>NC_090395.1:77512211-77812211 GCF_036365525.1 Heterodontus francisci | reverse complement strand
TAATATATTGATAAAACGTCTTTGGGTTCACCTTAATTTTGCTTGCCAATATTCTTTCTTGTCCTCTCTTTGCTTTCCTAATTTCTGTTTTGATTTCACTCCTCCACTTTCTGTACTCCTCTCGGCTTTCTGTAGTATTGAGTTCTCTGTGTCGGACATAAGCTTTCCTTTTTTTTTCATTCATGGGATGTAGGTGCCGTTGCCAAGGCAAGCATTTATTGCCCATCTCTAATTGCCCTTGAGAAGATGGTGGTGAGCTGCCTTCTTGAACGGCTGCAGTCCATGTGAGGTAGGTATACCCTCAGTGCTGTTAGGAAGGGAGTTCCAGGATTTTGGCCCAGCGACAGTGAAGGAAAGGAGATATAGTTTTACGTTAGGATGATGTGTGACTTGGAGGGGAACTTGCAGGTGGTGGTGTTCCCATGTATTTGCTGCCCTTGTCCTTCTAGTTGGTAGAGGTCGCGGGTTTGGAAGGTGCTGTCTAAGGAACCTTGGTGCGTTGCTGCAGTGCATCTTGTAGATGGTACACACTGCTGCCACTGTGTGTCAGTGGTGGAGGGAGTGAATGTTTATGGATGGGGTGCCAATCAAGCGGGCCGCTTTGTCCTGAATGGTGTCGAGCTTCTTGAGTGTTGTTGGAGCTGCACCCATCCAGGCAAGTGGAGAGTATTCCATCACACTCCTGACTTGTGCCTTGTCGATGATGGACAGGCTTTGGGGAGTGAGGAAGTGAGTTACTCGCCTCAGGATTCCTAGCCTCTGACCTGCTCTTGTAGCCATGGTATTTATATGGCTACTCCAGTTCAATTTCTGGTCAATGGTAGCTCCAAGGCTGTTGATAGTGGGGGATTCAGCGATGGTAATGCTATTGAAAGTGAAGGGGGAGATGGTTAGATTCTCTCTTGTTTGAGATGGTCATTGCCTGCCACTTTTGTGGCGCTAATGCTACTGGCCACTTATCTGTCCAAGCCTGGATATTGTCCAGGTCTTGCTGCATTTCCACATGAACTGCTTCAGTATCTGAGGAGTCACGAATGATGCTGAACAGTGTGCAATCATCAGCGAACATCCTCACTTCTGATCTTATGATTGAAGGAAGGTCATTGATGAAGCAGCTGAAGAAGGTTGGGCCTAGGACACTACCCTGAGGAACTCCTGCAGTGATGTCCTGGAGCTGAGATGATTGATCTCCAACAACCACAACCATCTTCTTTTGTGCTAGGTATGACTTCAACCAGCAGAGAGTTTTCCCCCTGATTCCCAGTTTTGCTAGTGCTCCTTGATGTCAAGGGCAGTCACTCTCACCTCATCTCTGGAGTTCAGCTCTTTTGTCCATCTTTGGACCAAGGCTTTAATTAGGTCTGGAGCTGAGTGGCCCTCGCAGAACCCAAACTGAGCGGCACTGAGCAGGTTATTGCTAAGTAAGTGCCGCTCGATGGCACTGTTGATGACGCCTTCCATCACTTTACTGATAATTGAGAGTAGACTGATGGGGTGGTAATTGGCCAGGTTGGATTTGTCTTGCTTTTTATGGACAGGACATACCTGGGCAATTTTCCCCCTGATTCCCATTGACTTCAGTTTTGCTAGGGCTCCTTGATGCCATACTCGGTCAAATGCTGCCTTGATGTCCAGGGCAATCACTCTTACCTCACCTCTTGAGTTCAGCTCTTTTGTCCATGTTTGAGCCATGCAGCACAGGTATTCAGTACTATTGCTGCAATAATGTCAGGGCCTATAGCTTTTGCAGTATCCAGTGCCTGCCTAGAGCCTCCCTCAAATGGCTCGGAACGCATACTGTCCATCCGACTGCTCACCACCTCTGGTCCAGTACACCTACTCAGCATCTATGCTCCAACACTCTGTTCCGCACCTGAAGCTAAAGACCAGTTCTATGAACAACTCCATAACATCATTAGCAGCATCCCCAACACCGAACACCTATTCCTGCTGGGGGACTTTAATGCCAGGGTTGGGGCCGACCATGACTCATGGCCCTCCTGCCTTGGGCGCTATGGCGTTGGAAGGATGAATGAGAACGGGCAGAGACTGCTTGAGTTGTGTACCTATCATAACCTCTGCATCACCAACTCGTTCTTTCACACTAAACCCTGTCACCAGGTTTCATGGAGGCACCCAAGATCACGTCGTTGGCACCAGCTAGACCTCATTGTCACAAGGCGAGCCGCCTTAAACAGTGTTCAAATCACACGCAGCTTCCACAGTGCGGACTGCGACACCGACCACTCCCTGGTGTGCAGCAAGGTTAGACTCAGACCAAAGAAGTTGCATCATTCCAAGCAGAAGGGCCACCCGCGCATCAACACGAGCAGAATTTCTCACCCACAGCTGTTACAAAAATTTCTAAATTCACTTGTAACAGCCCTTCAAAACACTCCCACAGGGGATGCTGAGCCCAAGTGGGCCCACATCAGAGACGCCATCTATGAGTCAGCTTTGACCACCTACGGCAAAAGTGCGAAGAGAAATGCAGACTGGTTTCAATCTCATAATGAAGAGCTGGAACCTGTCATAGCCGCTAAGCGCATTGCACTTTTGAACTACAAGAAAGCCCCCAGCGATTTAACATCCGCAGCACTTAAAGCAGCCAGAAGTACTGCACAAAGAACAGCTAGGCGTTGCGCAAACGACTACTGGCAACACCTATGCAGCCATATTCAGCTGGCCTCAGACACCGGAAACATCAGAGGAATGTATGATGGCATGAAGAGAGCTCTTGGGCCAACCATCAAGAAGATCACCCCCCTCAAATCTAAATCGGGGGACATAATCACTGACCAACGCAAACAGATGGACCGCTGGGTTGAGCACTACCTAGAACTGTACTCCAGGGAGAATGCTGTCACTGAGACTGCCCTCAATGCAGCCCAGCCTCTACCAGTCATGGATGAGCTGGACATACAGCCAACCAAATCGGAACTCAGTGATGCCATTGATTCCCTAGCCAGCGGAAAAGCCCCTGGGAAGGACAGCATTACCCCTGAAATAATCAGGAGTGCCAAGCCTGCTATACTCTCAGCACTACATGAACTGCTATGCCTGTGCTGGGACGAGGGAGCAGTACCCCAGGACATGCGCGATGCCAACATCATCACCCTCTATAAAAACAAAGGTGACCGCGGTGACTGCAACAACTACCGTGGAATCTCCCTGCTCAGCATAGTGGGGAAAGTCTTTGCTCGAGTCGCTCTGAACAGGCTCCAGAAGCTGGCCGAGCGCGTCTACCCTGAGGCACAGTGTGGCTTTCGTGCAGAGAGATCGACTATTGACATGCTGTTCTCCCTTCGTCAGATACAGGAGAAATGCCGTGAACAACAGATGCCCCTCTACATTGCTTTCATTGATCTCACCAAAGCCTTTGACCTCGTCAGCAGACGTGGTCTCTTCAGACTACTAGAAAAGATCGGATGTCCACCAAAGCTACTAAGTATCATCACCTCATTCCATGACAATATGAAAGGCACAATTCAACATGGCGGCTCCTCATCAGAGCCCTTTCCTATCCTGAGTGGTGTGAAACAGGGCTGTGTTCTCGCACCCACACTTTTTGGGATTTTCTTCTCCCTGCTGCTTTCACATGCGTTCAAATCCTCTGAAGAAGGAATTTTCCTCCACACAAGATCAGGGGGCAGGTTGTTCAACCTTGCCCGTCTAAGAGCGAAGTCCAAAGTACGGAAAGTCCTCATCAGAGAACTCCTCTTTGCTGACGATGCTGCTTTAACATCTCACACTGAAGAATGCCTGCAGAGTCTCATCGACAGGTTTGCGTCTGCCTGCAATGAATTTGGCCTAACCATCAGCCTCAAGAAAACGAACATCATGGGGCAGGATGTCAGAAATGCTCCATCCATCAATATTGGCGACCACGCTCTGGAAGTGGTTCAAGAGTTCACCTACCTAGGCTCAACTATCACCAGTAACCTGTCTCTAGATGCAGAAATCAACAAGCGCATGGGTAAGGCTTCCACTGCTATGTTCAGACTGGCCAAGAGAGTGTGGGAAAATGGCGCACTGACACGGAACACAAAAGTCCGAGTGTATCAGGCCTGTGTCCTCAGTACCTTGCTCTACGGCAGCGAGGCCTGGACAACGTATGCCAGCCAAGAGCGACGTCTCAATTCATTCCATCTTCGCTGCCTTCGGAGAATACTTGGCATCAGGTGGCAGGACTATATCTCCAACACAGAAGTCCTTGAAGCGGCCAACATCCCCAGCTTATACACACTACTGAGTCAGCGGCGCTTGAGATGGCTTGGCCATGTGAGCCGCATGGAAGATGGCAGGATCCCCAAAGACACATTGTACAGCGAGCTCGCCACTGGTATCAGACCCACCGGCCGTCCATGTCTCCGTTATAAAGACGTCTGCAAACGCGACATGAAATCGTGTGACATTGATCACAAGTCGTGGGAGTCAGTTGCCAGCATTCGCCAGAGCTGGCGGGCAGCCATAAAGACAGGGCTAAATTGTGGCGAGTCGAAGAGACTTAGTAGTTGGCAGGAAAAAAGACAGAGGCGCAAGGGGAGAGCCAACTGTGCAACAGCCCCAACAAACAAATTTCTCTGCAGCACCTGTGGAAGAGCCTGTCACTCCAGAATTGGCCTTTATAGCCACTCCAGGCGCTGCTTCACAAACCACTGACCACCTCCAGGCGCGTATCCATTGTCTCTCGAGATAAGGAGGCCCAAAAGAAAGAAAGTGCCTGCAGTCATTTCTTGATATCATGTGGAGTGAATCCAATTGGCTGAAGACTGGCATCTGTGATTCTGGGGACTTCAGGAGGAGGCCAAGATGGATCATCAACTTGGCACTTCTGGCTGAAGATTGTTGCAAATGCTTCAGCCTTATCTTTCGCACTGATGTGTTGGGCTCCCCCATCATTGAGGATGGGGATATTTGTAGAGCCACATCCTCCAGTTAGTTGTTTAATTGTCCACCACCGTTCACGGCGGGATGTGGCAGGACTGCAGAGCTTAGATCTGATCCGTTGGTTGTGGGATTGCTTAGCGTTGTCTTTTGCATGCTGCTTACGCGGTTTGGCATGCAAGTAGTCCTGTGTTGTAGCTTCACTAGGTTGACACCTCATTTTGAGGTATGCCTGGTGTTGCTCCTGGCATGCCCTCCTGCACTCTTCATTGAACCAGGGTTGGTCTCCTGGCTTGATGATAATCGTAGAGTGGGGGATATGCTGGGCCATGAGGTTGCAGATTGTGGTTGAGTACAATTCTGCTGCTGCTGATGGCCCACAGCGCCTCATGGACGTCCAATTTTGCATTGCTAGATCTGTTCGAAATCTATCCCATTTAGCACGGTGGTAGTGCCACACAAAACGTTGGAGGGTATCCTCAATGTGAAGGTGGGACTTCATCTCCACAAGGACTGTATGGTGGTCACTCCTACCAATACTGTCAAGGACAGATGCTTCTGCGGCAGGCAGATTGGTGAGGACGAGGTCAAGTATGTTTTTCCCTCCTGTTGGTTCCCTCAACGCCTGCCGCAGACCCAGTCTAGCAGTTATGTCCTTTGGGACTTGGCCAGCTCGGTCAGTAGTGGTGCTACTAAGTCACTCTTGGTGATGGACATTGAAGTCCCCCACCCAGAGTACATTCTGTGCCCTTGCCACCCTCAGTGCTTCCACCAAGTGTTCAAAATGGAGGAGTACTGACTCATCAGCTGAGGGAGGTTGGTAGGTGGTGATCAGCAGGAGGTTTCCTAGCCTATGTTTGACCTGATGCCTTGAGACGTCATGGAGTCCGGAGTCGATGTTGAGGACTCCAAGGGCAACCCCCTCCCGACTGTATACCAATTTGCCACCATTTCTGGTTGGTCTGTTGCCGGTGGGACAACAAATCCCCGGGGATGGTGATGGCAGTGTCTGTGACATTGTAAGGTATGATTCTATGAGTATGACTATGTCAGGCTGTTGCTTGACTTGTCTGTGGTACAGCTCTCCCAACTTTGGCACAAGCCCCCAGATGTTAGTAAGGAGGACTTTGCAGGGTCGAGAAGGTTGGCTTTGCCATTGTCGTTTCCGGTGCCTAGGTCGATGCTGGGTTGTCCGTCCGGTTTCATTCTTTTTTTATTGACTTTGTAGTAGTTAGATATAACTGAGTGGCTTGCTAGGCCATTTCAGAGGGCATGTAAGAGTTAACCACATTGCTGTGGGTCTGGAGTCACATGTAGGCCAGGCCAGGTAAGGACAGCAGATTTCCTTCCCTAAAGGACATTAGTGAACCAGATGGGTTTTTACAACAATCGACAATGGTTTCAAGGCCATCATTAGACTAACTTTTTAAATTCCAGATTTATGAATAATTATTTGATTTTCTGCCTTATCTTACCCTGTAGACTCCTGGACATTCATGGGGCTCTAGATTTGGCCGTCTTACCCTTTTTTTTTGTGGGAACGTTTACTCTGAGCCCCTTGAATCTCCTGTTTGAATGCCTCCCACTGTTCTGACACTGATTTACCTTCAAGTGGCTGTTTCCAGTCCACTTTCGCTAAATCACTCCTCAGTTTGGCCTTGCCCCAGTTGAGAACGCTAACTCCTGTTCTATCTCTGTTTTTCCATAATGTTCCAGTTAAAACTGACTGAATTATGATCACTGTCACCAAAATGCTCTCCCACTGCCACTCCTTCCACCTGCCCTTCTTCATTTCTTAAAACGAAGCTTAAAACTGCGCCCTCTCTTGTTGGACTTGCTACATACTAATCAAAAAAGTTCTCCTGAATGCACCTCAAGAATTCTGCTCCCTCAATTCCTTTCACACTAAAACTATCCCAGTTAATATTGGGGTAGTTAAAATCCCCTACTATTATTGCCCTACTGTTCTTGCACTTCTCAGAGATTTGCCTACATATCTGCTCTTCTATCTCCCTCTGACTGTTTGGAGGTCTATTGTACACTCCCAGCAGTGTGATTGCTCCTTTTTTGTTCCTTCGCTCAATTCATATGGCCTCATTTGATGAACCTTCCAACATATCATCCCTCCTCACAGCTGTACTTGTTTCCTTGACCAAAATTGTCATTCCCCCTCCTTTCTTATCCCCCTCCCTATCACGTCTGAAAACCCTGTAACCAGGAACGTTGAGCTGCCATTCCTGTCCCTCCTTAAACCATGTTTCTGTAATAGCTATGATATCATACTGCCACGTAATGGTAATGTCATTGAATGTCAAAGAGAAATGGTTGGATTCTCTCTTGTTGGAGATGGTCATTCCCTGGAACTTGTGTGGCACGAATGTTACCTGCCTGAATATTGTCCAAGTCTTGCTGCATATGGACATGGG
This sequence comes from Heterodontus francisci, assembly GCF_036365525.1. Classification (NCBI taxonomy): domain Eukaryota; kingdom Metazoa; phylum Chordata; class Chondrichthyes; order Heterodontiformes; family Heterodontidae; genus Heterodontus; species Heterodontus francisci. Next base: position 77,804,898 of record NC_090395.1, on the reverse strand, counting down.
CTGCTTCAGTATCTGAGGAGTAACGAATGGTGCTGAACATTGTGCAGTCATCAGTAAACATCCCACTTCTGACCTTGTGATGGAGGGAAGGTCATTGATGAAGGAGCTGAAGATGGCTGGGCCTCGGACACTACCCTGAGGAACTCCTGCAGCAATGGCCGATGGCTGAATTGATTGGCCTCCAACAGCCACAACCATCTTCCTATGTAAAAGAGTTGGAGGGTTTTACTGGAGCGAGGAGAAGAAGGCTAGGTTATGGGTAGGGGGATGCTTGTGCAACAGCAACTTGTTATATAAATATATCTTTAATGTAATAAAACATCCCCAGGCGCTTCACAAGGGCATTATAAAACACCAATATGACACCAAGCCACATAAGAGCTAGGAGGTCAGATGACTAAAAACTTGGTTAAAGAAGTGGATTTTAGGGAGAACTTTTTAAAGGAGAGAGAAGTATGGAGTTTTAGGGAGTGTAATGTGTTTTTTATGTTGTCTGATGCAACATATGTGAAATGCGTGGAGTCCAGTTTGCTGAAGATCTCTAACAGGTTTATTACCAGCTAAACTACTGTATACAGTACAGAGCAAACTATTTACAGAACCTTCCTCTAGGTGTTACTGTTACAGAGTGATGCTGGCTTGTATACACATGACTATATCCTGGTACTTAGTTCATGAGCATTGTTATGACCATTGTAACAGGGTTTTTATTTTTAAACGCAGTGTTTTCAGTGGTGAATCCTTGTTCAGCGCTTTCCAATTATAAGGTAAAGGAACAAGCACAAACAGGCTCCCTTTTGGCATCCCAGTAAACATGTGGTTCTTTGGGGAAGTTTTTCTTCAGTTTGCCCATTGCCATGACTGCCTAAGGTCTTTGTTCCTGCTGAGGTCTTCCAAGGGGTGGGGGAAGGTAGATTTAATTAGCCCTAAATTGGAGTTTTTTTTCCAAGAGAGTCAGTCACGGCAGGTCTATCTTGAACATACTCCCAGTGCTTTGCTGAGTCTTGCAAAGGCTTTTGACTTCAGGGGATGGGTGGTTCCCTTTTCCAACTGACTGGGGGAGGATTCTTTGTTAATCTCCCACGTTCTCTGGGACATTCCTGCCTGCAGGTATGTGTGCAGACTCTACTGCACTCCGCTGTGGCACTTCGACGAGGTGAGGCATCACCCTCATGGTTTCTCTGCCCCATAGAGGTCTTTCTTTGTTTCTGCAGGTTCCTGTAAATGCTGTTAGGGTGGGGTGGTGCTAGTGTCTGCATTTACATAGGAAGGTGTGGGGTCTAACCTTTCACGTTTTCTGGGGTTGGCTGACCGGACAGTAGGGGTTTTCATCCAGGATTCTTTCCGGACTTCCTTTAACCTGCCCTCTTGGTCACTTTTTCCCATTCTCTTTCTAAACTTTTGCCGGCCTGTGCCTGCCTGTCCCCTTTTGTTCTTGGCGGGGGTCCCTTACAGTTCACCAGCCCTCTGCTGGAGAGTCCTCCTAACATCAGTGCAGGACTTAGGGGTGCAGTTTCACTGTAGGTTGGGGTTTCCCCTCAACCTGACACATGTGGCTGCTCCTGCAGTACTCCACCACATCTTTGTGGAGTTTGAGCCAGTCAAACTGCTGTCTTATGTGGGCTTTGGTGTTTGGTATACTAGCATGTACAACCACTGTAGTCCCGTGGGCCCTTTTTAATATTTCTCTCCGGTATCTCTGTGGCACCACTAACTGGTGAACCACTGTCCACTCCTTGCTCTCAGGTCTGTGAGGAGAACTCCATTTCCTCATCAGTACCTCGTTCTTTAAATAGTAGCAATCAGGGACTCCCTCTGCTTCACTTTCAGACTGGGCTGCCTGTGCTAACTCTCACACTACTGGATCAGCTCGCTGAGCCTCAGATTGTGAAAATCCATTTAATTCACTCCCTGGGTCTCCTAACTTTCCAAAGAAAGTCTCGGACAGGCAGACCTCATGGTCATTTCTGCTGTGCCAATGCAGTCTTCTCTGGGGGAGCTGGTTTGATCATGGCCTGATCCACTACACATTCAGGGAAACTGCAGGGGTCCATCTTCAGCCACTGCCCTGTCTCTCTGACTTCCTGTGGTCTTTCTTTCACTACTGGGGAGCTACCACCTTCACCTCCGCCAGATCATTACCTAGGAGCAGGTCAACCCCGTCCGCAGAAAAACTAGGGACAATTCCTACGGTCACCGGTTCCGAAACTAGGTCACGCTCCAGGTGCACCCGGTGTACAGGTACAGGCATACACTGCCCTCCAATACCATTCACCACCATTTTGGTGTTCACTGCACTCTTTGCGGGAAAGGTCAGGCCTTTTCCCAGTAAACAGGATCCAGTGGCCTCTGTGTCCCTGAGAATCACTCTGGGCTTCCTAGACCCACTCGAGGGGTATGAGGTTACTTTCCCTTCAAACACAAAACCCTTATAACCCTCAAGAATCCTATTAAATTTTTCTGCACTTGCAGCCGTAAGCTTCTTGGGTCTCACTCTTACTGCAGTTAAAGCCACAGCTTGTTCTGCTGTGCTTTCCATCAGGTTCCTGTCTTCACTGAGCAGGTGTGCCCTGATTAACCCTACTGGTTCTCCCTTTAGTTTCCAGCAGTCAGCTTTTAAATGCCTTGCTTTATTACAATGGAAGCACACGGGTCTCCGGGTCTCACTCTTGTTCTCAGCACCTTCCTTTTTGGCTGGAGGAGGGCCCCTGTGTTTCCTACTTTCCTTTCTCTCCCAGGACTGCCTAGGTGGATATCACCTTCCCACCCTTTGTCCTTTTCGGATTTGTGGAGGTGATTAGGAAAGGTTCTCCCCTGGAAAACCGACTTATAAATTAAAGCAAACTCATCGGCCAGAACGGCTGCTTGCCGGGCTCTCTGAAGTCGCTGCTCCTCAACATGAGTCTTTATGGAGAGTGTGAGAGAGTGTTTAAATTCCTCCAACAGAATTACTTCCCTAAGATTCTCATAGGTGGGCTGCACTTTAAGACCCCTCAGCCACTGGTCAACAGCCAGCTGCTTAATTCTTTCAAACTCCAGATAAGTTTGATTAGCTTGCTTCCTGAGGGTTCTAAACTTTTGGCGATAGGCTTCAGGTACTAATTCATACGCCCTGAGGATAGCATTTTTGGCCAGTTCATAATTTGATGAACTCTCATCTGGCAATAGGGAATAAACCTTATAGGCTTTTCCAGTTAGCTTGCTTTGTAGTAAAAGAGACCAGGTCTCAGCTGGCCATTTTAGCAGCCTTGCCAGTTTCTCCAAAGACACAAAATAATCCTCCACATCTTCCTCATTTAATTTTGGAATTAGTTGAGTTAGTTTTAACAATTCTATACCGAGCCCTGAATTTGCTCCTCCATATTGGCCATGCTTTCACTGTGGTTACTCTGTCGCCACCTAGTTAACTCAAGCCACTTCAACTCTTTCTTTGCATTCTTTCTGGAATATTCTTTCTCTCTCTCTCTCTCTCTCTCTCTCTCTCTCTCCTTGCTTCTCCTGTCTTATGCTTCACCTTCCTTCTGGAAGGCGCTCTCTTTCTCCCTCTCCTGCCTCTCTCTCTCTCTCTTTCCTCTAATTCAAGTCTCTTTTGTTCCAATTGTATCTTTGCTAGTAGTACCCTGTCTGGGTCTGCTTCTAACCCTGTTTCTACTTCTTCGGATTCAAGGGAAAAATGGTGGGTCACTAGCCTTAAGAGTTCAGACTTCCTAGCCTTGCCACGTACAGTGATCCCACACTGCTCAGCCATTTTCCTCAACTCCTCCACAGACAGTGCTTTTTACTTATCCCAAGTTACTTCACCCTGGCCTGGGGATTTACTAGTTTCAGTTGCAGACATGTTAGTATTCAGTCACACACAACCACAAGAAAACCTGTATTAATCTTGCTCTTTTTTGATTGGGAACAATTTGGCTTCCCACTTCTAATTTCTCTCGTTTGTCTGTGGGTCAATCCGGGACGCTAGCACCCAAATTGCTGTTACAACCAGGTGAGAAAGAGATCTAGGGTTCCCTTTCAGCCTTCACCTGGTCTTACTGTAACAGGGCTTTTATTTTTAAACACACTGTGTTTTTAGCTTGCTAAATCTTCCCTAAATCACTTGATCTGTGAAGTATAACTGCATTCTTTGTTTAAAAAGTTTGAATTGAGACAGGATATCAATGGCCTTCCAGTTCATGCTGGGAAATTTGGTATCCATCTTTTTGCTGTTCTTTTGCTTTCTGCTCTATATTTGACTTTGTTCAGCTCTGTTTTGTTTCTCCTTTGAGAAATTATTTCTTATTTAGATTAGCTGCTTGGATGGAGAGTAAACAGGTGTTTGATAGTGTTCTCTGTTTATCTTGCTTGCAGCACTTAGGCTTGTCAGTTTACACAACTGTTCAATAGGCAGTTCAGTTACTCTTTTTGCTAGAGTTTCTTTATGTTCATGCTCAAGTGGTTTAACGTTTTTTTTTACAGCTGTGGCTGCATGAATGGAGACTCTGCAGTGTTCGGAGGATTCCTACACTTATTGCTATTGGCTGCCTCTTATAATGGCGCTGACCTCGATCAGCTTGGGTGAGGAGTTGTGTCTTGCCCATTTTTTTTCACAGAGCCTTTGAAAAAATTCAACGTTTTAAGACTTCAAAGCTTGGTTTTTTTTAAACTGGTATCCCTCAACCGTCGGCACAATGACTCATCCGATGGCAGGAATTTACTTGCAGCCTGTCGATCTGAGCTCTGTCTTCTACAGCTGGAGGTAAGTTCTATTTTCTTTTTACTGTTTGGGTCAGTATTTAGAGTCAGAGTTATACAGCACAGAAACAGGCTCTTTGGCCCACCGTGTCTGCACCAGCCATCAAGCCTATCTATTCTAATCCCATTTTCCAGCACTTGGCCCGTAGCCTTGTATGCTATGGCGTTTCAAGTGCTCATCTAAATACTTCATAAATGTTGAGGGTTCCTGCCTCTACCACCCCTTCAGGCAGTGTGTTCCAGATTCCAACCACCGTCTGGGTGAAAAAAATCTTTCCTCAAATCCCCTCTAAACCTCCTGCCCCTTACCTTAAATCTATGCCCCCTGGTTATTGACATTTCTGCTAAGAGAAAAAGTTTCTTCCTATCTACCCTCTCTATGTCCCTCATAATTTTGTATACTTCAATCAGGTCCCTCCTCAGCCTTCTCTATTCTAAGGAAAACAACCCTAGCCTATCCAGTGTCTCTTCATAGCTGAAATGCTCCAGCCCAGGCAACATCCTGGTGAATCTCCTCTGCGCCCTCTCCAGTGCAATCACATCCCTCCTATAGTGTGGTGACCAGAACTGTACACAGTACTCCAGCTGTGGCCTAACTAGTGTTTTACACAGCTCCATCATAACTTGCGTGCTCTTATATTCTGTGCCTTGGCTAATAAAGGCAAGTATCCCATATGCTTTCCTAACCAGCTTATCTACCTGTGCCGCACCCTTCAGTGATCTTTGGACAAGTACACCAAGGTCCCTCTGACCCTCTGTACTTCCTAGGGTCCTACCATCCATTGTATATTCCCTTGCCTGTTAGTCCTTCCAAAATGCATTACCTCACACTTCTCCGGATTAAATTCCATTTGCCGCTGCTCTGCACATCTTACCAGCCCATCTATATCCTCACGTAATCTAAGGCTTTCCTCCTCGCTATCTACGACACCACCAATTTTCGTGTCGTCTGCGAACATACTGATCATACCTCCTATATTCATGTCTAAGTCATTAATGTACACTACAAACAGCAAGGGTCCCAGCACTGATCTCTGCGGTACACCACTGGTCACAGGCTTCCAATTGCAAAAATAGCCCTCAACCATCACCCTCTGCCTCCTGCCACTGAGCCAATTTTGGATCTATTTTGCCAAATTGCTCTGGATCCCATGCGGGCTCTTACCTTCTTGACCAATCTCCCATGCGGAACCTTATCAAAAGCATTACTGAAGTCCATGTAGACTACATCAACTGCTTTACCCTCATCTACACACTAGTCACCTCCTCAAAAAATTCAAATTGGTTCGACATGATCTCCCCCTGACAAAGCCATGCTGACTATCCTTGATTAATCCCTGCCCCTCCAAGTGGAGATTAATCCTGTCCCTCAGAATTTTTTCCAATAGTTTCCCAACCACTGATGTTAGACTCACTGGCCTGTAATTACCTGGTCTATCCCTACTACCCTTCTTGAATAATTGTACCACATTCGCTGTCCTCCAGTCCTCTGGTACTTCTCCTGTGGCCAGAGAGGATTTGAAAATTTGTGTCAAAGCCTCTGTAATCTCCTCCCTTGCCTCACATAACAGCCTGGGATACATCTCATCTGGGACTGGAGATTTATCCATTTTTAAACCCACTAAAACCGCTAATACCTCCTCCCTTTCAATGCTAATTTGTTCAAGTATATCACAGTCCCCCTCCCTGATCTCTACACCTACATTGTCCTTCTCTATAGTGAACACAGATGAAAAGTAATCATTTAAAACCTCACCTACGTCCTCCAGCTTCACACACAGATTGCCACTTTGGTCCTTAATAGGCCCTACTCTTTCCCTGGTTATCCTCTTGCCTTTAATATACTTATAAAACACCTTGGGATTTTCCTTTGTTTAGCCCGCCAGTGGTATTTCATGCCTACTCTTCGCTCTCCTAATTGCTTTAAGTACCCCCTCTACACTTTCTATACTCCTCGGGCCTCCACTGTTTTCAGCCCACTGAATCTGTCATAAGCCTCCATTTTTTTTCCTTATCCAATCCCTTGGCATCCAGGGTTCCCTGGACATATTGGTCATACTCTTCACCTTTACGGGAACATGTTGACTCTGAATTCTCACTATTTCCTTTTTGAATGACCCGCACTGATGTGATGTAGACTATTCTTCAAGTAGCTGCTCCCAGTCCACTTTGGCCAGATCCTGTTTTATCATACTGAAATCGGCCTGCCCCCAACCCAGTACCTTTATTTCCGGCCCATCTTTGTCCTTTTCCATAACTACCTTAAATCTTAGAGTTATGGTCACTATCCCCGAAATGCTTCCCCACTGACACTTCTACCACTTGTCCAGGTCCATTCCCTAGGATTAGGTCCAGTACAGCCTTTCTCTTGTAGGACTTTCTACGTACTGGCTCAAAAAGCTCTCCTGGATGCACTTTAAGAATTCTGCCCCCTTTAAGCCTTTTGCACTAAGACTATTCCAGTTGCCTACATATCTGCTCCTCTATCTCTCCCTGATGGTTTGGAGGCCTGTAGTACACTCCCAGCAAAGTCATAGCCCCCTTTTTGTTTTTAAGTTCTACTCATATGGCCTCATTTGAGGAACCTTCTAAGATATCATCCCTCTTTACTGCAGTAATTGACTCCTTGATCAATAGTGCAATACCACCTCCTCTATTACACCCCTACAAGGGTGTTGATCCTGTTCAGGTGCAACCCATCCGACTTGTACAGGTCCCACCTTCGCCAGAAACAGACCCAGTGATCCATGAAACTAAAGCCCTCCCTCCTGCACCATCTCTTCAGCCACACATTCATAGAGTGATACAGCACTGAAACAGGCCCTTTGGCCCACCGAGTCTGTGCAGGCCATCAACCACCCATTAATACTAATCCCATATTCTCTACCACATCCCCACTGTCCCTCACTTCTCCTACCACCTACCTACACTAGGGGCAATTTACAATGGCCAATTTACCTGTCAACCTGCAAGTCTTTGGCTGTGGGAGGAAACCGGAGCACCCGGTGGAAATCCACGCGGTCACAGGGAGAACTTGCAAACTCCACACAGGCAGTACCCAGAACTGAACTCGGGTCGCTGGAGCTGTGATGCTAACCACTGCGCCACTGTTCTATTCTCCTATTCCTATACTCACTAGCATGTGGAACTGGGAGTAATCCAGAGATGACAACCTTTGAGATCCTGCTTTTTAATCTGCTACTTAGCTCCCTAAATTCTTGTTGCAGGACCTCATCTCTCTTTCTACCTATGACTATTTCTTTTGAACTTTCTCTCTAGTGGCTATAGGAAAGCTGTTTTATCCATGGGCTCCAATTTAGACTTTTTCTTTTCACCACAGCTGCCACCTTATAATGTCTTCTTTATGTTGTCTGATGCAACATAAATGATATGCGTGGAGTCCAGTTTGCTGAAGATCTCTAACAGGTTTATTAACAGCTAAACTACTATGTACAGTACAGAGCAAATTATTTGCAGAACCTTCCTCGAGGTGTTACAGTTGCAGAGTGATGCAAAAAGAGTGGAAGGGCTATAGTCGTAGGGGATTCGATTGTAAGGGGAGTAGATAGGCGGTTCTGTGGTCGAAAACGAGGCTCCCGAATGGTATGTTGCCTCCCAGGTGCACGGGTCAGGGATGTCTCCGATCGGCTGCAGAACATTCTAAAGGGGGAGGGTGAACAGCCAGTTGTCATTGTGCACATAGGCACTAATGATATAGGTAAAAAACGGGATGTGGTCCTACAAGCAGAGTTTAGGGAGTTAGGAGCCAACTTAAAAAGTAGGACCTCAGAGGTAGTAATCTCAGGATTACTACCAGTGCCACGTGATAGTCAGAGTAAAAATGAAAGAATAGTCAGGATGAATGCGTGGCTTGAGAGATGGTGCAGGAAGGAGGGGTTCAGATTTTTGGGACATTGGGACCGGTTCTGGGGGAGGTGGGACTATTACAAATTGGACGGTCTACACCTGGGCCGGACTGGAACCAATGTCCTTGGAGGTGCTTTTGCTAACGCTGTTGGGGAGGGTTTAAACTAATGTGGCAGGGGGATGGGAACCAATTGAGGTCAGTTGACAGTAAGGAGGCAGTAGCAAAAGCCTGTAAGGAACTAGATAATGAAGTCAGTGTGACTAAGGGGAAGAGCAGGCAGGGAGCAGATGATGAATATAAAGGGACTGGTGGTCTGAGGTGCATTTGTTTTAATGCAAGAAGTGTAGTAGGTAAGGCAGATGAACTTAGGGCTTGGATTAGTACCTGGGAGTATGATGTTATTGCTATTACTGTGACTTGGTTGAGGGAAGGGCATGATTGGCAACTAAATATCCCAGGATATCGATGCTTCAGGCGGGATAGAGAGGGAGGTAAAAGGGGTGGAGGAGTTGCATTACTGGTCAAAGAGGATATCACAGCTGTGCTGAAGGAGGGCACTATGGAGGACTCGAGCAGTGAGGCAATATGGACAGAACTCAGAAATAGGAAGGGTGCGGTAACAATGTTGGGGCTGTACTACAGGCCTCCCAACAGCGAGCGTGAGATAGAGGTACAAATATGTAAACAGATTATGGAAAGATGTAGGAGCAACAGGGTGGTGGTGATAGGAGATTTTAATTTTCCCAACATTGACTGGGATTCGCTTAGTGTTAGAGGTCCAGATGGAGCAGAATTTGTAAGGAGCATCCAGGAGGGTTTTCTAGAGCAGTATGTAAATAGTCCAACTCGGGAAGGGGCCATACTGGACCTGGTGTTGGGGAATGAGCCCGGCCAGGTTGTTGAAGTTTCAGTAGGGGACTACTTTGGGAATAGTGATCACAATTCCGTAAGCTTTAAAATACTCATGGACAAAGAAGAGAGTGGTCCTAAAGGAAGAGTGCTAAATTGGGGGAAGGCCAACTATACCAAAATTCGGCAGGAGCTGGGAAATGTAGATTGGGAGCAGCTGTTTGAAGGTAAATCCACATGTGATATGTGGGAGGCTTTTAAAGAGAGGTTGATTAGCGTGCAGGAGAGACATGTTCCTGTGAAAATGAGGGATAGAAATGGCAAGATTAGGGAACCATGGATGACAGGTGAAATTGTGAGACTAGCTAAGAGGAAAAAGGAAGCATACATAAGGTCTAGGCGGCTGATGAAAGACGAAGCTTTGAAAGAATATCGGGAATGTAGGACCAATCTGAAACGAGGAATTAAGAGGGCTAAAAGGGGTCATGAAATATCTTTAGCAAACAGGGTTAAGGAAAATCCCAAAGCCTTTTATTCATATATAAGGAGAAAGAGGGTAACTAGAGAAAGGATTGGCCCACTGAAGGACAAAGGAGGAATGTTATGCTTGGACTCAGAGAAAATGGGTGAGATTCTAAACGAGTACTTTGCATCGGTATTCACCGAGGAGAGGGACATGACGGATGTTGAGGTTAGGAACAGATGTTTGATTACTCTAGGTCAAGTCGGCATAAGGAGGGAGGAAGTGTTGGGTATTCTAAAGGGCATTAAGGTGGACAAGTCCCCAGGTCCGGATGGGATCTATCCCAGGTTACTGAGGGAAGCGAGAGAGGAAATAGCTGGGGCCTTAACAGATATCTTTGCAACATCCTTAAACACGGGTGAGGTCCCGGAGGACTGGAGAATTGCTAATGTTGTCCCCTTGTTTAAGAAGGGTAGCAGGGATAATCCAGGTAATTATAGACCGGTGAGCCTGACGTCAGTGGTAGGGAAGCTGCTGGAGAAGATACTGAGGGATAGGATCTATTCCCATTTGGAAGAAAATGGGCTCATCAGTGATAGGCAACATGGTTTTGTGCAGGGAAGGTCATGTCTTACCAACTTAATAGAATTCTTTGAGGAAGTGACAAAGTTGATTGATGAGGGAAGGGCTGTCGATGTCATATACATGGACTTCAGTAAGGCGTTTGATAAGGTTCCCCATGGCAGGCTGATGGAGAAAGTGAAGGCGCTTGGGGTCCAAGGTGTACTAGCTAGATGGATAAAGAACTGGCTGGGCAACAGGAGACAGAGAGTAGCAGTGGAAGGGAGTTTCTCAAAATGGAGACGTGTGACCAGTGGTGTTCCACAGGGATCCGTGCTGGGACCACTGTTGTTTGTGATATACATTAATGATTTGGAGGAAAGTATAGGTGGACTGATTAGCAAGTTTGCAGACGTCACTAAGATTGGTGGAGTAGCAGAGTGAAGGGGACTGTCAGAGAATACAGCAGAATATAGATTGGCAGAGAAATGGCAGATGGAGTTCAATCAGGGCAAATGCGAGGTGATGCATTTTGGAAGATCCAATTCAAGAGTGAACTATACAGTAAATGGAAAAGTCCTGGGGAAAATTGATGTCCAGAGAGATTTGGGTGTTCAGGTCCACTGTTCCCTGAAGGTGGCAACGCAGGTAAATAGAGTGGTCAAGAAGGCATACGGCATGCTTTCCTTCATCGGACGGGGCATTGAGTACAAGAGTTGGCAGGTCATGTTACAGTTGTATAGGACTTTGGTTTGGCCACATTTGGAATACTGCGTACAGTTCTGGTCGCCTCATTATCAAAAGGATGTGGATGCTTTGGAGAGGGTGCAGAGGAGGTTCACCAGGATGTTGCCTGGTATGGAGGGCGCTAGCTATGAAGAGAGGTTGAGTAGATTAGGATTATTTTCATTAGAAAGACGGAGGTTGAGGGGGGACCTGATTGAGGTGTACAAAATCATGAGCGGTATAGACAGGGTGGATAGCAAGAGGCTTTTTCCCAGAGTGGGGGTTTCAATTACTAGAGGACACGAGTTCAAAGTGAAAGGGGAAAAGTTTAGGGGGGATATGCGTGGAAAGTTCTTTACGCAGAGGGTGGTGGGCACCTGGAACGCATTGCCAGCGGAGGTGGTAGATGCGGGCACGATGGAGTCTTTTAAGATGTATCTAGACAGATACATGAATGGGCAGGAAGAAAAGAGATACAGAACCTTAGAAAATAGGCGACATGTTTAGAGAGAGGATCTGGATCGGCGCAGGCTTGGAGGGCCGAAGGGCCTGTTCCTGTGCTGAAATTATCTTTGTTTTTTAGTAACAAGACTACATCCTGGTACTTTGCTCATTAGCATACTGAGATCTTCAAGGGACATCACTCTTAAGGCGATCATCCAACAGGGAGGGAATTCCAGAGCTGAGGGCCCAGGCAGCTGAAGGCATGGCTGTCAATGGTGGATCGATTTAATATCAAGGATGCTCAAGAGGCCAGAATTAGAGGAGCACAGCTATCTCAGAGAGTTATGGGACTGGAGGAGATTACAGAGATAGGAGAGCCGAGGCCATGGAGGGATTTAAAACAAGGATGAGAATTTTTTAAATTGAGGCCTTTCTTGACTGGGAGGCAATGTAGGTCAGCGAGCATAGGGTAATGGGTGAAGAGGTCTTGATGCGAGTTAGGACGAGGGCAGCAGTTTTGAATGACGTCAAATTTGCAGAAAGTGAAAGATCAGGGTGCATTGGAATAGTGGGGCTTGAGGTAACAAAGGCACGGATGAGGGTTTCAGCAGCAGATGAGCTGAGGCAGAGGTGAAGTGGGGCAATGTTGCAGAGGTGGGAGAAGATAAATAAATCAGAAATAACTATATTCTGGAGGATGTAAACTTGTGGCCTGCCTCCAGGAGAATGATTATTTTTTCACCTTTTGTTGTTTTTTATCTTAAATGCTGAGTGCCATTTGTAACAAAAGTGGCACAAGCTTTGTGTCAGAAGTTGCTGCAGCTAAAGTACATGAAGCTGAGTGGAACTGGGGCAAAATAATCCTCTCTGTGAACTTAAGAATATGGCCTTTCTTTAAAAAAAAAGTGACTGGTAGATAGGGCCATGAAGAAGCAGGAAATAAGTCACGGACTTTTGCTCCTGTTTCCAGGGTAACTTTGACTACATTAACACAGGTTAGGAAACAATTTAGCAACTCGATTTAAAAGAGCTGACCAAGGAAGCTGCATTATTGTGTAAATCTAGCTCCTGTGAACTGCATACAAAGTCCGTGCAGCACTGCACTGGCTGGAGCTCATTCTGGTTAATAAAAATACCTGGTTGTATTGTTGAAATTGCAAAATTCTTCCAGTTTTAAGTGAGGTATTGTTTAAGCTTTTCATTTCAGAGATGATGGAACTAAAATGATGTAACTCTAATTTGGACAAGCTATGCTTAATAAAAACATTTTTTGGTATCAGTGTTATCTCTGAATTCTTTCCACTGTGGTCAGCAGTATTGGCTCAGAGATGAGGCAGACCATAAACATGTGAAAGGTGACAGTAATTGGCTGCACTTGTGGGGAAAATCTTTCACCACTTAGCTGTTCTCGTATTTTCCTGACAAGGAACGATTTAATCAGCTTGGTAATCAATTGTTGACTGCTGCTTTGTTCTTGAGATGTGGCAACGTTGTACCTTCAGGGATAGGCAATACTGATTTGCCAATCAACCACAAAGTGTGGGACTGGAGTCACATGTGGAGATGGCAAGTTCCAGTTGGATTTTTATAACGATTCAGAACCTTTCATGGTCATTTTTCTCGTGCCAATTCACCGATGACTAAATTTAGTGTATTTAATTTCATAACTTGCCCTGGTGTGGTTTGAATTTCTTCCTCGGGTTGCCAGTGCAGTACCATAATGGCTAGACTACCACACCTGCCTGGGGAATGGATGGTGCAGTGAGTTAGTTTGCTATTCCTTTGGATGAGATCCGCTTGCATGTTTAGGTGGATAAAGATGAGTCCCTTGGTTTGTCTCACTAGAGGGGAGTGACTGATGGCTTGCCTAGGCTAAGAAAGTTATCCTGAGCTCTGCCACAGGCCAGAGTTTCCAAATTCTTCTTTTCCTTCCATGAACAAAGACGCGTGACCCAATTTAACCAAAGTGAAGTTAAAATGCAAAGGGTATTTGCATAGAATACCAATTGACACAATGACAGTAATGATATCTTAGCAATAGCCAAGGAATCATTGCTGATGCCACTAAATGCTTCCAATTGCACAGCTGTTGCAATCCATCACTTGTCATGTTGAGCTCTTATTACGGGCTGACTTGCAGCTGTTGTAAATATTTCAAGCTTGCTTCTGATTATTCAACAATATTTAAAAAATAATCCCCAAGGGAAGTATTTTACATGGTATTCGAGCTTTTCTGAGAGGTGATGGGGCCCACCAGATTCTAAACATGAAAAAAGCTAGTTGTGAAGATCTAACTAGTTTGATTTGTGCAGGAGTGTTTGGTCAAACTTTATGTTGAAGTTCTATGAAGAAAATATTTACCACACAAGATATTGAAAAGGAATAAAAAGGAGCAAATGTGGATAGTGGATGTGATCTAGCTATGGCAATGTGAGTGATAATTCAGTAGGAGACCACACCTTCAACCTATGCTGGAGCTTCCATCAGAATTGTGCAGAGTGCACCATTTATGAAGTATTTGGACAAATACACCATTGTGCTATTGCTTTTATTTGCAATAAGCTCTATTGAATGATCAGAGCCACATTTTACCAATAACCCAGAACTGACAGACTTCAAGAAAGGAGGAATTTTATTAAATTTGTTTTATATACAATAAAATCTATAATGAACTTTTGCCACAGTTTAAAAAGTATGGATCCATTGGGCAGAGAAGTAAATATGATTGATGCCTATTAGTTGGGATGGATTTAATGGAAAATAAATGTTCTATTTTTGAAACTGCCTCCAAGAAAGGGCAAAGTTAGATCTCTCATCAATAATCTGTGCTTATTTGTAATGGTTTGTATTTTGACATGCATGTTTATTTCAGGAAATACATTTTATGGGGAATTGCTGTTATTGTTAGAATGGATGCCTATCTTATCTGGGAGCTGAGTTTAAACCTAATCCTGGATTAAACATTCTCTCGCTCTACTGCCGCTAAAAGATCAATGGAGAATGAGTTTGGATTGTTTCAACCCAATTTCTTGGTGATGGAGTGACATAGCACGACATTGTCCCAAGCTGGTTATGTACTAGCCAAACCATAGATGGGTCAGGAAATCCACATTGATGCAGTAGGAATGCTCAGCTAAGGTCACGGTTTAACTTATCTATGCTCATATTACCTCCAGACTCAATTCCAAGTTCTATTTGCTGATTACACATCACTGAAAATCCTGTCATCCATAACCTGTGCCACATGCTCCTTCTGACTGTCTTGACCTCCATTAGTTCCCACCCCCCAAGTCAATGAACTCAAAATCTTTATCCTGATTTACAGGTCTGTTTCCTACCCAATCTCTGCAACCACAATCCTAATTGAAGCCCGTTGGTCCTCTAACTTTGGCTTCCTTATGCATTCCCCACTAGCAACAGCTTTTGACCACTCTCTCTTATTCCCTAAACCTCTCAGCTATGATGTTTTTCTCCCTGTCTTTATAAACCTAACTCCCTTCCTCCTGCATACTGTCTGGAAGCACTGTGGAATATCTGTTAAGGATGATCTGTGAATGCAAGTTTCTAACTCTGCATCTAACCATGTGCTAATTGACCTTAAGAGTAATTGATGCCACCTTTGGGTGCCTGAAATGGGGAAAAGGAAAAAAAACTACTTTGAAGACTTTGTAACAGCAGAGGCTATCTGCAGTAGTTGTAACGCAAGCAGGCATGCTGAATACAAAGTAATTTACTTACAGGTTCTGTAAAGGATGCCACCCCCATCCTTTCCTGCAGTAAATTAGTAAAAAAGACACTGCCAAGAGAAAATAGTTCAAGGCAACTTTTTGGCACAGTAAGTCCTTTAATGCTAATGTAAGCTTGCTAGTATTGTGCCAGCCTATCTGGGAGACACTTTGCCAAAATTCAGCAGAGTGAGGTTTTTTTTAATGCTGTGAACTGTGGCAGTGAATATTTAAATTTGGGGTAATCAGTCAAAAAAACCCTCCTTCCCTAAGCAATATTCCCTGGATCCTGGGACAATTCCTGTTGAAGATTCTTGGTTACAGGCACCAGCTATTACATTTGTGGTGAGAAGGATGAGAGCCTGACTCCCTAAATTGGGGGAAGGGGGTGTAGATCTGTTCTCAACTTGGCATAATCCTGAACACATCATATCTGATGTAGGGCTGAGTGGTACAGTGGGTCAGGCATTTCTTTCACTGCAAGCACTTTTCAAATCAGGTAAACTGGGGGCTGGTGAGTGGAGGAGTAGGTTGGGAAATAGAAGTCTTTGACTCTGGTTAGGAGGTCTTTGTGTGAAATGGGTTTGTGGCTCAATTCAGTTCTTGTGAGCACAGCCCAAAACCAACAGTGACTATAGTTTGACCCAAATTGGCAGCCTCACTTGGAGAAAGTATGACAAATGTGGGAAATGAAATAATTGTGTTGGTACTGTTCATGTGTGTTCTGTGACAGGTAGAAGCATGCTGACAGTGTGTGGTGGAAATTCCGGTTATAATCCAGGCACTACCTGAACTTCATATCAATGCTAGATGCAAAATGTTAAAGCTTATTCTAGTTCCATCACTGACATTCCCACCCCTCTGCCCAAAAATATTCAGAACAAATATAATTTTAAGTGGATTGCATTGCATTGAAATAAAAAAAGTACAATCTTTAAATCCCGGTTCTTGAATATCTATAAAATAAGGTAACTCCTTCCCAGTGTATGAGATTACAAATCCTTGTCAGGCAAATCACAATCTCATTTATACAGAGCTGATATGTTCCAGCTTTTCAGTCCTTCCATCGCATGGGGTGATAAGTTGCCCGTTTTGGCACTCAGCTCTACAAGCCACGTTTGTTATTGTCTCCATCTTCACGGTCAGTGTCTCTGCTTGCTTCCTTGCTTTGTATCTACGTGCTGTGGGCTCCAGAAAGAGAGAAACAGAAGACAGCAGGTAACACACACCAGCCAGGTAGAAAGAACAGTCATATGTCTGTGTGTAATCATATAGCCAACCTGCAAAATTTACAAGAGATGTTCAATTAGACAGGTACAGGCAACTGGAGTGAGCTATCTATTTCCTGTTTCAAACCCCCATCTTATCCATTACCAAGTCCATTATCTCTGTCCCACCTGAAACCCTTGTCCATACACATATTGCATTGAGTTGGATTATGCCATGGTCACCAGCCTCCCATCCTCTGCCTAACAGAAACTCCTACTTGTCCAGACCCCATTATAGAAAGGGCATTAAAGCCATAGGGAGCATACAGTGTAGATTAACTGGGATGGGAAACCTTATGAAGAGACACTTTAGAAACAAAGACTATCGCTGTAAAGCCTGAGAAATTTTACAATTATAAAAAGAGTTTTGATGGAGTGCATAGAGAAAACAACTTTCATGTTTTGGATCAGTGATAAGGTAGTCATCAATTTAAAATTATCACAGAGTGAGGGAAGAGGAAGGAGAAAATTATTTCTGCTGATGGATCTTGAAGAAAAGAATAATTAAGAACAGGTCACAGTCCATTATGTCATTGTGGAGGAATAGGATTAGTCTTGGATTGAAACACGCATATGGGCAGAGTGCAGAACAGTGGGATTAGTTTTGGATTGAAACAGGACTATGCTTGTTTAGTTTAGAGATACAGCACTGAAACAGGCCCTCCGGCCCACCGAGTCTGTGCCGACCATCAACCACCCATTTACACTACACTAATCCCATATTCCTACCACATCCCCACCTGTCCCTTTATTTCCCTACCACCTACCTATACTAGGGGCAATTGCTAATGGCCAATTTACCTATCAATCTGCAAGTCTTTGGCATGTGGGAGGAAACCCACGCAGACACAGGGAGAACTTGCAAACTCCACACAGGCAGTACCCGGAATTGAACCCGAGTCACTGAGCTGTGAGGCTGCGGTGCTAACTACTGCGCCACTGTGCTAGTGGCATTAGTTTGTAATTGATGCAGGGCTATGGGGAGGGGGGCGGGGGGGTGGCAGTGGGATTAGTTTGGAAATTGATACAGGTCTATGGAGATAGAGTTGAGGGCAGTGGCATTAGTTTTGGATAGATACAAGACGATGGGAGACTGATAATGGGATTAGTTTTGGAGTGGTACCAAATATTGTGATACAGGCTGTGTTGCCACCCACCCAGTTTGGTCATGTATTTGAAGGAGCCAATGGGAACCAGACATGAGAGGGCAGATGTTATAAATGAGCAACCTGCTCCAGAACCTTGGCTATTCAGATCTCATATTGGAAATTATCTGGTCTGCAATACCCTTTTTATAACTAGCACGCTTCATAAAACCAATCCTCAGACCATTTTTATTAGACCCAAAGCCCATTTTTGTTTCATTTACTATAGTGCCCTTTGGTGTAAAAGCATATTTATTGTTTCATCCTTCAAGAACTTTCATCAGCAGCAAAGCAAAGCTTCTAGTTCAAGCTGTGGTCCCATTTCCCCTGCACACACGACCCACCTTCTGTCTGATTTTGGACATAAGAGCACAAGACAGTTTAGAAGAAGAAAATGCCATTGTGGTCCCCACACCCTAATTCATGGGCTGATTAAAAATAACCAGCACCAGTTTCAAAAGGGCAAATTTAATAGTCTGAGAAAATAATGGAGTGCATTAATAAAGTAAATTCAATGGATTTTGCATACATTGATTTTCAAAAGACTTTTGATAAGGTGCTATATGGGAGACTTGTTTGTAAAATCAACTCCTGGAGCAGCATAGATAGGACATTGGTTAAAGGAGAGTAGTGACTAATGGATGTTTTTCAGAGTGGAGGACGATGAACAGTGGTGTCCCACAGGGGTGTGTGCTGGGAAATTGTTGGAACATGACTTGGGAATAGGGACACAATATCAACATTTTCAGAAAACAAAAATAGAGAAGATAGTTAACTGGAGAGACTGTTACCGACAGAGACAGCTTCATAGATCAGGCAGATAACATTTAATGCAGATAATTATACATTTTGGGAGGAGGAATCAGGAGAAAATATTCATGAAATGGAACAGCTGTAAAAGGAGGAGAGGAGCAGAGATACATAAATCTTTAAACGTGGGAGGGAAGTTAGAGTTGTAAAAAGTATATAGGATCCAGGTTTTATAAATAAGGGTATAGAGTACAAAAGTAAAGTAATGCTGAAACTGAATAATTAGTTAGGTTGAGTTTAGAATTATGTGTCCAGTTTTAGGCAGTTTTAGTTTGGTCCCATACTGCTGCTTTTTGTCCATAACCCTGATAGTTCTTCATCCTCAAATATCTGTCCAATTCCCATTTAAAATTATTTAAAGAATCAGCTTCCTAGATCCCAACAAATCTGTTTAAAGTGGAAAGTTGCCTCTAATAAGAGTTTTTAAATAAAGGTCCATATTTGGACTACTGGTGTGCCTTGTGTTTGAGATATGTTAACTTTGAGGTTGTTGGGTTTTATGTTGAATTTTAATCGGAAGCAAAGCAAGTATCAAAACTCAAACCCTGATTCTAGCCTCTCTCCATCTCTCTGATGAAGCAACAGTGAAAAGATGGGAACTTCTATCTTACGGTAAGAAAGGTGCAACAACTGTGTTCAGAGAAATGCAGAAATATCTTGAATTGGTGCTCATTACAGGTAGATTTCCAAGCCTGGTTTCAGGCGTCAGCTTTCTGCATTTATGGAAAGGTTATTTCTGTTGCTGTAAATGTATTCTGTAATGGCAGCACCGTATGACTTTTCATCCCCCTCAGTCGCATATTAGGACTGTGCGTCCCCAGGAATGCAAGGCTTTCAAATAGAAATGTTTTAAAATCACTGATTTAATGTATCTGGCATTTAAAATTCTTGGGAGTTATGGTTGTTGGCAGGGTAAGTTGTATCTACCTCTACCCTCTTGCACTCCCTGCCCTCTCCCTACTTCTGGCCTTGTTTTCACAGAATCCATATAGCACAGGATGCCTCCATTCAGCCATCACGTCTGCGCCTGCACTCTGAAAGAGCAGTTTACCTCGTGCCACTCCTGGCCTTCTCCCCATAGCCCTGCACATTCTTCCTTTTCAGATAACAATCCAATTCCCTCATGAATGCCTCGATTGAATCTGCCTCCACCACACTCTCAGACAGTGCATTCCAGATCCTAAACACTCACTGCATGAAAAACCTTTTCCTCATGTCGCCATTGCTTTTTTTGCCAATTACCTTAAATCTGTTCCCTTTTCTTTTTGATCCTTCCACCAATGGGAACAGTTTTTCCCTATCTACCCCCGTCCAGACCCCTCATGATTTTGAATACCCTAATTAAATCTCCTCTCAAACTTCTCTTCTCCAAAGAAAACAGTCCCAACTTCTCCAGTCTATCCACGTAACCAAAGTTCCTCAAATCTGAAACCATTCTTGTGAACCTTTTCTGCACTCTCCCCAATGCCTTCACATCTTTCCGAAAGTGTGGCGCTCAGAGCTTGACACAGTGCCCGAGTTGAGGCCGATCCAGTGTTCTATACAAGTTTAACATAACTTCCTTGCTTTTATACTCTATGCTCCTAGTAATGAAGCCCACAAGAGGAAAACAAAAACAGCATCCATTCTTTCAAGTCTCCTCAGGATTTTATATGTTTCAATAAGATCGCCTGTCATTCTTCTAAACTCTAATGGGTATAGGCCCAATCTGCTCAACCTTTCCTCATAAAATAACACCTTTATCCCAGGAAACAATCAAGTGAAACTTCTCTGAAATGTTTCTAATGCAGATATATCCTTCAAGTAAGGTGACCAAAACTGTATACTGTACTCCAGATGCCATCTCACTAAGGCCATGTACAGCTGTAGCAACACTTCACAACCTTTATACTCTATTTCCCTTGCAATAAAAACCAACATTCCATTTGCCTTCCTAATCACTTGCTGTCCCTGCATTCTAATTTTTTGTGATTCCTGTTCAAGGACACCAAGATCCCTCTGCTGAGTTCTGCTGTCTCTCTCCATTCAAATAATATACTGCTTTTCTATTCTTCCTGCCAAAGTGGACAAGTTCACATTTTCCCACATTATACTCTATTTGCCAAATTTATGCCCACTCACTTAACCTATCTCAATCCCTTTGTAGTCTCTATGTCCCCTTGACAATTTTTAGATTAGAATTAGAACATTACAGCGCAGTACAGGCCCTTCGGCCCTCGATGTTGCGCCGACCTGTGAAACCATCTGACCTACACTATTCCATTTTCATCCATATGTCTATCCAATGACCACTTAAATGCCCTTAAAGTTGGCGAGTCTACTACTGTTGCAGGCAGGGCGTTCCACGCCCCTACTACTCTCTGAGTAAAGAAACTACCTCTAACATCTGTCCTATATCTATCACCCCTCAACTTAAAGCTATGTCCCCTCGTGTTTGCCATCACCATCCGAGGAAAAAGACTCTCACTATCCACCCTATCTAACCCTCTGATTATCTTATATGTCTCTATTAAGTCACCTCTCCTCCTCCTCCTCTCCAACGAAAACAACCTCAAGTCCCTCAGCCTTTCCTCGTAAGACCTTCCCTCCATACCAGGCAACATCCTAGTAAATCTCCTCTGCACCCTTTCCAAAGCTTCCACATCCTTCCTATAATGCGGTGACCAGAACTGCACGCAATACTCCAGGTGCGGTCTCACCAGAGTTTTGTACAGCTGCAGCATGACCTCGTGGCTCTGAAACTCGATCCCCCTACTAATAAAAGCTAACACACCATATGCCTTCTTTACTTTCCTATCTATTTTTGTGTCATCAGCAAACTTAGCTACCATTCATTCTGTCCCTTCATACAAGACATTGATATAGTTTGTAAGTAGTTGAGGCCCCAGCACTAAAGCCTGGCGACCTGACCCGAACCCGACCAAACCTAACTACACGTGTCGAGTTCGGGGCGGGTCAGCCACTTAGAAAAATTAAAGGACTTGGGCCCTGGTCGGGTTCGGGTTGACTGTTGTCGAGTTGGGCCCGGGTCAGGTTTTAATTTTATACCCGAGCCAGGCTTTACCTCGGACCAACACCCACTCCCCACACCATGGGCCCAGATGCATCTACAGGCCACGCCCCATTCCCCAGGCCACACCCCTCGCCAGGCTCCACCATTCAACATCCTTTCCTGCAGCTCCGGCTCAGCAGTAGCAGCAGCTTCTTCCCCGTCTCCGGATGGAAAAGGTGCTGCAGGTACGGTCAGTGTCTCTCACCCACGGGGTCAGTAATGGGGAGTGGGACCATGGGCTGTGCCAGGCGTGCTCCTGGTCTCAGTGTGTCGGAGGGGAGGGAGGGGGGTCAGTAATGGGGAGCAGGAACATGAGCTAAAGCCTGGCTACCCGATCTGAACCCGACCAAAGCCGACTATGTGTTGAGTTTGGGTCAGGTCTGTATTCTGCATCCAGCATTCGGGTTCGGGTCAGGTCAGGCATTTAAAAAAAATTAAAGGACTCGGGCCCGGGTTGGCTGTTTTCGGGTCGGGCTAGCGTTGGATTTTAATTTTATACCCGAGCCAGCCTTTACCCAGCACTGATCCCTGTGGCACTCCACTAGTAACATCTTGCCAATCTGAAAAATGACCCATTTTTTCCCTACACTCTGCTTCATGTTAGCTAACCAATCCTCTATCCATGCTAATATGTTACCCCCACACCATGAGCTCTTATTTTGTAGAATCATAGGAAGCTTAAGGCACAGAAAGAGGCCACTTGGCCCATTGTGTCTGTGCCGGCCGAAAAACAATCCACCTATTCTAATCCCACCTTCCAGCATTTGTCAGTAACCCTGCAGCTTACAGCACCTGAGGTACCTATCCAGACTCCTTTTGAATGAGTTGAGGGTCTCTGCCTCAACTACCTTTGCAGACAGTGGTTCCAGACCATCACGCCTCTGGGTGAAAAAAGTTTTTCGTCATCTCCCCTCTAATTGTTCTACCAATCACTTTAAATCTATGCCCCCTAGTCACTGACCTCTCTGCTAAGGTGAATAGACCCTTCACCTCCACTCTATCCAGGCCCCTCAGAATTTTGTACATTTCAATCAGATCTCCCCTCCGCCTTCTCTGTTCTAAGGAGAACAACCCGAGCCTATCCAATCTTTCCTCATAGCTGCAATATTCTAGTCCTGGCAATATCCTCGTAAATCTCCTCTGTACCCTCTCTAGTGCAATTACATCCTTTCTGTAATCAGGCAACCAGAACTGCAAACAGTACTCAAGTTGTGGCCTAATCAATGAGTTATACAGTTCCAGCATAACCTCACTGCTCTTGTATTCTGTGCCTCGGCTAATAAAGGAAAGGATTCCATATGTCTTCTTAACCACCTTATCGACCTGTCCTCCTACCTTCAGGGATCTGTGGACATTCACTCCAAGGTCCCTCACTTCCTCTACACTTCGCAGTATTTTCCCATTAATCATGCATTCCTTTGCCTTTTTTGACCTCCCCAAATGCATCACCTCGCTCTTCTCCAAGTTGAATTCCATTTGCTGCTTTTCAGCCCATCTGACCAGACCATCAATATCTTCCTGCAGCCGACAGCTATCCTCCTCGCTATCTACCATTGCAATCTTTGTGTCATCCACAAACTTATTGATCACCCTCTACATTTACATCCAAATCGTTAATATACACCACAAAAATCAGGGGATACAGTACTGAGCCCTGCGGAATGCCACTGGAAACAGCCCTCCAGTCACTAAAACAGTCAACACTTACCCTTTGTTTCCTGCCACCGAGCCAATTTTGTATCCATCTCGCTGCATTTCCTTGGATCCCATGGGATTTAATTTTTTACCCAGTCTGCCATGTGGGACCTTGTCAAAAGCCTTGCTAAAATCCATGTAGACCACATCAACTGCACTACCCTCATCCTTTTTCCTTGTTATTTTTTCAAAAGATTCAATCAAGTTGGTCAAACAAGATCTTCCCTTAACAAATCCATGCTGACTCTCCTTGATTAACCTGTGCCTTTCTAAGTGACAGTTTATCCTGTGTCTCAGAATAGATTCCAATAATTTTCCCACTATTCAGGTTAGACTGATTGGCTTATTATTCGGTCTACCCTTCGCTCCCTTTTTGAACAGAGGTACAATGTTAGCAATTCTCCAATCCTCTGGCACCATACCTGTATCTAGTGAGGACTGGAAAATGATGGTCAGACCCTCTGCTATTTCCTCTCTTGCTTTTAACAGCCAAGGATACATTTCATCTGGCCCTGGTGATTTATCAATTTTCAAGGATGCTAATCTCATTAATACTTCCTCTCTCCCTATGTTTATCACATCCAATACTTCACACTCTTCCTCCTCAACGACAATATCTACTTCGTCCCTCTCTTTTGTGAAGACAGATGCAAAGTATTCATTAAGAACCATACCATTATCTTCCACTCCTACACATAGGTTACCTTTTTAGAAACACAGAAAATAGGAGCAGGGGTAGGCCATTTGGCCCTTCGAGCCTGCTCCGCCATTCATTATGATCATGGCTGATCATCCAACTCAGTAACCTGTTCCAGCTTTCCCCCCATACCCTTTGATCCCTTTAGACCCAAGAGCTATATCTAACTCCTCCTTGAAAACATACAATGTTTTGGCCTCAACTGCTTTCTGTGGTAGCGAATTCCAAGGGCTCATCACTCTCTGGGTGAAGTAATTTCTCCTCATCTCAGTCCCGAAAGGTTTACCCCGTATCCTTAGACTATGACCCCGGTTCTGGACTCCCCCACCATCGGGAACATCCTTCCTGCATTTACCCTGTCAAGTCCTGTTAGAATTTTATAGGTTTCTATGAGATCCCCCCCTCACTCTTCTGGACTCCAGCGAATATAATCCTAATTGACTCAATCTCTCTTCATGCGTCAGTCCTGCCATCCCAGGAATCAGTCTGGTAAACCTTCGCTGCATTCCCTCTATAGCAGGAACATCCTTCCTCAGATAAAGAGACCAAAAGTGCACACAATATTCCAGGTGTGGCCTCACCAAGGCCCTGTATAACTGCAGCAAGACATCCCTGCTCCTGTACTCTAATCCTCTCGCTATGAAGGTCAACGTACCATTTGCCTTTTTTACTGCCTGTTGCACCTGCATCCTTACCTTCAGTGACTTGTGTATGAGAACACCCAGGTCTTGTTGCATATTCCCCTCTCTCAGTTTATAGCCATTCAGATAATAATCTGCCTTCCTGTTTTTGCTACCAAAGTGGATAACCTCACATTTATCCACATTATACTGCATCTGCCATGCATTTGCCTACTCACTCAACTTGTGCAAATCACCGTAAGGCCCCTCTGCATCCTCCTCATAACTCACCCTTCCCCCCCCCCCCGCCCCCCAGTTTTGTGTCATCTGCAAATTTGGAGATATTACATTTAGTTCCCTCATCTAAATCATTCATATATATTGTGAATAGCTGGGGTCCTAGCACCGATCCCTGCGGTACCGCACTAAGTCACTGCCTGCCATTCGAAAAAAGACCCGTTTATTCCTACTGTTTGCTTCCGGGCTGCCAACCAATTTTCTATCCATCGCAATACACAACCCCCAATCCCATGCGCTTTAATTTTACATGCTAATCTCTTAGGTGGGACTTTGTCAAAAGCCTTCTGAAAGTCCAAATAAACCACATCCACTGGCTCCCCCTCATCAACTCTACTAGTTACATCCTTGAAGAATTCTAGTAGATTTGTCAAGCATGATTTCCCTTTCATAAATCCATGCTGACTCTGCCTGATTCTACCACTGTTCTCCAAGTGCTCTGCTATAAAATCTTTTATCATGGACTCTAGAATTTTCCCCACTACTGACGTCAGGCTGACTGGTCTATAATTCCCTGTTTTCTCTCTACCTCCCTTTTTAAATAGTGGGGTTACATTAGCCACCCTCCAATCTGTAGGAACTGTTCCAGAGTCTATAGAATCTTGGAAGATGACCACCAATGCATCCACTATTTCTAGGGTCACTTCCTTAAGTACTCTGGGATGTAGATTATCAGGCCCAGGGGATTTATCGGCCTTTAATCCCATCAATTTCCCCAACACCATTTCTCTACTAATATTGATTTCTTTCAGTTCCTCCCTCTCACTAAACCTTGTGTTCCCCAACATTTCTGGTATGATATTTGTGTCCTCCTTTGTGAAGACAGAACCAAAGTCTTTGTTCCCCATAATAAATTCCCCTGTTTCTGATTGTAAGGGATCTACATTTGTCTTCACCAATCTTTTTTCTCTTCACATACCTATAGAAACTTTTACAGCCAGTTTTTATGTTCCCGCAAGCTTGCCCTTGTACTCTATTTTCCCCTTCTTAATCGCTTGGTACTCCTTTGCTGAATTCTAAACTGCTCCCAATCCTCAGGTCTGTTGTTTTTTCTGGCAAATTTGTATGCCTCTTCCTTGGATCTAATGCTGTCTGTAATTTCCCTTGTAAGCCATGGTTTGGCTACCTTTCCTGTTTTCCTTTTGCGTCGGACAGGAATAAACAATTGTTTCAGTTCATCCATGTGCTCTTTGAATGTTTGCAATCTGTCATAGCCAACTCACACCTGATACCTTTGTAGTTTCCTTTATTAAAATTCAGGACCCTAGTTTCAGAATCAACTACGTCACTCTCCATCTTGATGGTCTTTTATGTGCCCTACTCTCTCCTTAGTTATCCTCTTACTCTTAATGTATTGATAAAACATCTTTGGGTTCACCTTGATTTTACTTGCCAATATTCTTTCATGGCCTCTCTTTGTTTTCCTAATTTCCTTTTGATTTCACCCCTCCACTTTCTATACTCTCGGCTTTCTGTGGTATTGAGTTCTTGGTGTCTGACATAAACTTTCCTTTTCTGATTTATCTTACCCTGTCGGCTCATTGTCATCCAGGGGGCTCTAGATTTGGCCGCCTTACCCTGTATCTTTGTGGGAACATGTTTACCCTGAAACCCTTGAATCTCCCCTTTGAATGCCTCCCACTGTTCTGACACTGATTTACCTTCAAGTAGCTGTTTCCAGTGCACTTTCACTAAATCACTCCTCAGTTTAGTAAAATTGGCTTTGCCCCAATTGAGAACTCTAACTCCTGTTCTATCTCTGTCCTTTTCCATAATTCTGTTAAAACTGACTGAATTATGATCACTCCCAACAAAATGCTCTCCCACTGTCACTCCTTCCACCTGCCTATCTTCATTTCCGAAAACTAAGTCTAACACTGCACCCTCTCTTGTTGCACTTGCTATATACTGAGCAAAAACGTTCTCCTGAATGCACCTCAAGAATTCTGCTCCCTCAAATTCTTTCACACTAAAACTATCCCAGTTAATATTGTGGTAATTAAAATCCCCTACTATTACTGCCCTATTGTTCTTGCACTTCTCAGATTTTTGTCTACATATCTGCTGTTCTATCTCCCTCTGACTGTTTGGGGGTCTATAATACACTCCCAGCAGTGTGATTGCCCCTTTTTTGTTTCTTAGCTCAATCCATATGGCCTCATTTGATGAACCTTCAAACATATCATCCCTCCTTACAACTGAAATAGTTTCCTTGACCAAAATTGCCACTCCCCCTCCTTTCTTATCCCCCCTCCCTATCGCATCTGGAAGCCCTGTAACCAGGAACATTGAGATGCCATTCCTGTCCCTCCTTAAGCCATGTTTCTGTAATAGCTATGATATCATACTGCCACATGTCTATCTGTGTCCTCAGCTCATTTGCTTTATTTGCAATACTCCTTGCATTGAAATAGATACCCTTGAGCACTGTCAAACTTTTTTTTAATTTTCTAACCCTCGCTTCCTCTGTCTTCCTGACTTACAAAGAAAATTACAGCACAGGAACAGGCCCTTCGGCCCTCCAAGCCTACGCCGATCCAAATCCTCTATCTAAACCTGTCGCCTATTTTCTAAGGGTCTGTATCTCTTTACTTCCTGCCCATTCATGTATCTGTCTAGATACATCTTAAAAGACGCTATCGTGCCCACGTCTACCACATCCACTGGCAATGCGTTCCATGCACCCACCACCCTCTGCGTAAAGAAATTTCCACGCATATCCCCCCTAAACTTTTCCCCTTTCACTTTGAACTCGTGTCCCCTTGTAGTTGAATCCCCCACTCTGGGAAAAAGCTTCTTGCTATCCATTCTGTCTATACCGCTCATGATTTTGTACACCTCAATCAGGTCCCCCCTCAACCTCCGTCTTTCTAATGAAAATAATCCTAATCTACTCAACCTCTCTTCATAGCTAGCGCCCTCCATACCAGGCAACATCCTGGTGAATCTCCTCTGCACCCTCTCCAAAGCATCCACATCCTTTTGGTAATGTGGCGACCAGAACTGCACGCAGTATTCCAAATGTGGCCGAACCAAAGTCCTATACAACTGTAACATGACCTGCCAACTCTTGTACTCAATACCCCGTCCGATGAAGGAAAGCATGCCGAATGCCTTCTTGACCACTCTATTGACCTGCGTTGCCACCTTCAGGGAACAATGGACCTGAACACCCAAATCTCTCTGTACATCAATTTTCCCCAGGATTTTTCCATTTACTGTATAGTTCACTCTTGAATTGGATCTTCCAAAATGCATCACCTCGCATTTGCCCTGATTGAACTCCATCTGCCATTTCTCTGCCCAACTCTCCAGTCTATCTATATTCTGCTGTATTCTCTGACCGTCCCCTTCAGTATCTGCTACTCCACCAATCTTAGTGTCGTCTGCAAACTTGCTAATCAGACCACCTATACTTTCCTCCAAATCATTTATTTATATCACAAACAACAGTGGTCCCAGCACAGATCCCTGTGGAACACCACTGGTCACACCTCTCCATTTTGAGAAACTCCCTTCCACTGCTACTCTCTGTCTCCTGTTGCCAAGCCAGTTCTTTATCCATCTAGCTAGTACACCTTGGACCCCATGCGCCTTCACCATCTCCATCAGCCTACCATGGGGAACCTTATCAAACGCCTTACTGAAGTCCATGTATATGACATCTACAGCCCTTCCCTCATCAATCAACTTTGTCACTTCCTCAAAGAATTCTATTAAGTTGGTAAGACATGACCTTCCCTGCACAAAACCATGTTGCCTATCACTGATAAGCCCATTTTCTTCCAGATGGGAATAGATCCTATCCCTCAGTATCTTCTCCAGCAGCTTCCCTACCACTGACGTCAAGCTCACCGGTCTATAATTACCTGGATTATCCCTGCTACCCTTCTTAAACAAGGGGACAACATTAGCAATTCTCCAGTCCTCCGGGACCTCACCCGTGTTTAAGGATGTTGCAAAGATATCTGTTAAGGCCCCAACTAATTCCTCTCTCGCTTCCCTCAGTAACCTGGGATAGATTCCATCCGGACCTGGGGACTTGTCCACCTTAATGCCTTTTAGAATACCCAACACTTCCTCCCTCCTTATGCCGACTTGACCTAGAGTAATTAAACATCTGTCCCTAACCTCCACATCCGTCATGTCCCTCTCCTCGGTGAATACCGATGCAAAGTACTCATTTAGAATCTCACCCATTTTCTCTGACTCCACGCATAACTTTCCTCCTTTGTCCTTGAGTGGGCCAATCCTTTCTCTAGTTACCCTCTTGCTCCTTATATATGAATAAAAGGCTTTGGGATTTTCCTTAACCCTGTTTGCTAAAGATATTCCATGACCCCTTTTAGCCCTCTTAATTCCTCGTTTCAGATTGTGCCTACAATCCCGATATTCTTTCAAAGCTTCGTCTTTCTTCAGCCGCCTAGACCTTATGTATGCTTCCTTTTTCCTCTTAGCTAGTCTCACAATTTCACCTGTCATCCATGGTTCCCTAATCTTGCCATTTCTATCCCTCATTTTCACAGGAACATGTCTCTCCTGCACGCTAATCAACCTCTCTTTAAAAGCCTCCCACATATCAAATGTGGATTTACCTTCAAACAGCTGCTCCCAATCTACATTCCCCAGCTCCTGCCGAATTTTGGTATAGTTGGCCTTCCCCCAATTTAGCACTCTTCCTTTAGGACCACTCTCGTCTTTGTCCATGAGTATTCTAAAACTTACGGAATTGTGATCACTATTCCCAAAGTAGTCCCCTACTGAAACTTCAACAACCTGGCCGGGCTCATTCCCCAACACCAGGTCCAGTATGGCCCCTTCCCGAGTTGGACTATTTACATACTGCTCTAGAAAACCCTCCTGGATGCTCCTTACAAATTCTGCTCCATCTAGACCTCTAACATTAAGTGAATCCCAGTCAATGTTGGGAAAATTAAAATCTCCTATCACCACCACCCTGTTGCTCCTACAGCTTTCCATAATCTGTTTACATATTTGTACCTCTATCTCACGCTCGCTGTTGGGAGGCCTGTAGTACAGCCCCAACATTGTTACCGCACCCTTCCTATTTCTGAGTTCTGCCCATATTGCCTCACAGCTCGAGTCCTCCATAGTGCCTTCAGCACAGCTGTGATATCCTCTTTGACCAGGAATGCAACTCCTCCACCCCTTTTACCTCCCTCTTTATCCCACCTGAAGCATCGGTATCCTGGGATATTTAGTTGCCAATCATGCCCTTCCCTTAACCAAGTCTCAGTAATAGCAATAGCATTAATTTTCCACCTTCCATTTTAATTTCTGATTTTGTCCCAGCTGAGTCTACCCTCCGGTCCCCATCCCCTTGCCAAACTAGTTTAAACCCTCCCCAACAGCACTAGCAAAACATCCCGCAAGGAACTCAGTCCCAGCTCTGTTCAGGTGCAACCCATCCGACCTGTACCGGTCCCTTCTCCCCCAGAGCCGGTCCCAATATCCCAGGAATCTGAATACCTCCCTCCTGCATCATTTTTCCAGCCATGCATTCATCTGTTTTATCCTTCTATTTCTATACTCACTTGCATGTGGCACTGGGAGTAATCTGGAGATTTGGGGCGGCACAGTGGTTAGCACCACAACCTCACAGCTCCAGCGACCCGGGTTCAGTTCTGGATACTGCCTGTGTGGAGTTTGCAAGTTCTCTCTGTGACCATGTGGGTTTCTGCCGGGTGCTCTGGTTTCCTCCCACAGCCAAAGGCTTGCAGGTTGATAGGTAAATTGGCCATTGTAAATTGCCCCTAGTTTAGGTAGGTGGTCGGAGAATTGAGGGAAGGTGGGGATGTGGTAGGGAATATGGGATTAATGTAGGATTAGTATAAATGAGTGGTTGATGGTCGGCACAGACTCAGTGGGCCGAAGGGCCTGTTTCAGTGCTGTATCTCTCTATGACTCTATGACTACTTTTGAGGTCCTGCTTGCTAATTTCTTACCTAGCTCCCCAAATTCTGACTGCAAGACTACATCCCTCTTTCTGTCTATGTCGTTGGTTATGATGTGGACCATGACTGCTGGCTGTACACTCTCTCCCTTCAGGATGCTTTGCAGCCACTCGGTGACAACCTTGACCCTGGCAGCAGGGAGCAACACACCATTCTAGATTCACGGGAAGCATCCTGGAGGTCCCACATAGCACGGGAGGTGCACTCTTGAGGTTGAAGCAACTCTGCCATTCCTCTATTTATTAGTTGAACCTTTGCTACTGCTAAAAATAACCTTATCAATACTACAACAGCTTAGAATTATGAATAAAACCTTACTAGTATTTATAAATCCTACTAAAAATCAATATAGTTCACTAGTAAAATAAACCTTACTTAAAAAAAAATACAGCTACGCACTTGTTCTTTAATATTAAGCTATTTACACACACACCCTAACAGTAATGTACTAAGCCAGCTGTTTAGAGTTATTCCCTAACAGCAGTTACTCACTAATCAATCACCTTGCAGCTTCCTTGTGACATCACTGCTCACTTTGTTTTCAAACTCCGGTGTGCCTGGACTCCCCTCCGTTGCTCTCCCAAAAGGTAAGTGCTCTAGGCTGCGTTCCTCAGGCTACCTATTTATCCGATCCTCATTCCGTGTTCTTCCTGCAGGTCCGCTCCTCTCCTGGAAGGTAAGTGCTATATTTATCTGCTCCTCGCTCCATGTTCTTGCTCAGGTCTGTTTCTCTCCACTGCTCTCCTGGAAGGTTAGCGCTCTCGGCTGCCATCCTCGAGCTCTATCCACTCCTCGCTCTGTGTTCTTCCCGCAGGTCTGTTCCTCTCCCAGAAGGTAAGTAATCTTTAATATGGCACCTTATCAAATGCCTCCCATCTCGCGTGGCATGCAGTATTGAGAGACTCGATGAGGTGGTCTATATCAGGGTTACCAGATATTCCATATTCTTTTAGGAGTGCTATCCTCTCTGTATCAATGCATGGGACGTAGATGGGTCGGTAGCCACGTGGGATGGTTGTGCAAGCAGCTTTGTGAATGGCATCACGAAAGCACTTAGAATTCTTCCACCCCTATATTATAAATAGGTATAGTTACTGTGATGCGGTCCAAGGTCACGCTGTATTTTCACCAACCTGCTTTACGGAGGTTCCATCGCATCTTCCTTGCACTGTTGATGACTGGAAGGAAAAGGCCAAGGTGAATGAACGATGGCCTGTGTTGACTATGTTGGAAGTCGTCCAGGACTAGGCACTGTGCTGGTTGAGGGTGACCATCGTGGGAACTGACCCAGCACCGGTCAGGTGGGTATTTCCGACCCCATCTGGCTAAATGAAACGTTCCCTTTTGCTTGGGGTCGTATCAGGCAAACCCCCCACCTGCCTAGACTGAGGCACGTATGATTTCGCCACATGAGCATTAAAACTTAAAGAATTGCAAGCCCCTGACTGGAAAGACATTTGCATAGTAACCGACAGTGTTGGAACAAAGGGACCCAGTCGTTGCTTCCCCAATACACAGAAGTGGTCAGACCAGTTTCAGTCACATGACTGACTGATGGAGTTGTTTGAATTTTACCTTCTGGTACCAGAGCGGAGAGGAACAGTGTGGACCTGTGGGGAGAATGCCGAGAGCGGAGCCAATAAATTGAGCCAGAGGATTGAGGCCCAGTCCCTTACCTTCCGGAAGGAGTGGAGAGGAGCTCTTCCAGCGTGCCGGAGTTTTGAAAAAAATGCCAACAGTGACATCAGAGGAGAGCTGCAAGGTGATTGGTTGAGTGAGTCACTGCTGTTAGTGCATTTAAATATCTTTTTTTTAAAAAAGGGGAAAGTTTTTTTTGTTGAAATAAAAAAACCTCTGGTGATAAGGTGAGTACTATTAAAGTGTTTTTTAAAATTCAGTGTAGCTTATTAAGGACTTTAGATTGTAGTGGGTAGAACAAGGCCCCCAGTGTAATTAGTTTTTTTAATTAAGGGAGTAATTAATTAATTTAAAAGTAAGTCATGACAGGAGAACTCAGCCCCATCATCTGCTCCTCCTGTGCTATGTGGGAAATCAGGGATGCTTCCAGTGTCCCTGATGACCATGTGTGCAGGCAGTGTATCCATCCGCAGCTATTGACTACCCGCATTACAGAGCTGCAGGTGGATTCACTGTGGAGCATCCGCGATGCTGAGGACGCCGTGGATAGCACATTTAGTGAGGTGGTCACACCGCAGGTAATGGCTGCACAAGCTGAAAAGGGATGGGTGACCACCAGATGGAGCAGTAGGCACAGGCAGGTAGTACAGGAGTCCCCTGTGGCCGTCCCCCTCTCAAACAGATATACCACTTTGGATACTGTTGGGGGCGGGGGGGAATGATCTCCCGGGGAAAGCAGCAACAGCCAAGTTTGTGGCACCACAGAGGGCTCTGCTGCACAGCAGGGGAGGAAAAGGGGTGGAAGAGCTATAGTGATAGGAGATTCTATCGTAAGGGGTGTAGATAGGCGTTTCTGTGGCCACAAATGAGACTCCAGGATGGTATTTGCCTCCCTGGTGCGAGGGTCAAGGATGTCTCGGAGCAGCTGCAGGACATTCTGAAAGGGGAGGGTGAGCAGCCAGAGGTCATGGTCCATATTGGTACGAACAACATAGGCAGGAAGAAGGATGAGGTCCTGCAAAGTGCATATAGGGAGTTAGGCAGAAGGTTAAAAAGCAGAACCTCTAGGGCTGTAATCTCAGGATTACTCCGTGCCACATGCTAGTGAGGGTAGGAATAGGAGGATTAGGCAAATGAATGCGTGGCTGAAGAGCTGGTGTAGGCGGGAGGGCTTCAGCTACTTGGATCATTGGGATCTCTTCTGGTGTAGATGTGACCTGTACAAGAGGGACTGGAATAGGACCAATATCCTTGCGGGGAGGTTTGCTAGTACTACTCGGGGGAGTTTAAACTACTCTGGCAGGGGGGTGGGACCCAAAGTAGTAGTCTCTCCAATGAGATAGTTGAGGCAAATGTAGAGGTTAAAGCAAGCAAGTCTTGTAGGCAGGCCAGGCAGGGGAAGGACAGGGAGCGTGGAAGGTCTGGTAGGCTAAACTGCGTCTACTTTAATGCAAGAAGCCTTACAGGTAAGGCAGATGAACTCAGAGCATGGATCGGTACATGGGATTGTGATATTATAGCTATTACGGAAACGTGGTTGAGGGATGGGCAGGACTGGCAGCTCAATGTTCCAGGGTACCGATGCTTCTGGCGAGACAGAGATGGAGGGAAGAGAGGAGGGGGAGTTGCACTATTGATTAGGGAGGACATCACGGCAGTAATTAGAGAGGATATCTCGGGGGGTGGGGGGGGGGGGGGGGGAATGTCTAGCGAGGCCATATGGGTAGAACTTAGAAATAAGAAAGGGATTATACTATAGGCCCTCCCCCCAATAGTCAGAGGGAATTGGAGGAGCATATATGTAGGGAAATCACAGATAGGTGTTGGAATTATAGGCTTGATATAGAACAAAGAACAGTACAGCACAGGAATAGGCCATTTGGCCCTCCAAACCTGCGCCGATCCTGTTGCCTGCCTAAAGTAAGGCCTTCTGCACTTCCGGGGACCGTATCCCTCTATTCCCTTCCTATTTATGTATTTGTCAAGATGCCTCTTAAACGTCGCTATCGTACCTGCTTCCACCACCTCCCCTGGCAGCAAGTTACAGGCACTCACCGCCCTCTGTGTAAAGAACTTGCCTCGCACATCCCCTCTAAACTTTGCCCCTCGCACCTTAAACCTATGTCCCCTAGTAACTGACTCTTCCACCCTGGGAAAAAGCTTCTGACTATCCACTCTGTCTATGCCGCTCATAACTTTGTAAACCTCTATCATGTCGCCCCTCCACCTCCGTCGTTCCAGTGAAAACAATCCAAGTTTATCCAACCTCTCCTCATAGCTAATGCCCTCCAGACCAGGCAACATCCTGGTAAACCTCTTCTGTACCCTCTCCAAAGCCCCCACATCCTTCTGGTAGTGTGGCGACCAGAATTGTACGCAATATTCTGAGTGTGGCCTAACTAAAGTTCTGTACAGCTGCAGCATGACTTGCCAATTTTTATACTCTATGCCCTGAACGATGAAGGCAAGCATGCCGTATGCCTTGACTACCTTATCCACCTGCTTTGCCACTTTCAGTGACCTGTGGACCTGTACGCCCAGATCTCTCTGCCTGTCAATACTCCTAAGGGTTCTGCCATTTACTGTATACTTCCCACCTGCATTAGACCTTCCAAAATGCATTACCTCACATTTGTCTGGATTAAACTCCATCTGCCATTTATCCGCCCAAGTCTCCAACCGATCTATATCCTGCTGTATCCTCTGACAATCCTCATTACTATCCGCAACTCCACCAACCTTTGTGTCGTCCACAAACTTACTATTCAGACCGGCTACATTTTCCTCCAAATCATTTATATATACTACAAACAGCAAAGGTCCCAGCACTGATCCCTGCGGAACACCACTAGTCACATCCCTCCATTCAGAAAAGCACCCTTCCACTGCTACCCTCTGTCTTCTATGACCGAGCCAGTTCTGTATCCATCTTGCCAGCTCATCTCTGATCCCATGTGACTTCACCTTTTGTATCTGTCTGCCATGAGGCACCTTGTCAAAGGCTTTACTGAAGTCCATATAGATAACATCCACTGCCCTTCCTTCATCAATCATCTTCGTCACTATAGTAGGTGATTTTAACTTCTCTAATATTGACTGGGACTGCCTTAGTGCTAAGGGATCAGTTGGGGAAGAATTTGTTAAGTGTGACCAGGATAGTTTTCTGAAGCAGTATGTGGATGGCCCTACTTGAGAAGGGGCTACATTCGACTTCCTCTCAGGAAATGAGGCTGGGCAGGTGGTTGATGTGTCAGTGGGGGACCAGTGACCATAACTCTATTAGTTTCAAGATGGTTATGGAAAAGGATTGGACTGGTCCTCAAGTTGAAGTCCTAAATTGGGGGAAGGCTCATTTCGATGACATCGGACAGGAACTCTCAAAAGTTGAATGGGAGAGGCTGTTTACAGGTAAAGGGACGTCTGGCAAGTGGGAGGCTTTTAAAAGCAAGATAGGAAGAGTTCAGGGCCGACATGTTCCTGTTAGATTGGAGGGCAAGGCTGGCAGGTTTAGGGAACCTTGGTTGACGAGAGATATTGAGGGTCTGGTCAGGACAAAGAAGGAGGCATACGTCACGTAAAGGCAGCTGGGATCAAGTGAGTCCCTCGAGGAGTATAAGGGATGTAGGAGTACACTAAAGGAGGAAATTAAGAGGGCAAAAAGGGGCCATGAGATCTCCCTGGCAGATAAAGGAGAATCCTAAAAGATTCTATAAGTATATTAAGAGTAAAAGGGTAGCTAGGGAGAGAGTAGGTCCCCTTAAGGATCAGTGTGGTAATCTATGTGTGGAGCCACGGGAAATGGGCAAGGTCTTAAATGAATACTTCTTGTCTGTATTTACTATGGAGAAGGTCATGGAAGCTCGTGAGTTCAAGGGAGGGAACAGCGATATCCTGGAGCATATCAACATTACAAAGGAGGAGGTGTTGGAGGTATTGAAACGCATTAAGGTGGATAAATCCCCAAGGCCTGACCAGGTGTATCCGAGGATGCTATGGGAAGCAAGGGAGGAGATTGCTGGGGCCCTGGCAGAGATTTTTGTATCATCGTTAGCCACGGGTGAGGTACCGGAAGACTGGAGGATAGCTAATGTTGTGCCTTTATTTAAGAAGGGCAGCAGGGATAAGCCAGGGAACTACAGGCCGGTGAGCCTTACATCAGTGGTGGGAAAGTTATTGGAAGGGATTCTGAGAGACAGGATTTATATGCATCTGGAAAGGCAAGGTCTGATTAGGGATAGTCAGCATGGCTTTGTGCATGGGAAATCATGTCTCACGAATTTGATTGAGTTTTTCAAGGAGGTGACAAGAGGATTGACGAGGGCAGGGCGGTGGACGTTGTCTACATGGACTTTAGCAAGGCCTTTGACAAGGTCCCACATGGTAGGCTAGTCCAGAAGGTTCGAGCACATGGGATTCAGGGTGAGCTAGCCAATTGGATACAAAATTGGCTTGGTGATAGGAGGCAGAGGGTGGTAGTGGAGGGTTGTTTTTCAGATTGGAGGCCAGTAACCAGTGGTGTGCCACAGGGATCGGTGCTGGGCCCTCTGTTGTTTGTCATATATATTAATGACTTGGATGTGAATGTCGGTGGGCATGATTAGTAAATTTGCAGATGACACCAAAATTGGTGATATAGTGGACAGTGAAGAAGGTTGTCTAAGGTTACAACAGGATATAGATCAACTGGGAAAGTGGGCAAGAGAGTGGCAAATGGAATTTAACGCAGACAAGTGTGAAGTGATACATTTTGGGAAGTTAAACCAGGGCAGGACATTTACAGTGAATGGCAGGGCCCTGGGGAATGTTGCTGAGCAGAGAGACCTTGGGGTGCATGTACATAGTTCCCTGAAAGTGGCAACACAGGTAGACAGGGTGGTGAAGTAGGCGTATGGCATGCTTGCCTTCATCGGCCGAGGCATTGAGTACAAGAGTTGGGACGTCATGTTGCAGTTGTACATAATGTTGGTTAGGCTGCATTTGGAATATTTGGTCGCTGCACTAAAGAAAAGATGTGATTAAGCTAAAGAGGGTGCAGAAATGATTCACAAGGATGTTGCCTGGTTTGGAGGGCTTGAGTTATAAAGGGAGATTGGATAGGCTGGGTCTGTTTTCCCTGGAGCGAAGGAGGCTGAGAGGGGACATTATAGAGGTATATAAAATTATGAGGGGCACAAATAGGGTAGATAGCCAGAGTCTGTTTCCTATGGTAGGGGTGACTAAAACTAGAGGGCATAGATTTAAGGTGAGGGGGAGGAGGTTTAAAGGGGATTAAAGGGGTAAATTTTTCACACAAAGAATAGTGGGTATCTGGAATGAGCTGCCAGAGGAGGTGGTGGAGGCAGGAACAGTAACAACATTTAAAGGGCATCTGGACAGGTATTTGAATGAGCAAGGTATAGAGGGATATGGAATTAATGCAGGCAGGTGGGATTAGTGTAGATAGGCATTATGATGGGCATGGACGCGGTGGGCCGAAGGGCCTGTTTCTATGCTGTACGACTCTATGACACGGAAATTGGTGGTGTCGTAAATAGTGAGGAGGAAAGCCTTCGATTACAGGACGATATGGATGGGCTGGTAAGATGGGCGGAGCAGTGGCAAATGGAATTTAATCCTGAGAAGTGTGAGGGCCTGTTTCTATGCTGTACAACTCTGTGACTCTAATTCAAACTTCCAACAAGGAATTTGAACTCAGAAAGCTCTTGGCTCATGGTTTGAGAACATCTCTCTCCTGTCTGCTCTCATCTCCCTCACACCAGCATTGTAAACCATTGAAGACATATGAAAACCCAGAGAGAAAACTCTCCTACAGTGAACAAGGTTAAGAAGAATCCTGGGTCCCAATGAAAAGTAAGAGCTGTCTACAATCAAGGACTCTACAGCGAGCTGGAAACACAGAAACAGTAACAAGAAACCCCCTTTTCGAGACTGCCCCAAACTAAAGGTCTACTAAGGAAACCCGACCCGAGCCCGAATGCCGGACCCGGAAGTGCGACCCGACCCAAACTCGACACATGTCGTCGGGTCCCATTGGGGTCGGGTAGCAGGCCTTTACCTCAAACCTTTCCATTTGATTTTTCTTCTCTTTTCTGTCCCTATTTGCATGTATTGAGACATAAAAAAATAGGAGCAGGAGTAGGCCATTCGGCCCTTTGAGTCTGCACCGCTATTCGATACGATCATGGCTGATCATCCAAACTCAGTACCCTGTTCCCGCTTTCTCTCCATATCCCTTGATCCCTTTAGCCCTAAGTACTATATCTAACTCTTTCATGAATATATTTAATGATTTGGCCTCAACTGCGTTCCGTGGTAGAGAATTTGACAGGTTCACCTCTCTGGGT
This sequence comes from Heterodontus francisci, assembly GCF_036365525.1. Classification (NCBI taxonomy): domain Eukaryota; kingdom Metazoa; phylum Chordata; class Chondrichthyes; order Heterodontiformes; family Heterodontidae; genus Heterodontus; species Heterodontus francisci. The sequence continues at coordinate 77,765,987 of NC_090395.1, read as the reverse complement.
GAAGAAATCTCTCTTCATCTCAGTCCTAAATGGCTTATCCCTTATACTTAGACTGTGACCCCTGGTCCTGGACTCCCCCACCATCGGGAACATCCTTCCTGCATCTAGTCTGTCCAGTCCTGTTAGAATTCTGTAGGTTTCTATGAGATCCCCTCTCATTCTTCTAAACTCTGGCAAATACAAGCCTAAATCGACCCAATCTCTCTTCATACGTCAGTCCTGCCATCCATGTATCGCGTGTGCATGCTAGCGTGGGCAAATCATATATCTGTTGGTGTTAACCATATTAGAGCTGAAGGTTAAGGTTTAATAAATTTCACTTTTCTTCTTTAAACCTGAGAAAGCCTGTTTATGCTCATTTCTTTGCCTTATAATTGGAAAGCTGTGAACAAGGATTCACAGTGTGTTTAAAATTAAACCCTGTTACAATAAGACAAGATGAAGACAGTAACAGGCCCCTAGACACCTTTCTCACCTGGTCAAAACACAGGGTAAGTTAATTTCTGGAGCCCCACTCTAGTAGCTGTTCACCATCTCTGCCTGGTACTGAGTAACCCCAGTCAGTGTCTGTTGAACTCTCCCACATAGCTGGCTGGGTGAGGTAGTATTGGCAGAACTTGTTGTTCCCAGCTGGCACTTGGAGGCTTGAACACGCTTGCAATATGGAAACTGCTGACCCGAATTGTGTCGCAGAACGTGGTTGGTGACAGGGCAGCTGCATCGGCAATGTCAGATCGGACATAGGTGACATGGCCGCGTTTCGCATGCGGGGAGTAGCTCAGTAGGTCAAAGCCTTTGATGTAATAGCAACCTGCTTCTTCAGTTCCAATATGGGTCTCTTATAGGCAAATGATGTCGAGGGGTGTTGGGTGGCAAGACATCCAGTGAGGTTTCGCTTGGTGGCCGATAGGCCCTCACAGTTAAGTTGAAAGATTCGGAGAGCATCCCTATTGCCATAAGGCCAGAAGGTTTCTCAATGTTGAGACTGGCGGTTCTGGAGTGACTGGGATTCCACAAGGGGGCTCTTTAATTTTTCCTTGGAATTCATTCTGCTGGTAGGATCATTAGCTTCCCCGGGGGCGTCTGGGTACTGACTGGGGGGCGTGAATGCTGATCCACTGTCCCCGATCATTGTCCCCAGCAAAGCTAAATTTCACTCACAGAATCATTACAGTGCAGAAGGAGGCCATTTGGCCCATCATGTCCACACCAGCTCTCTGAAAGAGCAATTCTCTCAGTTCCATTCCCCTGCCTTCTCCCTGTAACCCTGCACATTCTTCCTTTTCATATAACTGTCTAATTCCCTTTTAAATGCTTCAATTGAACCTGCCTCCACCACGTTCTCAGGCAGCACATTCCAGACCTTAATGACTTGCTGTGTGAAAAAGCTTTTCCTCATGTCACTTTTGTTTCTCTTACCAAATACTTTAAATCTGTGCCCTCTCGTTCTCAGTCCTTTCACAAGTGGGAACAGTTTCTCTCTATCTACTCTATCCAGACAACTCATGATTTTGAATACCTCTACCAAATCACCTCTCAGTCTTCTCTTCTCCAAGGAAAACAGTCCTAACTTCTCCAATCTATCTTCATAACTGAAATTCCTCATCCCTGGAACCATTCTCGTGAATCTTTTCTGTACTCTTTCCAATGCCCTCACATCTTTCCTAAAGTGCAGTGCCCAGAATGGGACACAATACCCCAGCTGAGGCTGAACTAGTGTCTTATTTTATTTTTATTTATTTAGAGATACAGCACTGAAACAGGCCCTTCGGCCCACCGAGTCTGTGCCGACCAACAACCACCCATTTATACTAACTCGACAGTAATCCCATATTCCCTACCACCTACCTACACTAGGGGCAATTTACAATGGCCAATTTACCTATCACCTGCAAGTCTTTGGCTGTGGGAGGAAACCAGAGCACCCGGCGGAAACCCACACGGTCAAAGGGAGAACTTGCAGACTCCACACAGGCAGTACCCAGAATCGAACCTGGGTCCCTGGAGCTGTGAGGCTGCGGTGCTAACCACTGCGCCACTGTGCCATCTTAAGCAAGTTCAACATAACTTTCTTTCTCTTGTACTCTATGCCCATATTAATAAAGCCCAGGATACTATTTGCTTTATTAACCACTCTCTCAACCTGTCCTGCCACCTTCAATGACTTATGCACATATATACCCAGGTTCTTCTGCTCTTGCACCCCCTTTAGAATTGTACCCTTTATTCTATATTGTCTCTCCATGTTCTTCCTACCAAAATGAATCACCTCTCATTTCTCTGCATTGAACTTCATCTGCCACCTGTCTGCCTATTCCACTAACTTGTCTATGTCCTTTTGCAGTTCAACACTATGCTCCTCACAGTTCACAATGCTTCCAAGTTTCGTATCATCTGCAAACTTTAAAATTGTGCCCTGTACACCAAGGTCTAGGTCATTAATATATATCAGGAAAAGCAAGGGTCCCAACACTGACCTCTGGGGAACTCCACTACAAACCTTCCTCCAGCCCTAAAACATCCATTAACCACTACTCTCTGTTTCCTGTCACTCAGCCAATTCCATATCCATGTTGCTACCGTCCCTTTTATTCCATGAGCTACAAGTTTGCTCACAAGTCTGTTGTGTGGCACTGTATCAAATGCCTTTTGAAATTCTATGTACACCACATCAACAGCATTGCCCTCATCAACCCTGTATTAGCTCCTCAAAATACTCCAGCAAGTTAGTTGAACATGATTTTCCCTTAAGAAATCCATGCTCACTTTCCTTAATTAACCCGCATTTGTCCTCATTCCAGTTGGAAGTGCTGGAGCCTGATTCACTGCTTCGGCGCAGCCCACAAACCACCTGTACTAAATCACCTATCTGTTAACCCGAACCAAGTTGCTAGTCATCCGCTCCATGTAGTGAGGACACCGTTGGAAAAGAAAACAAAATGCATCATCTGTAATGAACTGAAAAAACAATGCCAACAACATGGCAGTCCTCATCCCTTCAAGATCACAGAACTGGAGAAAGCATTTAGGGGCCTGAAATGTGGCAAAGCAGCAGGATATGACAATATGGCACCAGAATTCTTTAAATAACTTGGCCCCATGCTTGTGTCTGGCTGACTCAGTTCTACACAAGAAGCATCAGTTTAAACTCACTCCCGAAGGTGTGACGTACGGCAAAGATCACTGCCATTCCAAAACCCGGAAAAGATCTCACACTATCGACTGATTTCACTACTTTCTGGGTACTTTAAGACCTCTGAGAGTCTTATTCTGCAATGCATATCTCCAGAAGTAGAGACTATCCTTAATGTTGACCAAGCTGGTTTCCGTAAGGAGCGCAGCAGACGTGATTAAGTTCTGGCACTCATCACCTACATTGAAAATGGCTTCCAAAAGAATCTGAAGACAGGCATGGTGCTACTGGACCTCACCTATGATACAGTGTAGCACATTGGCCTGCTCCAAAAGCTGTCCAGAGTGCTTCCAACCTGGATCGGGACAGTTGTTGAAACACTCCTTCACAACAGACGATTTAGAGTCCACCTTGGACAAGGGAGAAGAGCATGGAGAAGACTGGCCAACGGACTACCACAGGGCTCAGTGCTAGCCTCAACACTGTTCAACATATATACAAATGACCTGCCAACAGCCATGTCTCTTGCGTTCATCTATGGTGATGACATCTGTTGTGCCACCCAAGCTCCATCCTTCTGCACCCTGGACCATATCCTTAATGAAGATTTACAAAGTTGACAGACTATTGCAGCACATGGCGTCTCACAGTGAATCCCTCCAAAACTATATCCAGTGTATTCCACCTCCTTGATGTCAGTGCCAAAAAAGAATTGCATATCTATATGGATGGTCAGAGACTAAAGCGTGATCCCAACACAACATACTTGGGAGTGACTTTGGACAGGACTTTGTCCTTCCGGGAGCATCTGAAAAAAACAGCAGCAAAGGTCAAAACGAGAAACAAGCTATTGACAAAACTTGCTGGATCTACGTGGGGTGCTGCCGCCACAACACTCTGGACCCCAGCACTTGCCCAATCATACTCAGCAGCAGAGTACTGTGCACCTGTCTGGCATAGGTCATCACATACGCATCTTCTGGATGCCCAATTGAATGCAACAATATGCATCATAACTGGAACCCTCCACTCAACACCCCTCCCCTGGCTTCCTGTCCTCGCAAACATCACTCCTCCACACATCCACTGACTGACGAAAACCTACAAGCTGGTGGAAACCATCCATGCTGCACCTCACTTACCGCTCCATAATGACATGTTCAATCCAGCTGCTGCCCATCTTCCATCTTGGTGCCCCATATGGAGCAAACTACCTGAGCAAGATCGACCAGCAGACATCCTTTGGATCAAGGAATGGGAAACATGGGAAGTCACTAACAAGTTCCTTGTGACAAACCCTTTCTGTTGAATGGCAGGCTTTGAATTCCTATGGCGAGAGTGGTCCTTACTAAACAGGTTCAGGACAAGCCAGGGCCCCTGCGCAGCCAACCTCCACCACTGGGGCTCAGTACAAACCCCTTATGCATTTGTGGAGAGACACAAACAATGCTGCACATTACCGAGGAGCGTCCCCTTCAGAGACTAAGTGGTGGACTAATCTCCTTAAACTCAGCAAGTCAGGAGGCTATTGCTTGGCTCCAGGGATTTGTATTCACTAAATAAATACAATCAAACGCCTTTTGGAAATCAAAGTAGACTGCATTTTTAGGTTTCCCTTTATTCACCTTGCTTGTTACTTCCTTAAAGAACTCTAATAAATTAGTTAAACACGATTTCCCTTTCACAAAACCCTGTTGACTCTGTCTGATTGCATTATGATTTTCTAAATGACCTGCTATTACTTCTTTAATAATGGATGCTAGCATTTTCCCTATGACAGATGTTAGGCTAACTGGCCTAGAGTTTCCTACTTTCTGTCTCCTTCCTTTCTTGAATAGAGGTGTTACATTTGGAATTTTCCGATCCACTGGGACTTTTCCAGAATCTAGGGAATTTTGGAAGATCACAACCAATGCATCTACTATCTCTGCAGCGATTTCTTTTAAGACCTAGGATGCAAGCCATCAGGTCCAAGGAACCTGTCAGTCTTTCACATGCCAAATGGAAAATATTAATTTTGTCATATGGAGCTCTGCCTGAGACTTTTTTTACTGGACATTATTACAAATAACTTTTAAAAAGCAGAACAGAACAGCTAAAGATGGCCACACACAATTTGCATATGAGAAGCCAAAGGCCGGCTGGGAGACAGAGATGATGACCCAGTCTAGCCAGAACAATAGGGGTGCGCTCTGATTTAATCACCTAGAATGGTTTTGTCAATGTGGGTATTCAGAAGCCATCGACACCCATTGACTTTGAAAGAGCCAACCCCCACCTCCCCCACCACCAAGTATGTCTGAAGAACTTTGAATTTCAAAAAACCTTCCAGAAACATGATTCAAACAAAGAGGTGGTCATATGATATGACTGCCTGTGTAACTGAGGTTTTATGAATTGTGCCTTTGAAAAGCAGACAATAACTGAACTCCAAGGAAGAAAGCACCTCTCACTAGCAAAGTCCCAGGGAAGCCTCGGTGGCAGTTACTAAGCCTCAAGACTACAGATCCTTACAGGCAACAACCAGGGGACAGGGATGAAGTCCCTCTCCTGCCTTCTAGAACCAGAGAAGCAATCCTAAATTGTGCACGTGACCCAGCGAGGACTTCAAGACTTTAACTTCAACTAAAGACACAAACTCTGTATTTGAATTCCATTTATTACGGACTTTGCTTCAACCTCCAAACTCTTCTTTTTTCTCCCCTCTGTATCTATTTGTGTGTGTGTGCCTCTCATATGAATGTGAGCGTGGATGCATCGCGTATTTTAGTAATTTTAACTGGTTTAGAGTGATAAGGTTAACAAACTTACCTCTTGTTTAAACTCAAGAAAACCTGTCTGATTGGTTGGTTCATTTACAATTATATTAGAGGAGCAGGAGCAAGTGCTCACTGAGGTGGTAAGTTAATCACTGTGTTAAAAGGATAAACCCTGTTGAGGTCAAACCAGAGAAGGAGCAAAAGGGGAGCCCGAGATCCCTTCCTCACCTGTTTGTAACAAGTTCTGAATCTAGTGATTGGTTTAAGTTCCTCTCTCCTTTTTACCTCTTGATTTTCAAGTATTCTTGGGGTTTCTTTGTGTCTTCTACAGTGAAGACGGACACAAAATATCTGATCAACACTTCCGCCAGTTCCTTGTTTCTTATTAATTCTCCAGTCTCACCCTTTAAGGGACCAATGCTCACTTTAGTTACTTTTTTCATTTTTAAATACTTGTAGAAACTCTTATTGTCTGTTTTTATATTTCTAGCTAGCTTTCTCTCAGCTCTAATTTCTCCCTCATTTTTGTTTGGTTATTCTTTGCTGGTTTCTAAAATCTGTCCAATCTTCTGACCTACCACTAATCTTTGCAGTATTGTATGCTTTTCTTTCAATTTGATACTATCCCTAACTTCCTTAGTTAGCCATGGATGGTGTAATCCTTCTCATAGAGTATGTCTTTCTCACTGGAATATATCTTTGCGGAGAGTTATGAATTATCTCCTTAAATGTCTGCCACTGCTTCTTTACTGTCCTACCCTTTAATCTATTTTCCCAGTTCACTTTAGCTAACTCTGTCTTCATACTCTTTTAATTGCCTTTATTTAAGTCAAAGGCCCACACTTCTCAACCTCAAATTTAATGTGAAATGTTATCATGTTATGATCACTGTTGCCTAGAGGCTCTTTTACTAAGAGGTCACTAATTAAAACTGTTTCATTGCACATTACCAGGTCTAAAACAGCCTGCTCCCTGGCTGGCACTAGAATGTATTGCTCTATGAAACTGTCCTGAATACACTCTATGAATTCATCTTCCAGGCTACCTTTGCCAATCTGATTCATCCAATCTATAAGAAGATTTAAATCACCCATGATTATTGCAGTTCCTTCCTTACAAGCCCTCATTTATTTCTTCTTGTATACTCTGTCCTACTGTGTAGCTACTGTTAGGGGGCCTATAAACTATCCACCCAACTCCCCACAACCCAGTTGGTCCCTTGTCTGTAACTCAGTTACACCAATGTTAGAAGATCTTAGATGGAGTGGGCAGGAAATGTTGGAATTTACGTTTTGGCAACTTTCAAATAGTTTACAAAACTGGAGCAAAGTAATGTGAATACGAACATACAAATTAGGAGGAGTAGTAGGCCACTCAGAACTTCGAGCCTGCTCCGCCATTCAGTAAGTTTGTGGCTGAACTGATTACTCCACATTTCCACCTACCCCGATAACCTTCCAACCCCTTGCTTATCAAGAATCTATCTACCTCTGCCTTAAAAATATTCAAAGACCCTGCTTCCACCGCCTTTTGAGGAAGAGAATTCCAAAGACTCTCAATCCTCAGAGAAAAAATGTCTCCTCATCTCTGTTAAATGGGCGACCCTTTATTTTTAAACAGAGACCCCCCAGTTCTAGATTCCCCCACAAGGGGACTCATCCTTTCCACATCCTCCCTGACAAGATCCCTCAGGGTCTTATATGTTTCAATCAAATCGCCTCTTACTCCAGTGGATACAAGCCTAGCCTGTCCAATCTTTCCTTGTAAGACAGCCCACGCATTCCAGGTATTAGTCTAGTAAACCTTCTCTGTTCTGCCTCCAACGCTTTTACATCCTTCCTTAAATAAGGAGACCAGTACTGTACACAGTACTCCAGAAGTGGTCTCACCAATGCCCTGTATAGCTGAAGCATAATCTCCTTACTTTTGTATTCAATTCCTCTCACAATAAACAATATCACTCTATTAGCTTTCCTAATTATGTGCTGTACTTGCGATTCATGCACTAGGACACCCAGATCCCTCTGCATCTCAGAGCTCTGCAATCTCTCACCATTTAGATAATATGCTTTTTTTTATTCTTCCTGCCAAAGTAGATAATTTCACATTTTCCCATATTATACTCCATTTGCCAGGTCTTTGTCCACTCACTTAACCTATCTATATCCCTTTGTAGCCCCCTTATGTCCTCTGCACAAGTTACTTTCCTACCTGTCTTTGTGTCATCAGCAAATTTAGCAACCATACCTTCGGTCCCTTCATCTAAGTCATTTATATAAATTGTAAAAAGTTGAGGCCCCAGCACAGATCCCTGTTGCACACCACTCGTTACATCTTGCCAACCAGAAAATGACCCAATTATGCCTACTCTCTGTTTCCTGTTAGCTAGCCAATGTGTTACCCCCTACACCATGAGCTTTTTCGTGCAATAACCTTTGATGTGGTACCTTATCAAATGCCTTCTGGAAATCTAAGTACAATACATCCATCGGTTCCCCTTTATCCACAGCACATGTAACTCCGTCAAAGAACTCCAATAAATTGGTTAAACATGATTTCCCTTTCACAAAACCACATTGACTGTGCCTGATTACCTTGAATTTTTCTAAATGCCCTGCTATAACGCCTTTAATAAACATTTTCCCTAAGACAGATGTTAAGTTAACTGGCCTGTAGTTTCCTGCTTTCTGTCTCCCTCCCTTTTTGAATAAAGGAGTTACATTCGCTATTTTCCAATCTAAAGGAACCTTCCCTGAATCCAAGGAATTTTGGAAAATTAAAACTAACGCATCAACTATCCCACTAGCCACTTCTTTAACATCCTAGGATGAAGTCCATCAGGACCCGGGGACTTGTCAGCCCACAGCTCCCACAATTTGTTCAGTACCACTTCCCTGGTGCTTGTAATTTTCTTGTGTTCCTCCCTCCCTTCCATTTCCTGACTTGCAGCTAATACTGGGATGTTACTTATATCCTCAATAGTGAAGACCAATGCAAAATATCTGTTCAATTCATCCGCCATCTCCTTATTAATTCCTCAGAGTCACTTTCTATAGGACCAACGCTCATTTTGTTAACTCTTTTCTTTTTTAAGTATCTATAGAAACTCTTACTGTCTGTCTTTATATTTCTAGCTAGCTTTCTCTCGTACTCTAATTCTACCTTCCTTATCAATCTTTTAGTCATTCTTTGCTGTTTTTTATATTCTGTCCAATCTTCTGACCTGCCTCCCATCTTTGCTCAATTATAGGCTTTTTCTTTAACTTTGATTCTATCTTGTTGAAGATTTGGATGGAAATAGACACATCATTAGCACACTGCAAGCTTATGGCAGTCTGTGTGACAGTCAGCGACCATGCCTACCAACCACTGCCTAACCACTGTGGAGTTTGCTGGATGTGTGTTTGCAAAACTAGGCTAAGCATACTTACTGCTGTTTAAATGCTGATTAAATTTTAAATAGGTACCTATTGTACCTCAGGTGCTGGAGGCACCTCAGTAAGAGAGACTTGTTTGCTTTGTTTACAGCTTTTTAATGGACCTGATTTGGGATTTTGTAGTAAAAACTTCTTTCGCCGATTGAAAGAGCCTACACCAAAACTGGTGCGGCCACTATGTGAACGAAGCGCCCACCTGGAAGGCGCTGGCCAGGGATGTGAAAGGCGGCCCGAGTGCCCATGAGGCGGTTGTCGAGGTTCAGGGCCTCAATCCGGCCTGGGTCGCCCTTCCGCCGTCACAGCTGGGAGCTGGGAAAGAGGCTCCGCCGTGGCGACCATGAGCGCAGAGTCAGCCTGGAGGACGCCGACATCGAGGAGGCCGTGCAAGCTGTGGGCTGGCCCGCTCGCCAGGGTTGAAACCCCGCCGGACGCCTCCCCCCTTCCCCCCTACACCACCTTCCCCCCCAGCACCCCCCCTCCCTCCCTCACACCCCTTTCCCCCGCACCCCCTTCCCAGCTCACACCACCCCACACCCCCTTCCCTCCACCCCCTCCCCCCCACACCCTCTTCCCAGCTCCCCCCTTGCACTCCCTTCCCCCACCCCCTCACCAACCCCCCTGCATCCCCCTTCCCAGCCCCCCTCACACCCCCTTCCCCCCCACCTCCTCCCCCCGGCATCCACTGCACCCCCTTCCCTCACCCTCCATGAAATCACACAGCTTACTTGTTAGGGCCCCTGCTCAGGGATAGGAGCCAACAACCCCACTGCCTTGTGGACGTCTCAGGAGAGGCCAAGGCTAAAGGAGTAAACTCTAACAGAAAATCCAGAGCAGAACCCCGAAGGCGGTCATGTGTCACCTTTGACATGTTTCCGGCAGTTCCTGCAGCCATATCGGTGCCAAACGTCGTGCTCTGCACTCCTTTGGACCCCACTAGGAAGGCCGAGAGGGGGGTTTTGACGCTTGGGCAACTCACAACCTCCATACATCCGCCCAGGCATGCGCCATGGAGAGGTCACTCCATAGCTGCCTCACAGCGACCAAAACAATATGGAAGGCAGCAGTTACGGGTTATAAGTCAAACTCAATTTTCGTAGAGATTGGGCGCCACGGGTTGCCTTTGTCGGTGGGAGAGGTCATCGCATCTCACTGGACAGCTACCGCCCGCCTCAAACCTGGCAGCCCCCGGTCAGTAAGGTTCTGTCCCGCCACAGTCCACCTGCTTCAATGGGTGCTTAGAGCTCAGGGTCATTGCCTGACAAGTGAACTGTAATACCGCACCAAACAGCAAAAAAAGGAAAGAAGGTACCAGCCCTTCGTTTTGCAAGCTGGAACGTCAGAACTATGTGTCCTGGCCTGTCGGAAGACCTTACACAAATCAACAATTCTCGGAAGACCGCCATCATTAACAACGAGCTCAGGAGACTCAATGTGGACATTGCAGCACTTCAGGAGACACGCATCCCTGCGAGTGGATCTCTAAGAGAGCAAGACTACACCTTATACTGGCAGGGTAGGGATCCTGAAGAACCAGGACAGCATGGAGTGGGCTTCGCCAGCAAGAACTCTTTGCTCAGCATGATAGAGCCATCTTCAAATGGCTCGGAACGCATACTGTCCATCCGACTGCTCACCGCCTCTGGTCCAGTACACCTACTCAGCATCTATGCTCCAACACTCTGCTCCCCACCTGAAGTTAAAGACCAGTTCTACGAGGAACTCCATAATATCATTAGTAGCATTCCCAATACCGAACATTTGTTCCTGCTGGGGAACTTTAACGCCAGGGTTGGGGCCGACCATGACTCAGGGCCCTCCTGCCTTGGGCGCTATGGCATTGGAAGGGTGAATGAGAATGGACAGAGACTGCTGGAGTTGTGTACCTATCACAACCTCTGTATCACCAACTCGTTCTTTCATACTAAACCCTGTCACCAGGTTTCATGGAGGCACCCAAGATCACGTCGTTGGCACCAGCTGGACCTCATCGTCACAAGGTGAGCCTCTTTAAATAGTGTTCAAATCACCGCAGCTTCCATAGTGTGGACTGCGACACCGACCACTCCCTGTTGTGCAGCAAGGTGAGAATCAAACCAACGAAGCTGCATCACTCCAAGCAGAAGGGCTGCCTGCACATCAACACTAACAGAATTTCTTATCCACAGCTGTTACATAAGTTTCTAAATTCACTTGAAAAAGCATTTCAAAACACTCCTACAGAGGATGCAGAGACCAAGTGGGCCCACATCAGAGACGCCATCTCTGAATCAGCAATGACCACCTATGGCAAACGTGAGAAGCAGAATGCAGACTGGTTTCAATCTCACTTTGAAGAGCTGGAACCTGTCATAGCCGTGAAGTGCATTGCACTGTTGAACTACAAGAAAGCCCCCAGCGAGTTAACATCCGTAGCACTTAAAGCAGCCAGAAGCGCTGCACAAATGACTACTGGCAACACATATGCAGTCGTATTCAGCTGGCCTCTGACACCTAAAACATCAAAGGAACGCATGATGGCATTAAGAGAGCTTTTGGGCCAACCATCAGGAAGATCGCCCCCTCAAGTCTAAATCAGAGGAAACGATCACTGACCAATGCAAGCAAATGGACCGCTGGGTGGAGCACTACCTAGAACTGTACTCCAGGGAAAATGTTGTCACTGATACCGCCCTCAATGCAGCCCAATCTCTGCCAGTCATGGATGAGCTGGACGAACAGCCAACAAAATCGGAACTCAGTGATGCCATTGATTCTCTAGCCAGCGGAAAAGCCCCTGGGAAGGACAGCATTACCCCTGAAATAATCAAGACTGCCAAGCCTGCTATACTCTCAGCACTACATGAACTGCTTTGCCTGTGCTGGGATGAGGGAGCAGTACCACAGGACATGCGCGATGCCAATATCATCACCCTCTATAAGAACAAGGGTGACCGCAGTGACTGCAACAACTACCGTGGAATCTCCCTGCTCAGCGTAGTGGGGAAAGTCTTCGCTCGAGTCATTTTAAACAGACTCCAGTGTCTACCCTGAGGCACAGTGTGGCTTTCGAGCAGAGCGATCCACCATTGACATGCTGATCTCCCTTCGCCAGCTACAGGAGAAATGCCGCGAACAACAGATGCCCCTCTACGTTGCTTTCATTGATCTCACCAAAGCCTTTGACCTCCTCAGCAGACGTGGTCTCTTCAAACTACTAGCAAAGATCGGATGTCCACCAAAGCTACGAAGTATCATCACCTCATTCCAGGACAATATGAAAGGCACAATTCAGCATAGCAGCGCCTCATCAGACCCCTTTCCTATCCTGAGTGGCATGAAACAGGGCTGTGTTCTCGCACCTACACTGTTTGGGATCTTCTTCTCACTGCTGCTCTCACATGCGTTCAAGTCTTCAGAAGAAGGAATTTTCCTCCACACAAGATCTGGTGGCAGGTTGTTCAACCTTGCCCGTCTAAGAGCGACGACCAAAGTACGGAAGGTCCTCATCAGGGAACTCCTCTTTGCTGACGATGCTGCAGTAACATCCCACACAGAAGAGTGACTGCAGAGACTCATCGACAGGATTGTAGCTACCTGCAACGAATTTGGCCTAACCATCAGCCTCAAGAAAACGAACATCATGGGACAGGACATCAGAAATGCTCCATCCATCAATATCGGCGACCACGCTCTGGAAGTGGTTCAAGAATTCACCTCCCTCGGCTCAACTATCACCAGTAACCTGTCTCCCGATGCAGAAATGAACAAGCGCATGGGAAAGTCCTCTGCTGCTATGTCCAGACTGGCCAAAAGGGTGTGGGAAATGGCGTACTAGCGCGGAACACAAAATTCCGTGTGTTTCAAGCCCGTGTCCTCAGTACCTTGCTCTATGGCAGTGAGGCCTGGACAACAAGAGCGACGTCTCAATTCATTCCATCTTCGCTGCCTCCGGAGAATCCTTGGCATCAGGTGGCAGGACCGTATCTCCAACGCAGAAGTCCTCGAGGAGGCCAACATCCCCAGCATATACACCCTACTGAGCCAGCGACGCTTGAGATGGTTTGGCCATGTGAGCCGCATGGAAGATGGCAGGATCCCCAAGGACACGTTGTATAGCGAGCTCGTCACTGGTATCAGACCCACCAGCCGTCCGTGTCTCTGCTTTAAAGACATCTGCAAACGCGACATGAAGTCCTGTGACATTGATCACAAGTCGTGTGAGTCAGTTGCCAGTGACCGCCAGAGCTGGTGGACAGCCATAAAGGCGGGGTTAAATAGTGGCAAGTCGAAGAGACTTAGCAGTTGGCAGGAAAAAAGACAAAAGCGCAAGGGGAGAGCCAACTGTGTAACAGCCCCACAAACAATTATATCTGTAGCACCTGTGGAAGAGCCTGTCACTCTAGAATTGGCCTTTATAGCCACTCCAGGCACTGCTCCACAAACCACTGACACCTCCAGGCGCTTACCCATTGTCTCTCGAGACAAGGAGGCCAAAGAAGAAGAAGGATTCTATCTTTAACTGTTTTAGCTAATTTAAATAGTTTATGTTTAAGATTGGAAAACATCAAAACATCCTACAGCCACCACCACCCCAGCCCCCGGCAGGGTTTATGTCTCCATTCCTGCACCTTGGGAACAATCTAAGCTTTGATGCACCGCTCACAACATCAATTGCGATGCCCCAATTTTAACCCAAGTGGTCTGACGGGAACAGACTGTGTTGGGGATCCGGGTTTGAGTTCAGGGTTGGGTTTGGGGTGGGGGAGGAATCTCCTCATTCCCCTGTTAGGGAGAGTGAAGCCACGTCTACTGAGAGCAGATGTTAAGTTGTGATGGGCCTTTAGCCCCAAACCAAGAGCTGCAGGAGGATAGATGGTGGATTGGAGACAGAAGTGGCCGCATAATCTCCCCAGAACTTGTTAAATTCCTTCATCCACCCATTAAGAACCTCTCGTTTCCCCATTTGGAGCATAGAGACTGTCTCATTCTCATCATTTCTGGTGTGGCAGCTTCCCGATTATTTAAATCCCTGTCCCTGGAATTTGAGATTTCCTGTGGAATGCTGGAATTCCCACTTGAACACACTCTGTCCTGTGTTTGCTGTGAGGTGACCTGAACTGAACGCAGGAACAGGAACTGTAGAAATCTCTGCTCTGGACAGTCCGTCTGTTCCTACAGTCAGTGTCTGCAGCTGATTTTCTGCTTTTATTTTATTTTTGAAAAGTCAGGAGGGGCCGGGAATTGAACCACTGAACTCAGTGGCCAGTTAACTCTCCTCTCGAGCACAGGACTGTGAAATATAAACAGCACCCCATATAACTAGAGACTGCGGAGACTTTCCAAAACATTGTTGATTGCCTTGGTTGTCACCAGACGACAAAAGGCACAAGGCCCAGAGCTGCAAACTCATAAAAGTTACCCCTGTAAACCGATGTTTAATAATTACCTCATCATCATATCAATACATTGAAAATTCACTGTCTCTCCCAGGCCCCTTTATAAAGGCTCTCTCTGATCATTCAGCTTCACTCATTGTACCCATATACTGTGGCATGCGGTACAGTCAGTTGCATTTGCAATTTATATGACTAGTTTTGTTTCAATAGCCAAGTCATTGCGTTTCTAAACCTTTTAAATAAAAGTCTTTCATTTGGTACTTTACCAAAAGCTTTCTGAAAAACCAAGGAAGCTATAGCACAGGAAGTTCCACAACCCATTTTTCCTGTAACATTCTTGCAAAGCAGAGTCTCCCACATAGCTGTAATTTACTGGTGTGCTAGTAATTGGCTCAGTTATTTTCCAGTTACAGGACATGCAGTGGCTGGGCTGGTACATGGTTCTGTGGGCCAGAGCGGGGCAGGGGGTCTACGGGTCAGAGGGTCTGCGTAATTGAAACCCAGATGTAGACACCTTTCGGGAGGACAGAATTGACAGCAAGAGAAATCTGTGTGAGGTAAGGAAGCAACTGGAGACTGTTTCTGCTTGGAACCACATCATACTTCACTGTGAGTGGAATCAGGCCAAGACTGAATTCGTCTCATGATGATTCTTGACTGTCAGCTAAACAGCCTTTATTTCATCTCCAGTATTTTTGTACCTAATAAATAGAGGTATGTGAATGCATGGAGTGTGGTTAATAAGACTGGTGAGGTACAGGCGCAGATTGTCATGTGGAAATATGATGTTGAGGCTATAACAGAGACCTGGCTCAAAGGAGGACAGGACTGCGTGCTAAATATTCCTGGATACAAGATGTTCAGGAAAGATAGGAAAGGGAAAAAAGGGGGAGGGGTGGCGATATTGATTAAGGAGAGCATTGCAGTGCTGGAGAAAAAGGATGTCCCAGAGGAGTCGAGGACAGAATCAATTTAGCTAGAGCTAAGGAACTAAAAAAGGGGTGGGTTACATTGCTCGGTGTTGTCTATAGGGAAAGACGTGGAGGAACAAATTTGCAAGGAAATTACAGGGAGGTGCAAAAATTATAGGGTCGTTATAATGGGGGACTTTAATTATCCAAATATAGACTGGGATAATAGTCGTGTAAAGGCAGTGAGGGGCAAGAGTTTCTAGAGTGTATTCAGGAAAATTTTCTACAACAGTATGTTGGTAGTCCAACGAGAAAGGAGGCACTGCTAGACCTGGTTCTTGGGAGTTAGGTGGGCCAAGTGGATCAAGTATCCGTAGGAGAGCATTTAGGGGACAGTGAGCATAAGGTATCATAAGGTTTAGGCTGACTATGGAAAAGAACAGTGGAACATAGGAGCAGCAGCAGGCCATTCAGCCCATCGAGCCTGCCCCACCATTCAGTAGGATCGTGGCTGATCATCCATTTCAATGCCTTTATCCCACATTATCCTCATATCCCCTTATGTCATTTGTATTTAGAAATCTGTCAATCTCTGCTTTAAACATACTCAATGACTGAGCTTCCACAGCCCTCTGGGGTAGAGAATTCCAAAGATTCACAACCCTATGAGTAAAGAAATTTCTCCTCATCTCTGTCCTAAGTGGCTTCCGCCTTATTTTGAAATTGTGTCCCCTGGTTCTAGACACCCAACCAGGGGAAACATCTTACCTGCATCTATCCTGTCTATCTCTTTAAGTATTTTGTAGGTTTCAATGAAATCACATCTCATTCTTCAAAACTCTAGAGAATACAGGCCCAGTTTCCCCAATCTCTCTTCATAGGACAGAACAAAGAGCAATCCAGGGTAAGAATAATTAACTGGGGGTATGCCAACTTCAATGGGGTAAGAATGGAGCTGGGACGAATAAATTGGAGTCAAAAGCTGGCAGGAAACCAATAGATGAACAATGGGCCACCTTCAAAGAAGAGAAAGTTCGGGCACAGTCAAGATATGTTCCATCGAAGGGGAAAAGTAGAGTAAACAAATCCAGAGCTCCCTGTATGACAAAAGAGATAGAGATTAAGATAAAGAAGAAAAAGTGTGCTGATGACAGATGCCAGGTAAAAATACTATTGAGAACCAGGCTGAATATAGAAGGTCGAGAGAGGAAGTGAAAAGGCAATAAGAGAAGCAAAGAGAGAGCATGAAAAGAGACTGGCAACTAGCATTAAAGGAAATCCTGAAGTTTTCTATAGGCATACAAACAGTAAAAGGGTGGTAAAAGGGGAGTTGGGCCGATTAGGGACCAGAAAGGGGATTTACACATGGAGGCAGAGGGCATAGCTGAGGTACTAACTGAATACTTTGCATCTGTATTTACCAAGGAAAAAGATGCTACCCAGGCAATGTTGAAAGAGGAGGCAGTTCAGACAGGAAAGGGGTTTAAAATTGATAAAAGAGGAAGTATTAAATAGGCTGTCTGTACTTAAAGTGAATAAAGCACCAGGACCAGATGAAATGCATCCAAGGATACTGAGGGAAGAGAGGGTGGAAATCACAGAGGCACTGGCTGTAATTTTTCAGTCTTCCTTAGACTCAGAGGTGGTGCCAGAGGACTGGAGAATTGCAAATGTTACACCCTTGATCAAAAAAGGGTGTAAAGATAAACCCAGCAACTACAGGCCAGTCAGTTTAACTTCAGTGGTGGGAAAACTTCCGGAAAAAATAATTTGGGACAAAATCACTGGTCACATGGACAAATGTGAGTTAATTAAGGAAAGCCAGCATGAATTTCTTAAGGACAAATCATGTTTAACTAACTTGCTGGAGTTTTTTGAGGAGGTAACAGAGAGGGTTGATGAGGGCAATGCTGTTGATGTGGTGTACATGGACTTTCAAGAGTCATTTGATACAGTGCCACACAACAGACTTGTGAGCAAACTTGTAGCTCATGGACTAAAAGGGACGGATATGAAATTGCCTGAGTGACAGGAAACAAAAAGTAGTGGTTCATGGATGTTTTTCAGGCTAGAGGAAGGTTTGTAGTGGAGTTCCCCAGAGGTCAGTGTTGGGACCCTAGCTTTTCCTGATATATATTAGTGACCTAGACCTTGGTGTACAGGGCACAATTTCAAAGTTTTCAGATGATACAAAACTTGGAAGCATTGTGAACTGTGAGGAGGATAGTGTAGAACTTCAAAAGGACAAAGACAAGTTGGTGGAATGGGCAGACAGGTGGCAGATGAAGTTCAATGCACAGAAATGTGAAGTGATTCATTTTGGTAGGAAGAACATGGAGAGACAATATAAAATAAAGGGTACAATTCTAAAGTGGGTGCAGGAGCAGAGGGACCTGGGTGTATATGTGCATAAGTCATTGAAGGTGGCAGGACAGGTTGAGAGAGCGGTTAATAAAGCATACAGCATCCTGGGCTTTATTAATTGGGGCATAGAGTACAAGAGCAAGAAAGTTATGTTGAACTTGTATAAGACACTAGTTCGGCCTCAGCTGGAGTATTGCGTCCAGTTCTGGGCCCCACACTTTTGGAAAGATGTGAGGACATTGGAGAGAGTACAGAAAAGATTCACGAGAATGGTTCCAGGGAAGAGGAACATCGTTATGAAGATAGATTGGAGAAGTTCGGACTGTTTTCCTTGAAGAGAAGGCTGAGAGGTGATTTGATAGAGGTAATCAAAACCATGAGGGGTCTGGACAGAGTAGGTCGAGAGAAACTTCCCATTCATGAAAGGATCGAGAATGAGAGGGCACAGTTTTGAAGTATTTGGTAAGAGAAGCAAAAGTGACATGAGGAAAAGCTTTTTCATGTAACGAGTGGAGAGAATGTCCTGCGGATGTGCTATTTTCCTGCCAGTAGTTGATTTGATCTTGTGAAATATCACTGTAGAAAGTCCCACTCTTAAAAGTACTTCAATTCACCCAGAATTCTTGATAATTGTTACTTTCAGTTGAGGAGACGGTGTTGGGGAACATCGAGCATTGAGGGGCATTGATTATTGGGGAACAATGTGTGACCTTACCTGCTGCTGGAGGTCCAGTCAGGCAGCCAATCCCAGCAAAAAACATCGAAAACCCCAGTGAACTTCGTACTTTTGTTACCCCCACCAGGTCCACCTGTAGAACACACAAATTGGTAACAAGCGGATCCAGTTATGTATCATTACCATCCTGTTAACAATATGACCTATCAGCTGGTCCACTGAGCTTAACCCATGGAAAAAGTTTCAGACAGAGTCTCCCACAGCTTCCCAGTAACTGACGTCATTGGAATGCGTCTTGAGGAAAGAACGGTGGATGATGTCCATGTGAAAAGGTCCTAATTCCTTTAAAACTGGGATATTTCCACTTCTAAGTTTGCATCTTATTGATTGTCCTATTATTGAAAAATAGCTTCATGTAAATGTGCTAATAGCTTACAGCTGACTCTCATATCAGGTCCTTAAATATTTGTTCACTAACTCTGTACAAAGTCACTTCTGGGTGACATTTTCTTTCAACAGATATTTGAGGAACTGCCTTGAATAGAGGGATTGAACCAACACTATGCAGGTGCAATGGAGAAGCTAGTGATTTACCAGGACAGGGAGCAGCAGGGCCATGTATCCGCCACAGAAGACAGCAAAGAACACGGCATATGCCATCAGCTGGGCATAGGTGGTTGCCATTGGAGCCAACAAGTTGGAGAGGCCGCACAGGAGAAGGTAAGCCTTGTGGTAGTGGTACTTGCTAGCGTAGTTCTGGTCAGCTATCCATCCTGATGCAAGTTGGGCCACAGTTTCTGTTATACCTGAAAACAGAGAGACACAGGACCATTCAAACAACAAGAAGCTGCATTTACATTGTGCTTTTAACATAATAAAACATCCCAAAGCATTTCACAGGAGCATAGTCAGACATTGAGCCAAAGAAGAAGGTATGAGGACAGGTGACTAAAAACTTGGTCACAGGGGCAGGACAGATGGATGAGATGTTAAACTGAGGCCACATCTGTCCATAGAACCATAGAAAGATTACGGCACAAAAGGAGGCCATTCAGCCCATCGTGTCTGCGCCAGCCGAAAAAACTAGCTGCCCAATCTAATCCCACCTTCCAGCACCTGATCCATAGCCTTGCAGGTTGCATACTTCAGGTGTATGTCCTCTTGGGTGGATATAAAAGTTCCCAATGGCACTATTTCAGAGAGTAGGGGAGGTGTCCTGGCCAATATTTATCCCTAAGAAGTGCAAAAACAATAGGGCCCAGTAATAGTGAGGAATTTCAACTACCCTAATCGTGATTGGGATTGAACTAGTGTGAAAGGCACAGAGGAAGCAGAATTCTTAAAATGCATTCAGGAGAACTTTTTTAGCCAGTACGTAGCAAGTCCAAGAAAGGGGGCAGTTCTAGACTAAGTTTTAAGGAATAAAGCTGGGCAGGTGGAAGGGATAGTAGTGGTAATGTCATTGGACTAGTAATCCAGAGGCCTAGGCTAATGCCCTGGGGACATGGGTTCAAATCTCACCATGTCAGTGGGTGGAATTTAAATTCATTAATTAATAAAATTCAGTTAATTAATTTAAAAAATAGAATTAAAAACTAGTCTCAGTAATGCCACCGCAAAACTATCTTTGATTGTTGTAGAGACCCATCTGGTTCACTAACGTCCTTTAGGGAAGGAAATCTGTCCTTACCTGGTCTGGCCTACGTGTGACATCAGACCCACAGCAATGTGCTTGACTCTTAACTGCTCTCTGAAATGGCCTAGCAAGTTGCTAGTTAAAGGCAATTAGGGATTGACAACAATGCTGGCCTGGCCAGCGACACCCACATCCCCGAAAATAATTTTTTAAAAAGGTTGCGGAGCACTTTGGTGGAAGTGATCATAATTCAGTTAGATTTAGAGTAATTATGGAAAAGGACAAAGATAGACGGGGAATAAAAGTTTCAATTGGGGAAAAGTTAATTTTACTAAGCTGAGATGTGATTTAGCTAAAATGAACTGGAAACTGCTACCTGAAGGTAAATCAGTGCCAGACCAGTGGCAGGCATTCAAGGAACAGCTAGTGAGGGTTCAGAGCAAGTATGTTCTCCAAAAGAAAAAGGGTGGGAATAACAAATCCAGAGCCTCCTGGATGTCAAGGGGCTTAAAGAAGAGAATAAAGTGAAAAAGGGAAGTTTATGACAGATACCGAGGACTCAATACTGCAGAAAACCTAGAGGAGTATAAAAAGCCTAGGGGTGAAATTAAAAAGGAAATTACAAAAGCAGAGAGGGCATGAAAAAATATTAGCAGGTAAAATCAAGGGAAACCCAAAGATTTTTTATAAATACATAAAGAGAAGATAACTAAAGTAAGAGTCGAGCCAATTAGAGACCATGAGGGTAACCTGTGTGTCGAGACGGAGGATGTTGGTTTGGTTCTACTGAATACCTTGCGTCCGTTTTCACAAAAAAGAGAGGAATGATACAGATATTGCAGTCAGGGAGGAGGAGTGTGAAATATTAGATGAAATTAACATAGTGAGAGAGGAAGTATTAAGGGGTTTAACATCTTTGAAAGTGGATAAATCCCCAGGCCCAGATGAAATGTATCCTAGGCTGCTAAGGGAAGCAAGAGAAGAAATAGCGGAGGCTCTGACCATCACTTTACAATCCTCTCTGGCTACAGTTGTGGCGCCAGAGGACTGGGGGTCAACTAACGTACTATTGTTTAAAAAGGGAGAACGGGATAGACCGAGTAATTACAGGCCAGTCAGCCTAACCTTTGTGTTGGGAAAATTATTGGAAAATAATTCTGAGGAACAGGATAAATCTTCACTTAGGAAGACACAGATTAATCAAAGAAAGTATGGATTTGTTAAGGGAAGGCCGTGCCTGATTAACATGATTGAATGTTTCGAGGACGTAACAAGGGGTGGGGAGTGGGGGGGGGGGGGGGGGGTCGATGAGGGTAGTGCATTTGATGTAGTCTGTATGGATTTTAGCAAGGCTTTGGATAAGGTTCCATGTGGCAGACTGGTCACGAAAGTAAAAGTCCATGGGATCCATAGCAAAGTGACAAGTTGGATCCAAAATTGGCTCAGAGGCAGGAAGCAAAGGGGTAATGTTTGATGGGTGTTTTTGTGACTGGAAGGCTGTTTCCAGTGGGCTTCTGCAGGGCTCAGTACCAAATCCCTGTTTTTTGTGGTATACATCAATGATTTGGACTTGAATATAGGGGTATGATTAAGAAGTTTACAAATATTACAAAATTTGGCCGTGTGGTTGATAATGATGAAGAAAGCTATAGACTGCAGGAAGATATCAATGGACAGGTCAGGTGGGCGGAACAGTGTCAAATAGAGTTCAATCCGGAGAAGTGTGAGGTAGTGCATTTGGGGAAGGCTAATAAGGCAAGAGAATACTCAATAGATGGTAGGATCTGAGAAGTGTAGTGGAACAGAGGGACCTTGGAGTGCATGTCCACAGATTGCTGAAGGTGGCTGGACAGGTAGATTAGATGTTCAAGAAAGCATATGGGATACATATGTTCTATGCCTTGGCTAATAAAGGCAAGGGCTAGGAGGTTATACTGGAACTGTAAGGGCTGGACTTTACCAGCCATCTGGAGATGGGCTGGGAGGCGGGGGCCCTAAAATGATGAGGGAAGACAAATGTGGAGTGCCCATCATCCTCTTGCTGTTATGCCATCTTGCCAGCAGCAGGGAAGGTGGCAGACTGCCCTCTCACCCAGAGGCCAATTGAGCTACTTAAGTGGATGATTAAGGGCCTTTTCCCCAGCCGCTGGCATTTTACCAGTGGCGTGTGGGCCCTCGGCTGAACAGCAGTGCCGCCTGCCCTCACCAACCCCATCTCCCGACCCCCCCACCTTGCTGGGACCTGCCTGACTGGCACCCAGACCTTACTTACCTGGTTGGAGGGTGCAGTCATTTCTTGGCCTTGACCCTGTTCACATCAGGAACCCGGCCCTGACCCTGTTCACATCAGGAACCCGAAACTGACCCCGTCCACATCAGGAACTCCATTATCTGAACTCAGCCAGCAGCAGATTGGAATCTGTCAATTGGTAGATGTCCCTTTGGTCGGGAAGGGAGGGGTTGTGTGGAATCGAGGATCCCAGTGACAATTCTTCAATCTAAATAAATGTCAACCACTGGGCCCATCACAATCATACCTCTTATCATCTTCTGCACAACAGCTGTCAGATTTATAATCAGCAACAACAACTTTAACATATTAAAAAGTCCCAAGGCAATTCACAGGAATGTAATAAGATTTTTAAAAACTGAACCGAGCCAAAAAAGGAGACATTAGGACAGTTGGTCAAGAGGTAGGTTTGAAGGAGAATCTTGAAGGAGGAGGCAGAGAGGCAGAGGGGTTTAGGGAAGGAGTTCCAGAGCTTAGAGACCTTGGAGGTGAAGGCCATGCCTCATCTTTTCCTAAGAAAAATACTGATAAAAACAACCTCCTTATATCAGCTGAGTGAGCGTAGAGCATGAATTGAGTCTCATCTCTCACTGGCAGTGTGGCTGAGTATCCGTCAGGTCAATGCATTTACCCACAGAGCCAATCCCTGGCTTAAAATACAGGAGTGAGTGAAGTGATAAAACAACCTACCAAGTAAATCGTTTCATTTCCCTTTAGGTTTTTTTTTTTATTATTCACTCATGGGATGTGGGCATTGTTGAGAAGGCCAGCATTTATTGCCCATCCCTAATTGCATTTGAGAAGGTGGTGGTCATGTTGAAGATGCTCATTGCCTGGCACAATATTACTTGTCACTTATCAGCCCAAGCCTGAATGTTGTCCAGGTCTTGTTGCATGCAGGAACGGACTGCTTTAGTATCTGAGGAGTTGCGATTGGTCCTGAACACTGTACAATCATTAGCGAACATCCCCACTTCTGGCCTGAGGATGAAGGGAAGGTCATTGATGAGACAGCTGAAGATGGTTGTACCTCAGACACAACCCTGAGGAATTCCTGCAGCGATGTCCTAGGGCTGAGATGATTGGCGTCCAACAACTACAACCATCCTTTATGCTAGGTGTGACACCAACCAGTGGAGAGTTTCTCCCGATTCCATTGACTTCAATTTTCTCAGGCTCCTTTGATGCTACACTCGGTCAAATGCTCCCTTGATGTCAAGGCCAGTAACTCTCACCTCACCACTGGAATTCAACTCTGTTGTCCATGTTCGGACCAAGGCTGCAATGAGGTCTGGAATCAAGTAACCCTGGCGAAGCCCAAACTGAGCATCAGTGAGCAGGTTATTGCTGAGTAAGTGCCATTCAACCTGATGACTTTACAATTTACTATTAAATACTCATCAAGGGGCAAGCTGGGGCCTCAGACACTCATTCTGGGGAACACAGAGCAAGTACACCACTTCCCTTGGCTCTTACTTAAAAACATAAGAAATAGAAGTCAGAGAAGCCGATCTGGCCCCTCGATCCTGCTTTGCCACTTAATACGATCGTGGTTGATCCTCAACTTCAACTCGATTTTCCCACCTGATCCCCATGTCACTGATTCCCTTAGAGTCCAAAAATCTATCGATCTCAGTCTTGAATATACTCAATGACTGAGCATCCATAGCTCTCTGGGATAGAGAATTCCAAAGATTCCCATTTACCTCCTCTCTCCTCACTATCCCAGGCCCCAAACACTCCTTTCAGGTGAAGCAGCGATTTACTTGTACTTCTTTCAATGTAGTATACTGTATTCGCTGCTCACAGTGTGGTCTCCTCTACATTGGGGAGACCAAGCACAGACTGGGTGACCGCTTTGCGGAACATCTCCGCTCAGTCCGCAAGCAGGACCCTGAGCTTCCGGTCGCTTGCCATTTCAACACTTCCCCCTGCTCTCATTCTCACATCTCCGTCCTGGGATTGCTGCAGTGTTCCAGTGAACATCAACGCAAGCTCAAGGAACAGCATCTCATCTACCAATTAGGCACACTACAGCCTGCCGGACTGAACATTGAGTTCAATAATTTCAGAGCATGACAGCCCCCCATTTTACTTTCATTTTTAGTTATTTTTTTCTTCCTTTTTTTTTTACATTCTTTTTTACATTTTTTGCAATCTTTTTTTTTGCATTTTTTTCATTTCATCTTAGTTTGTTCAGTTTGCTTACCCACTTTTTTTTTCAGGTTTGCACTTGCTGCTGTTCAATATTCAGTGTATTAACAGCTAATCTGGACTAATGCTTTGTCTTTCAACACACCATTAACATATTGTTTGCCTTTGCTGCGTGACCTTTTGGTCAGCTAAGTGGCCTTGTCCAATCTAGACCTCCTTTGTTATCTCTTGCCCCACCCCCACCTCACTTGCTTATAACCTGTGACTTTTCTAATATTTGTCAGTTCCGATGAAGGGTCACTGACCTGAAACGTTAACTCTGCTTCTCTTTCCACAGATGCTGCCAGACCTGCTGAGTGGTTCCAGCATTTCTTGTTTTTATTCCAAAGATTCACAACCCTCTTAGTGAAGAAATTCCTCCTCATCTCAGTCCTAAATGGCCATCCCCTTTATCCTGAGACTGTACCCCCTAGTTCTAGATTCTCCAGTCAGGGGAAACAACCTCACAGCATCTACCCTCTTGAGCTCTCTCAGAATGTTATATGTTTCAATGAGATCACCTCTTATTCATCGAAACTCCAGAGAGAGTATAGACTCAATTACTCCTCGTAGGACAACCCTCTCATCCCAGGAATCAATCTCGTGAACCTTCGTTCTACCCTATCTAAGGCACGTATATCCTTTCTTAGGTATGATAACCATGGTACTCCAGATTTTTTTTTTTAAGAGATACAGCACTGAAACAGGCCCTTTGGCCCACCGAGTCTGTGCCGACCATTAACCACCCATTTATACTAATCCTACGCTAATCCCATATTCCTACCACATTCTCACCTGTCCCTATATTTTCCCTACCACCTACCTACACTAGGGGCAATTTGTAATGGCCAATTTACCTATCAACCATCTCACCAAAACCCAGTACAGTTGCAGCAAGACTTCCTTACTCTTGTATTGCAATAAAGGCCAACATACAACTCAACTTCCTAATTATTTGCTATGTCTCCATGTTAACTTTGTGTTTGTTGTACTAGGACACCTAAATCCTTCTGAACACAAACATTTAACAGTTCTTCAGCATTTAAAAAATATTCAGTTTTCCTATTCTTCCTACCAAAGTGAATAACGTCACATTTCCCCACATTATACTCCATCTGCCACCTTCTTGTCCACACACTTAACCTGTCGATAACCCGTTACAGTCCCTTTGAGCCCAATTTTAATTAAGTGTAAGTGCGTAAGTTTTGAGTGGGTTAAAACCTCGCCCCTTTGCATCCTCCTCACAGCTTACCTTCCTACCGAGATTTGTATCATCAGCAAACTTGGACATCTTACATTCAGTGCCCACATCAAAATCTTTAATATAGATTATAAAAGTTATTGTAAATAGCTCTCGTGTTGCACTCCCCCCAGTACAAGAAATTTCAAACCACAAATACATTACCGCATTTAACCAAAATCCATCTGTACCTCTCTTGGTTGTTCATCAGCAACAAGAGGATCATATTACAAGGAATTTTACATTATGTTTGAAAGTGAGGTAGTTCAATCTGGAGCCAGGGTGTTTACATTTGAACAAAGGAAATTATGAAGGTATGAGGGGCAAAATTGGCTGAGCTGGATTGGGAAAATACATTAAAAGGTATGACAATACATAGGCAATGGATAGTCTTTAAAGAAATATTACATAGTTTACAGAAACAATACATTCCTTCAAGGCACAAAAACCCCCAAAAGAATTGTCAGTCAACTGTGGATAACAAAGAAAGTTAAGGATTGTATAAGATTAAAAGAAAAGGCCTATAAAGTTGCCAGAAATAGTAGTAAACCTGAGGATAGGGGAAGATTTTAGAATACAGCAAAGGAGGACCAAGAAACTGATAAAGAAAGGGAGAATAGAATATGAATGTAAACTAGCAAAAACATAAAAACAGACTGTAAATGCTTCTATAGGAATGTAAAAAGGAAACGTTTGGCTAAGATAAATGTGGGTCCATTACAGGCAGTGTCAGGAGAATTTTTAATGGGGAATAGAGAAATGGCAGAGAAGCTAAATGATTACTTTGTGCCTCTCTTCACTGAGGAAGATACAAGAAATCATCCAGAATTAATGATCCAAGGAACGAGGGAGAATGAGGAATTGAAGGAAATTAGTATTAGTAAGAAGGTTGTATTGGAGAAATTAATGGGGCTGAAGGTTGATAAGTCCCAAGGATCTGATATTCTACATCCCAGAGTGTTGAAAGAGGTAGCTATGGAAATAGTGGATGCATTGGTGATCATCTTCCAAAATTCTATAGATTCTGGAATAGTTCCTGCAGATTGGAAGGTAGCAAATGTCACCCCACTATTTAAGAAAGGAGGGAGAGAGAAAACGGGGAACTACAGACCTGTTAGCCTTATATCAGTAGTAGGGAAAATGCTAGAATCTATTCTAAAGGATGTGATAAATGGACACTTGGATAATAATGATCTGATTGGGCATAGTCAACTAGGATTTACGAATGGAAAATCATGTTTGACGAACCTTTTGGAGTTCTTTAAGGATGTTACTAACAGAATTAATAAAGGGGAGTCAGTGAATGTAGTATACTTGGATTTTCAGAGGCTTTTGATAAAGTCCCCCACAGGAGGTTGGTTAGCAAAATTGAAGCACATGGGATAGGAGGTAATGTACTGGCATGGATTAAGGATTGGTTAACAGACAGAAAACAGAAAGTAGGAATAAATGGGTCATTCTCGTGTTGGCAGGCTGTGACTAGTGGGGTACTGCAGGGATCAGTATTTGGGCCCCAGCTGTTCACAATATATATCAATTATTTGGATGTGGGGACCAAACATAATATCTCCAAGTTCGCGGATGACAGAAAACTAGGTGGGAATGTATGTTGTGAGGAAGATGCAAAGCAGCTTCAAGGGATTTTTGACAAACTTAGTGAGTGGGCAAGAACATGGCAGATAGAATATCATGTGGAAAAATGTGAGGTTATACACTTTGTAGGAGGAACAGATGTGCAGAGTATTTCTTAAATGGTAAGAGATTAGAAAGTGTAGATGTACAAAGGGACCTGGGCGTCCTCGTCAATAAGTCACAAAGTGAACATGTATGTGCAGCAAGCAATTAGAAAGGTTAATGGTATGTATTTCTTTATTGCAATAGGATTTGAATACAGGAATAGTGAAGTCTTGCTTCAATTGTATAGAGCCTTGGTTAGACTCCACCTGGAGTAGTGTGTGCAGTTTTGGTCCCCTTACCTTAGGAATGATATTATTGCCATAGAGGGAGTGCAACAAAGGTTCACCAGACTTGTTCCCGGGATGGCGGGACTGTCCTATGAAGAGAGATTGGGGAAACTGGGCGTGTATTTTCTAGAGTTTCAAAGAATGAGAGGTGATCTCATTGAAACCTACAAAATACTTAAAGAGATAGACAGGATAGATGCAGGTAAGATGTTTCCCCTGGTTGGGGAGTCTAGAACCAGGGGACACAATTTCAAAATAAGGGGGAAACCACTTAGGACAGAGATGAGGAGAAATTTCTTTACTCAGAGGGTTCTGAATCTTTGGAATTCTCTATCCCAGAGGGCTGTGGAAGCTTGGTCATTGAGTATGTTTAAAGCAGAGATTGACAGATTTCAAAATACCAAGGGATATGGGGATAGTGTGGGAAAAAGGCATTGAAGTGAATGATTAGCCATGATTATATTGAAGGGTGGAGCAGGCTCGATGGGCTGAATGGCCTACTCTTGCTCTTATGTTCCTGTGGAAGCCCCGACATACAGAGATCACTACTGCCCACATATTCCTACTTAGATTGGCACGTGTTTGGGTCAGCAATACTGAGGGAGCGCTGCACTGTCAGAGGGACAGTGCTAAGGGAGTGCTGCACTGTTGGAGGTATTTATTTTTTATTATTCTTTCATGGGATGTGGGTGTCGCTGGCCAGGCCAGCAGTTATTGCCCGTTCCTAATTGCCCTCGAGAAGGTGGTGGTGAACTGCCTTCTTGAACCGCTGCAGTCCTTGGAGTGTAGGTACATCAACAGTGCTGTTAGGAAGGGAGTTCCAAGATTTTGATCCAACGACAGTGAAGGAATGGCGATATAGTTCCAAGTCAGGATGGTGTGTGGCTTGGAGAGGAACTTGCAGGTGGTGGTGGTCCCATGCTTCTGCTGCCCTTGTCCTTCTAGGTGGCAGAGGTCACAGATTTGGAAGGTGCTGTTGAAGGAGTCTTGGTGAGTTGCTGCAGTGCATCTTGTAAATGGTGCACACAGCTGCCACCGAGCGTCAGAGGTGAAAGGAGTGAATATTGAAGGTGGTGAATGAGGTACCAGTCAAGCGGGTTGCTTTGTCCTGGATGGTGTCAAGCTTCATGAGTTTTGTTGGAGCTGCACATGGAGAGTTTTCCATCACACACCTGACCTGTGCATTGTAGATGGTGGACAGGCATTGGGAGTCAGGAGGTGAGTTACTCACTACGGAATTCCTAGCTTCTGACCTGCTCTTGTAGCCACAGAATTTATGTTGCTGGTCCAGTTCAGCTTCTGGTCAATGGTAACCCCCCAGGATGTTGATGGTGCCGAGGAAGTGTTGTACTGTTAGAGGGGCAGTACTGAGGAAGTGCTGCACTTTTGGAAGTGCAGTCTTTCAAGTGAGATGTTGAACCAAGGCCCTGTCTGCCCTCTCAGTATACGTTAAAGATCCCATGGCACAAGTTTGAAGAACAGGAGAGTTCTTTCTGGTGTCCTAGGTAACTTACTGAAATAATTGTCACAGTCTTGTAATTATTTTTCTCCTCGGATTAAAAACGGTGTGTGCCTTTAAGACTCTGTTGAAAACAGTGCACCTTTAAGGGAGAGAAAGTTCTGGAATTTCTCAGGCAGTGTGCCAGCAGCTGCACTTGTTACCCCAGGCAACAGCAGGAGAGAGAGATCACATGGTTCAATGTTTTGATTTGACTCTGTGTAAAACTGGCAAAAAACAGCTGAAACCAGTTAGTTTTGAGAGACTCTCCAATGACATGTGCTACTGAAGAGAAGAAAGCTGTCATTTCTCTCAGGAAAATTTCTACAGGAACTACAGGCCGAGTTAATTGCCTAAAGAAGAAAAGCTGCCTTTTTTCAAGAAACCGTTTGAATTGCTGAAGGAACTGTTGATGCCTATTGCAGCAAAAGAGTTTTAATGCCTATTAAGAACAGACTACTGCATCAAATCCATGTGAAGACTTCGAGTGGCCTTTGACTATTTCCGCATTAGAATACCTCATCCATCAGGAATGTAACCTACAAAGAATTACTTATTTTATTTATTCTTAAGCAGCTAATTTTTAAAAACACCACTTTTAAAACTGGTTAACTACTGTTATCTTTGAGTGTACGTGTGTGAATGGCGGAGTTAGATTAAAATAAGAAGTTATAAGGTCTTTAGACATAGGTTTATCTTAATAGTGTTTAAGATTTAGTTTTTTTTAAACGAATAGTTAATCTGTTGTTATCTAAAGATACCTGGTTTGGTCTGTTTTATTCCAGGGGTTACTCGAGCATTTGATTTGGATGTTTTCCGGTTGGGTGGAGAAAGCTTTTAATAACATGCTGCGACCTGTGGAGTAACGGGGCTGAATTGACAGTGTGTTGCTCCCGCCACGGTCGTAACACAATGCTGCCAAAAACAGATTAACTGCTCAGTGATCTGCTGGTGGGACCATTTTGTGAACCAAAACAAGAGTCTCTGAGCTATGTGATTCATTGTGTTAAGCCCTTTGTAAGGACATGTTGCAAGTGTTTCCTTCTTATATCAGAAAAAGAAAGCTAGAATTTGTATTTATAAAGCATGCTTCACAACCTCAATGTCCCAAAATGCCTCCATTGACACCGTATACAATAGCATGGTGACTTTGTCCATGAGGTGGATGGTAAGACATGGGTGGATTTACTAGTCAAAGATGGCAAAAATTAGACCAGAACCCTAGGTTTGTTTGAGCACTGTCTTCTCACCATAGAAAAGTTACGGCACCGAAGAAGGCCATTCAGCTCATCACGTCTGCGTGGCTGAAAAAAAAACTAGCTGCTCAATCTAATCCCACCTTCCAGCACCTGGTCTGGAGTCTTGCAGGTTACAGCACTTCAGGTGCATGTCCAGGTATCTTTTAAATGATTTGAGGGTTTCTGCCTCCACCACCATTCCTGGCAGTGAATTCCAGACACCCACCACCCACTGGGTGAAAATGGTTTTCCTCATGTCCCATCTAATCCTTCTACCAAATATCTTAAATCTCTGCCCCCTGGTAATTGACCTCTCCGCTAGGGAAAACAGGTCCTTCCTGTCTACTCTATCTCGGCCCTTCATAACTTTGTATACCTCAATTAAGTCACCCCTCAATCTCTTCTGTTCTAAGGAAAACAACCCTAGCCTATCCAATCTTTCCTCATAGCTGCAACTTTCAAGCCCTGGCAACAATTTTGTAAATCTCCTCTGTACTCTCTCCAGAGCAATTACGTGCTTCCTGTAATGTGGTGACCAGAACTGTACGCAATACTCCAGCTGTGGCCTAACCAGCATTTTATACAGTTCCAGCATTACATCCCTGCTTTTGTATTCTATACCTCGGCCAATAAAGGAAAGCATTCCATATGCCTTCTTCACCACTTTATCTGCCTGTACTACCACCTTCAGGGACCTGTGGACATGCACTCCAAGGTCTCTCACTTCTTCTAACCTTCTCAATATCCTCCCATTTATTGTGTATTCCCTTGTTTGTTTGCCCTCCCCAAATGCATTACCTCACACTTCTCTGGATTGAATTCCATTTGCCACTTTTCCACCCACTCAACCAAACCATTGATATCATTCTGGAGATCTAGCTATCTTCTTCACTACACGGCCACTTTTTTTGTCATCTGCAAATGTCCCAATCATGCCTCCCACATTTAAGTCCAAATCAGTAATATATACCACAAACAGCAAGGGACCCAACACTGAGCCCTGTGGAACGCCACTGGAAACTGCTTTCCATTCACAAAAACATCCATTGACTACTACCCTTTGTTTTGTGTTACTGAGCCAATCTTGGAACCAACTTACCACATTCCTCTGTATCCCATGGGCTTTTATCTTTCTGACCAGTCTGCCATGTGGGACCTTGTCAAATGTCTTACGTAAATCCATGTAGACCACATCCACTGCACTTCCCTCATCAATCCTCCTCATGCTACAGCTCATAGGATTAGTTGTTTGCAGTGCCATGCTGGCACAGAATATGGCAGAATTTTACAACAGATAGTGTCCATAGGGCATTACTCTGCCAGCTTGTTTGGTGCAAAGTCAACATTAGTAGTGAATGGTAACAGCTGACTCTGTGCAGGTGGAAATTCAAATTACCGTCAAAAAACTAAAACGACTGCACAAGGTCCTTTACAAGTTGAAAGGCCATGGTCACTTTCCTGGCTGTGAATCTTCATCCACATAGCCCTGAAGGAGGGGAGGGATCAGTAAAAACCACACTGCCAACTTAACCCGTCCACAGTGAGTGAAACATAGAAACATAAAAAATAGGAGCAGGAGTAGGCCATTCAGCCCTTCGAGCCTGCTCCGCCATTCATATGAGATCATCCAACTCAGTAACCTGTTCCCACTATCGCCCCAAGAGCTATATCTAACTCCTTCTTGAAAACATACAATGTTTTGGCCTCAACTGCTTTCTGTGGTAGCAAATTCCACAGGCTCACCACTCTCTGGGTGAAGAAATTTCTCCTCATCTCAGTCCTGAAAGGTTTACCCTGTATCCTTAGTCTATGACCCCTAGTTCTGGACTCCCCCACCATCGGGAACATCCTTCCTGCATCTACCCTGTCAAGTCCTGTTAGAATTTTACAGGTTTCTATGAGATTCCCCCCCTCACTCTTCTGAACTCCAGCAAATATAATCCTAACGGACTCAATCTCTCCTCATACGTCAGTCCCGCCATCCCAGGAATCAATCTGGTAAACCTTTGCTGCACTCCCTCTATAGCAAGAACATCCTTCCTCAGATAAGGAGACCAAAACTGTACACAATATTCCAGGTGTGGCCTCACCAAGGCTCTGTATAATTGCAGCAAGACATCCCTGTTCCTTACTCGAATCCCATTTGCCTTTTTTACCGCCTGTTGCACCTGCATCCTTACCTTCAGTGACTGGTGTATGAGAACACCCAGGTCTCGCTGCATATTCCCCTCTCTCAGTTTATAGCCATTCAGATAATAATCTGCCTTCCTGTTTTTGCTACCAAAGTGGATAACCTCACATTTATCCACATTATACGGCATCTGCCATGCATTAGCCCAGTGTAGTTCGCAGTATCCGAGGCTCTAGTGGCCTGTCCTGGGTCAGTCCCAGCACAGCTTGGCCTGGGTTAGTCTCAGTAAGCTGTGTCCTGGGCAATGCAGCTTCAGAAGCTGACTGGAGTTGCATGAGAAAATTAAAGCTTGATGATTTTAGGGGAG
Organism: Heterodontus francisci; assembly: GCF_036365525.1. Taxonomy (NCBI): domain Eukaryota; kingdom Metazoa; phylum Chordata; class Chondrichthyes; order Heterodontiformes; family Heterodontidae; genus Heterodontus; species Heterodontus francisci. The sequence goes on along the minus strand of NC_090395.1, from coordinate 77,732,775 downwards.
GTCAGGGGAGCCAAGAGAAAGAATTGGAGAGTCTCCCGACTTGAATTTGATCCAATTAAAGAATCCTAGAGCAACAAAGTGACTGAGGGAGAAAAAAATGAGAGAAGGTAATACAGAAATCAGCTGGAGAAGCTTTCAATTTGCTAGGCAACCATATGAGAAGCAGAACTGAGGCCAGACCAGAAAAATGAATGGCTTCTTTTTAAACAAGCAGCATTTGAGCCTTGACAGATTTCACATCGGGAGAAATTCAGGCGTGAACACACAGGAGAACAGAAGAGTCATTGTGAAAGCAGGATTGGGCCAGTTCTCTGGGCTGGTACTTTGCATCAGAGTGTAACATGGAATGATCCTGCTTAGCTCTGACCTCTATATCCGCTCAATCGCTGAGCCACAAACCTTGCTGAAATCCTGACCTATGTTGTGTTGCCGTGTGACAACCATTCTTCTGAAGTGGGCAGGCGGACAGTTAAATGCAGCACTCAGCACAAAGTGGTCTCTTACTATGCCAGGCACGTACAGCACCAACTGGATATGAGAAGCAATCGCAATGCAGCTCAGACCCAATGCACATCCTGTCACCAGTCAGTCTGAGATACCACCCTGCTAGTTCACTTCATGGTGTTAAACTCAGGCCCCGAGCCCTGGCTATAATCTGGAACTCAGCTAATAGACTCAACCCCTCCCACTTGGTGCCTAGTGCAGGGGTGAGTTAATGCAGGGAGAATGGAGCCTGTGCCAGTAATACTCCAGAAAAACAACGTACAATTAGATCAAAATATTCCAGCATTTTTTTTTAAATAGCATCAGTTGGGAGGAGGGTGAGTGGGCAGATCATTTCTATATAAATACTGACATGGTTCATGCGTGTCTTAATGGATGTGGCGTAATGGGTGGTTTGCAGAGGGTCCTGAATACTAGGTGCCCATTCCAAATCTGGCCCTGATCCACTGTGGACATCAAACATTCCCAGATCATCTCCAGCACAGATTGGGTGGAGTAAAGGTTCCTCCACTCTGCCTCAACAATGTTAACCTCAACTTTAGGAGAGAGAGTTGCTAGATCCCATAATCCACACCCAACTATACCTGTGGCCTTTCACTCTCTGACAGACTGAAGAACAATTTCCAAAGGCAGTTTTATTCCACACACTCAGAGCACTGGAGAACCACTTTGAAAATGAGGTTTCAATTTCATTTGAATTGACCACAACCATTGACAATGCGTTGCCCATTTATCAAGATACAGCCACCCTGTGTCAACACACACCATTCTCAACAATGGAAGTGTTTATTCTCAAGATAACATAAAAGCTCATCCAGCTGAGTCTTATTTCAGCCACTGGAGGAAAGACTTTCACGTGGCTGTTGTGGACAAGTTCAGAAGCCAGCTCCCAAAGGTGAAAGGTCAGTGTGCTAACCCCAGTCATTGTAATCCTGTTTTATTCTTAGTTAGTTTTGACAGTCTCTGCTCAGTGGGTCGTGGGGCTGATTCAGATCAGTTCGCAGGTCATCACCTCATGTCCAGGACTCTGTTAAGCAATTTCTGCTGGCTTTGAATCGAATCCAAGCAAACCTGAGTGAGGCCCCCAGAGATCAGAGTGCGTTCGGGATAACACCTTCAGCACAGGCCACTAGCCTGTGTATTGGCAAGCGGAGGCATTGTACCTTGTTAAATGGGGAAGGTATTCCTCAATTAATTCATTGGAGAATGTAAACTTCATGTCTTTCAAAAGTTTGAATGATTAAACACTGGTTGGATTAGAATGGTCCCATATGATGTGGAACTGCTCAATGTCTATACCATCATGACTGCCCATGAAAGTGGTCTGGGACTGAAACGGGTTGAGTCTGGATTACACCAGGAATTTATTCCTTGTTCCAGGTTACAAGTCCACAGACACTAACAGCCCCTTAGAGATCACCCATTCTTCATGTGCGTGATCCACCCTGTCCTCACCAACTCATGACTTGGAATATGATTCATGATCGGAATGCTGCCTAAAATATTATTTAAATGATGAGCAGGGCACACACAAATTTCAAATAAGCACTGAATACTCTTCTGAATATAACTCTGGTAGAATGTTTGAGGCACTCGGGGTGGTGACTCCTTCTGGGAAAAGGAGTACAGGCATCTAAGGTTGACCGGATCAGGCTCAGATGTGATGGTTACTCCTCAACAGTCTGCTGATGCCAGACTTTAGCTTTTCCAAATTACATTATTGCTACGATAAAAAATCGCCAATCAGAAATCTAGGCTTTAGTTTCTAGACACACACATGAAGAATAAGAACATGTTCAGATTGTTAAGGGCGACATCCCATTGACCTGGATCCCAACAAGAGAAGTTCCTTTAGGACAGCAAATCTAAAACAAAATTCAAAACACTAGGACAAGACCTTTCGGCCTGAGCTCACCTGCAACAGAAATGATGAAGGATGCATCCATGGCATCAATACCCAATGTCTTGGCCCTTGCTGATAGATGAAAGTAGGGAATGAAGTATGCTAACTGACTGAACACCACTGAGGACGTGTAAATACAAAAGAAAGGATCTCGTAACAGTGAGAAGTCGAGAAGCTTCTCCTTAGAAGGGAGGCTTTGCGTTCCCTTGTTCCTGCTTGAAAACCCAACAGTCTCATTATGAGCTGTTCTGGAAGTTACTTTGTCGAAAAAGGCTTTACTCTCGTGTGTGATACTGGATTCTGTCTCCACTCGGGAGGCATTAATGCTCAGGTTCTCATCTCTCAGGATGCAGCTGTCATGGCTCTTGGAAGCACTAAGGTGGCCAATTGCGGAGTGGCTCACACGAGGATTGACAGTGATTAAACAGCCTTCTGAATGGTTCTCCAAGATACCTTGCTTCATTGCTCCATTCTGAAATAGACTGCCATGTGCGGTTTTGAGCATTTTCACATTAGAGGATGATTCCAAGTACGTGAGCTGGTGTTCATGGAGATAAATTGGCCTCAGCAGCATACTAGTAGCAATAAGGTTCAGCATTATACCTCCCAAAATAAGCAAAGCACCTGTAGAGATAACAAAAACACTGGTGTTAACAAACCAACCATTTATTTTTATTAGATTCCTGCATAATTTCTCTTGGATTTATGAGGTATTAATATTTATGTGGGGTCCACACAGGTTTATTATTTACACCAACAAAAACAACTTGCATTGATATAGCAATTTAAGCATGGTAAAACACCTCAAGGCACTTCACAGGAGCATTATTAAACAAAATTTGACACTGAGCCACATAAGGAGATATTGGATGACTAAAACCTTGGTCAAAGACATAACTTCTTAAAGAAGGAGACAGAGATAGAGAGGTAAAGAGGTTCAGGGAGGGAATTCCAGAGCTTAGAGCCTCGATTCGTGAAGGCATGGCCAGCAATGGTAGAGCAATTAAATAACAGGGATGTGAAAATTGCCAGAATTGGAAGAATGCAGATATTTTGGAAAGTTGTAGGTCTGGAGGAGATTACAAATTGGGGAGGGGAGGAGGTGGGGCGAGGTCATGGAGGGATTTGAAAACATGGATGAGAAATTTAAAATAAGGTGTTGCTTAACCAGGAGCCAGTGTAGGTCAGAGAGCACAGGGGTGATAAGTGAATGGCATTTAGTGTGAGTAAGGAAACAGGCAGCAGAGTTTTGGATGACCTCAAGTTTATGGAGAGTAGAATGTGGGATGCTGGCAGGCGTCAGTTGGAATAGGGGAGGTGGTGGCATAGTGGTAATGTCACTGAGCTAGTAATCCAGAGGCCCAGGCTAATGCCCTGGGGACATGGGTTCAAATCCACCATAGTAGCTGGTGGAATTCAATTAATTAATATTGGAAGTTAGTCTCAGTAATGGTGCCATGAAACTATCATTGATTGTCATAAAAACTCATCTGGTTCATTAATGTTCATTAAGGTCTAGGCGGCTGCAGAAAGACAAAGCTTTGAAAGAATATCGGGATTGTAGGCGCAATCTGAAACGAGGAATTAAGAGGGCTAAAAGGGGTCATGAAATATCTTTAGCAAACAGGGTTAAGGAAAATCCCAAAGCCTTTTATTCATATATAAGGAGCAAGAGGGTAACTAGAGAAAGGATTGGCCCACTCAAGGACAAAGGAGGAAAGTTATGCGTGGAGTCAGAGAAAATGGGTGATATTCTAAACGGGTACTTTGCATCGGTATTCACCGAGGAGAGGGACATGAAGGATGTTGAGGTTAGGAACAGATGTTTGATTACTCTAGGTCAAGTCGGCATAAGGAGGGAGGAAGTGTTGGGTATTCTAAAAGGCATTAAGGTGGACAAGTCCCCAGGTCCGGATGGGATCTATCCCAGGTTACTGTGGGAAGAGAGAGAGGAAATAGTTGGGGCCTTAACAGATATCTTTGCAACATCCTTAAACACGGGTGAGGTCCCGGAGGACTGGAGAATTGCTAATGTTGTCCCCTTGTTTAAGAAGGGTAGCAGGGAAAATCCAGGTAATTATAGACCGGTGAGCTTGACGTCAGTGGTAGGGAAGCTGCTGGAGAAGATACTGAGGGATAGGATCTATTCCCATCTGGAAGAAAATGGGCTTATCAGTGATAGGCAACATGGTTTTGTGCAGGGAAGGTCATGTCTTACCAACTTAATAGAATTCTTTGAGGAAGTGACAAAGTTGATTGATGAGGGAAGGGCTGTAGATGTCATATACATGGACTTCAGTAAGGCGTTTGATAAGGTTCCCCATGGTAGGCTGATGGAGATGGTGAAGGCGCATGGTGTCCAAGGTGTACTAGCTAGATGGATAAAGAACTGGCTGGGCAACAGGAGACAGAGAGTAGCAGTGGAACGGAGTTTCTCAAAATGGAGACGTGTGACCAGTGGTGTTCCACAGGGATCCATGCTGGGACCACTGTTGTTTGTGATATACATAAATGATTTGGAGGAAAGTATAGGTGGTCTGATTAGCAAGTTTGCAGACGACACTAAGATTGGTGGAGTAGCAGATACTGAAGGGGACTGTCAGAGAATACAGCAGAATATAGATAGACTGGAGAGTTGGGCAGAGAAATGGCAGATGGAGTTCAATCAGGGCAAATGCGAGGTGATGCATTTTGGAAGATCCAATTCAAGAGTTAACTATACAGTAAATGGAAAAGTCCTGGGGAAAATTGATGTACAGAGAGATTTGGGTGTTCAGGTCCATTGTTCCCTGAAGATGGCAACGCAGGTCAATAGAGTGGTCAAGAAGGCATACGGCATGCTTTCCTTCATCGGACAGGGTATTGAGTACAAGAGTTGGCAGGTCATGTTACAGTTGTATAGGACTTTGGTTCGGCCACATTTGGAATACTGTATGCAGTTCTGGTCGCCACATTACCAAAAGGATGTGGATGCTTTGGAGAGGGTGCAGAGGAGGTTCACCAGGATGTTGCCTGGTATGGAGGGCGCTAGCTATGAAGAGAGGTTGAGTAGATTAGGATTATTTTCATTAGAAAGACGGAGGTTGAGGGGGGACCTGATTGAGGTGTACAAAATCATGAGAGGTATAGACAGGGTAGATAGCAAGAAGCTTTTTCCCAGAGTGGGGGATTCAATTACAAAGGGACACGAGTTCAAAGTGAAAGGGGAAAAGTTTAGGGGGGATATGCGTGGAAAGTTCTTTACGCAGGAGGGTGGTGGGTGCATGGAACGCATTACCAGCGGAGGTGGTAGATGCGGGCACGATAGCGTCTTTTAAGATGTATCTAGACAGATACATGAATGGGCAGGACGTAAAGAGATACAGACCCTTAGAAAATAGGCGACAGGTTTAGATAGAGGATTTGGATCGGCGTAGGCTTGGAGGGCCGAAGGGCCTGTTCCTGTGCTGTAATTTTCTTTGTTCTTTGTCATTTAGGGAAGGAAATCTGCAGTCCTTACCTGGTCTGGCCTACATGTGACTTCAGACCCACAGCAATGTGGTTGACTCTTTACTGCCCTCTGAAGTGACCTAGCAACTGGCCACTCAGTTCAAGGGCAATTAGGAATGGGCAACAAATGCTGGCCTTGCTAGTGATGCCCACATCCCATGAAAGAATTTAAAAAAGTTGAGTCTGAAGGTGACAAAGACATAGACGAGGGTTTCAGCACAGATGAGCTGAGGCAGGGGCAGAGTCGGGCAATGTTGCAGAGGTGGAAATAGGTGGTCTTAGTAATGGGGTCTAGATTCAAATTGTGCCCTGAGAATTGAGTGGTATAGTTCTGCTCTCCATACTATAAAAAGGATATAGAAACCCTGGACAAAGTGCAAAGAATTGACATGAATGGTACCAGAACTGAAAGATTAAAGCTATCAGGAAAAATTGAACAGAATTGGGTCTTTTCTCAAAAGGAAACTAGATGAGTACGTGAGACAAAAGGGATTAAAAAGTTATGCTGATAGGCTGAGATGAGGTAGATGGAATGAGAGGAGACTCGTGTGGAGCCAGCATAGACTAGTTGGCCTGTTTATGTGCTGGTATATTCTGTGTAATTTTACCCAGAGTCTGATTCCTGTACCCCACACTACCTTGCAATATCTTTCACATTATAATCTTTAACATGGTAAAATGCTCTCTGAGACACTGAGTGCAGTTGGGGGAAATTCCTGAAACTGGTTAAAGAGGTAGATTTTTGGAAGTGCGGAGAGTTGAGCATCTGGGAAAGGATTCTGACGTGCCCTGTTAGCCAGAGTATTTATAAGGCTGGTCCCATTGAATTTCTGATTCTGACCCTCTGCCTCCCACCCCCAGGATGTTGATGGTGGGGATTCAGCAATGGTAATGCCATTGAACGTCAAGGGGAGAGGGTTACATACGAACATACAAATTAGATTCTCTCTTATTGGAGATGGTCATTGCCTAGCATTTGTGAATGTTACTTGCCAGTTATCAACCCAAGCCTGAATGTTGTCCAGGTCTTTCTGCTGGGCATGGACTGCTTCATTATCTACCTGGTACCTCCCCATAGTACAGTTTTGCCAATAGTGTCAGCTGTGGCTCAATGAGTAACACTGTGGCCTCTAAGTGGATTGTGGGTTCAAGTCTCAGTCCAGAGGCTTGAGCACATAATCCAGACTGACCACCCAGTGCAGTACTGAGGGAGTGCTGCACTCTCAGAAATGCCTTTCAGATGGCATTAAACTGAGGCCCTGTCTGCCCTCTTGGGTGGGTATAAAAACTCCCATGACACTATTTGATGAAGAGCAGAAGAGTTCTCCCCAGTGTCCTGCCCAATATTTATCCCTCAATCAACATCACTAAAACAGATTATCTGGTCGATATCACATTGTTGTTTGTGGGATCATGCTGTGTGTAAATTGGCTGCTGTGTTTCCCACATTAAAACAGTCACTATGTTTCAATGGTACTTCATTGGCTGTAAAGCATTTTGGGATAACCTGAGGTCATGAAAGGCGCTATATAAATGCAAGTTCTTCTTTCTTAATTGTGACATTCTGACCTTGAGCATAACCTCACATCCCACTGCACTGCGTGTTGGAGGCGGAGGAAAGTATTGCAGACCCTGAGTGTTATTTGCCATTCAATCTTCCACAATGCTAAGCAAAATATCATTTTAATCCTATAGTTTGTTCCCTTAATAATTATTTGAATGTTCGTCTGGCTCAATTAGTAGCACTTTGGCCCCTGAGGTTGTGCTTTAAGGTGTCAGTCCTGTGCAGCATTGAGGAAGTGCTGCACTGTCCATCGAATATGATGTTAAACTGAGGCCCTGTCTGTCTATCCAGTTGGATGTACAGAATCCCACGAGGCTATTTAAAAAGGAGCAGGGAGTTCCCAAGTGTCCCGGCCTACATTCATCCCTGAACCAATAGTCATTCATATCACTCATTTTATGGGATGTTACTAGATGCAAAATGGCCAAGCTCAGTTCCAGACAATGATCACATCTCAAAGAAATCCATTGAGGGCTAAATTGGATAGACCCTGAAAACAGGCGCAGAGATCATGATGCACGATTAACCCGCACTCATTGATTGAAATACGGTGAGCATGCCAACTTCCTTGCTGTTAATTGGCTGCACCAGCAGGGTGTCCAAAATCATAATTTCTTAGCATCACTTACAGCTAGCCTGCAGTGCTTAAAGGGAAGGTGCATTGTGGCTGGAGCAGGTGTTGGAAGGCATACAGAAAGTGAATCTGACCTGGAAAACGGTGAAGAATAGCACAATATGAGACAGGAGCTCTAAGATTTTTGGATGCTTCATTGTAGGTCTTGGTGGAGGAGGTGAAAAGGAGCAGAGATGAACTGTATCCACAGAGAGCCAGCAGGCTTTCCACACACACTCAGAAGGAAGTGGGAAAAGATAGCCGTGGCGGTCAATGACAGGAGTCCAGCCCTAAGGACCTGGATGTAGTGCCAGAAGAAATTCAATGACCTCACACAACTGGTCACAGTCAGCAAATATATCTTCAAATGCCATAATCCCACCAACTGTACCACTAGTCTCTCATGCTGCTCAATGTGTCAGACCCCAATCACTCACCTACCAACAATCTCTAACAGTCAGATCTCATAACTCACATTCATAGCTTCACCTCAACCTCACACACTTAGCACAGTTGAAAGCCTCACACCCACATCTCACAGCTTGCAAAAACTGCCAGATATTCAAGGCGCAGTGGTTAGCACCGCAGCCTCACAGCTCCAGCGACCCGGGTTCAATTCTGGGTACTGCCTGTGTGGAGTTTGCAAGTTCTCCCTGTGTCTGCATGGGTTTCCTCCGGGTGCTCCGGTTTCCTCCCACAAGCCAAAGACTTGCAGGTTGATAGGTTAATTGGCCATTATAAATTGCCCCTAGTATAGGTAGGTGGTAGGGAAATATAGGGACAGGTGGGGATGTGGTAGGAATATGGGATTAGTGTAGGATTAGTATAGATGGGTGGTTGATGGTCGGTGCAGACTCGGTGGGCCGAAGGGCCTGTTTCAGTGCTGTATCTCTAAACTAAACTAAACTAAACATGATAGTCACAATACCTAAACACATTGCACCACACTCACTGACACACTTCCCTCTCTCTCACAGGACAATGTGGTGCAAAACCAGAGGCAGAAGGAGCTAAACAGAGGAGGAGAGGCATGCCTGCATGTCCTGACACCCCATGGAGGAATGATGCTGGCCATTAATGGAACAGCCATTGCTGAGCCAGTGACCAGCAGCAGGGCTGAAACTATTGAAGATGACGGTAACCTCATACCTAACCCTTCTTCTCACTTCCCTCTAAACCCACACTCTCTTCCGATTTACAGGCTGTTGATGGTGTGAACATGCATTTCTTACTTACTCCCACCCCCTCACAACAACCCTACCCTTTCAGCTACCCAGGAACTGTAGCCTGGCCTGGGAGTGGAGGAACAGCATGAAGACAGTAATGATGAAGTCACACCATTACTTGATATCACACTCTCAGCCACCAGCTCAGATACTGACATTCGCATCACTTCGAGCTCCTAGAGGGAGAGGTTGCTCATGGGTTCTGCTGTTACAGGACTCAGAGGAGGACTTTGATGGGGTAGGCTATAGAAGAAGGCTGATGGGCATGCACACAGAAATGCTTAGTACATTGGCGGGCCTGCCAAAAAGCCTGCGATCAATGCTAAGGAGCATGTTGGAGCCCAGCATCAACTTGGCTCAGGGCTTTGCACAGAGTTTGGAGCCCATCTTGTCCACTGTGGAAATGGTGGCCAACTTCATTAACACACTTGAGGACCCAACCATAGTGCAGCATCTGATGGCCAATGTCTCAGCTTTCATGGCAGCACAAGCAGAAGCCACAAAATGTCTGATTGCTGCAGCAAAGCTCAGATGGAAGCTTTGCAAGCTCAGTTTACTGCCATGCTCGGATCGCTGTGGATGCCAGCGTTCAAAGGGACTTGCAGACTGACACAAAAATCCAGCAATCTGTCCTCCAACATATTATTAGGATAGCCAAGGTGCTGCCCTGGGGGAGCGGCAGTGTCTCCATGGAGTACGAGCCTGCTGTCCTCTCAGAATGACAGATTTTGACCTTCCATCACTGCCACTCTGCCAATGCCCTTGCTGTTACCTATCAGTTAGCACAGACTCCTTTGACAGAATCACAGAATTGATACAGCACAGGAGGCAGCCATTTGACCCATTGTGCCTGTACTGGCTCTCTAAATGAGCAATTCACCGAGTGCCATTTGCCTGCTTTCTCCCCATAACCCTGCACATTCTTCCTTTTCAGATAACAGTCTAATTCTCTTTTGGCTCCTGCTGTTCATGCTAAGATGGTGCAGTCTGAAGCCAGGCCTTTTATGCTCAGAGCTGCTTGATGTCATCCTGTAAGGTCATCTGCAATCTCCCCCAGTGAAATTTAACAGACTCCTACAAGCCATGCTGCAACCACTGAGGTAGCACTGTGTAGACACACTTGGACAGGGTTATTAATTTACATTTGTATGCAATATGACAAGATTTAATTGATAAATTTGGTTTGGAATGTTAATTTTCTGGAGTTTTATTTCTGTATTGTGACTAATGGGCAGTGACAAATGGGCTGAATTTTGTGCCCGCAGCAGGGGTCCTGATGCTGGGCCATGAGGCCGGGGGCAACCCCGCCTTGGCCATTTGGGGGACCCCCACTGCATTTTTCGGCACTCGGGAAATTAACTGCCTCACACTGGGGCTCTGGTCCCTGATGGGGGCCTGCCTCCAAGAGCTACAGCCAATTGGAGGGCCGGACAGTAACCTCCCCATAAGATGTGGGGTCGGGCTTGTCGGGGACAATCAGGCAGGCCCTGGCTAGCGGGGGGGTTGGGGGGGGGGTTGGTGAAGGAAAGGGGGGGGTGGCGGGGAAAGAGAGATTTCCAAGGGAGCGATCAGCCCACAGGGAGGCCACCTGGTTTATCGTGGCGGGGGTCCACCAGCCGATGGTAAAATGCCAGCAGCGGTGGAAAGAGGCCCTTAATTGTCCATAAGGGCCTCAATTAACCTCTTGACGGGAAAGTCGTCCTCCACCATCCCCGCCACTATAAAATTCCATGGTGTCAGGATGGCAATGGGTACTCCACCATCCCCCCTGCCTTCCTTCGCCATTTTACCCCAACCACCTCCCAGCCCATCCCTAGAGGCTGCAGCTGCAGCTAGTAGCTACTCATACCAGGAGATCTATTGTCAGGGTACCTCACACTTGTCTATCTTGCGCCATCCTCACACATCCACACATGCCTAGGTTGACCCCACGTTCAGCTGCCCTCCACTTTGCCCTCTAGAAGAGATCTCTGTAGCTTTTCAGCCTTGATCAACTGGCCGAAATACTGACATTTTCTTTTCTGGATGTCACTTTTTTTTTAAAGAGTTCTTTTTGCTCTTGTAATTTCAGGCATCTCTTCATTTGTCTTATGGTCTGTATAAGGAACTTTAAGCACACATATTAGCATCCACATTTCAAAGGCCTCTATTTTCTTCCACAGATCTTTACTTATTATCCAGGTTTCTGAGGCATCCAGGAAATGAATGCAGCATCTTGAGTTTTTTCATGGTTAAAAGTTGAGCTTTCTGGTTGTTAACACATGTCATCTTCACAAAATTATTTCTGGCTATCTCTACATCCTTCTTCTGACTTCGGCATCGCATCTACCATCTTCTGTTATCATTTGTCCTAAATAGACAAACCTATCTACTGTTCCAGTGCGACACCATCTACTTCAACCTTCACTCCGGTTTCTTATAATGTATTCCTTCTAATTACCATTGTTTTGTCTTTTTGGTGTTCATACTCAACCCATATTATAAACTAGATTTTACTTGATCTGTGATATTTTGTACAGCCTCTTCTGATTCTGCAAGTAGCACTGTTTCATCAGCGTACGGTAAGTTTGTTATGTTCTTACCTCCAATGTTTACACCTGGAAGTACATCGAATTTTCTGAATGTTTGTGTTGTGTACAGATCCCTAGAGTGCTAGTAAAATTCAGCCCAGAGGGAAGGTAAGGTTGGTGAATGGGGAATTCGGTTTGCAATTACTGGTATTGCATGTGTCTTCACAAACAGACCAGGAAGGAAGGGGTTGTCTAGGTTATAGAGTCATAGAGTTATACAGCACAGAAACAGGCCCTTTGGCCCATTGTGTCCATGCCAGCCATCAAGCACCTAACTATTATAATCCCATTTTCCAGCACTTGGCCCAAGTGCTCATCTAAATACTTATTAAATGCTGTGAGGGTTCCTGCCTCCACCGCCTCTTCAGGCAGTGCGTTCCAGCTTCCAATCGCCCTCTGAGTGAAAAGATTTTTCCTCAAATCCCCTCTAAACCTCCTGCCCCTTACCTTAAATCTATGCCCCCTGGTTATTGACACCTCCACGAAGGGAAAAAGTTTCTTCCTATCTACCCTATCAATGCCCCTCATAATTTTGTATACCTCAATCAGGTCCCCCCTCAACCTCCTCTGCTCTGAGGAAAACAACCCTAGCCTATCCAGTCTCGCTTCATAGCTGAAATGCTCCAGCCCAGGCAACATCCTGGTGAATCTCCTCTGCACCCTCTCCAGTGCAATCACATCCTTCCTACAGTGTGGTGCCCAGAACTGTACACAGTACTCCAGCTGTGGCCTAACTAGCATTTTAACAGCTCCATCATAACCTCCCTGCTCTTATATTCTATACCTCGGCTGATAAAGGCAAGCATCCCATGTGCCTTCCTAATCAGCTTATCTACCTGTGCTGTTGCCTTCAGTGATCTATGAACAAGTACACCAAGGTCCCTCTGACCCTCTGTACTTCCCAGGGTCCTACTATCCATTGTATATTCCCTTCCCTTGTTAATCCTCCCAAAATGCATCACCTCACACTTCTCAGGATTAAATTCCATTTGCCACTGCTCTGCCCATCTTACCAGCCCATCTATATTGTCCTGTAATCTAAGGCTTTCCTCCTCACTATTTACGACACCACCAATTTCCGTGTCATAGAGTCGTACAGCATAGAAACAGGCCCTTCGGCCCACCGTGTCCATGCCGACCATAATGCCTACCTATACTAATCCCACCTGCCTGCATTAATTCCATATCCCTCTATGCCTTGCTCATTCAAATACCTGTCCAGATGCCCTTTAAATGTTGTTACTGTTCCTGCCTCCACCACCTCCTCTGGCAGCTCATTCCAGATACCCACTATTCTTTGTGTGAAAAATTTACCCCTTTGATCCCCTTTAAACCTCCTCCCTCTCACCTTAAATCTATGCCCTCTAGTTTTAGTCACCCCTACCATGGGAAACAGACTCTGGCTATCTACCCTATCTATGCCTCTCATAATTTTATATACCTCTATAATGTCCCCTCTCAGCCTCCTTCGCTCCAGGGAAAACAGACCCAGCCTATCCAATCTCTCTTTATAACTCAAGCCCTCCAAACCAGGCAACATCCTTGTGAATCTTTTCTGCACCCTCTCTAGCTTAATCACATCTTTCCTGTAGTGCAGCGACCAGAACTGCACACAGTACTCCAAATGCAGCCTAACCAACGTTATGTACAACTGTAACATGACGTCCCAACTCTTGTACTCAGTGCCTCGGCCGATGAAGGCAAGCATGCCATATGCCTACTTCACCACCCTGTCTACCTGTGTTGCCACTTTCAGGGAACTATGTACTTGCATCCCAAGGTCTCTCTGCTCAGCAACACTCCCCAGGGCCCTGCCATTCACTGTAAATGTCCTGCCCTGGTTTAACCTCCCAAAATGCATCACTTCACACTTATCTGCGTTAAATTCCATTTGCCAATCCCTTGCCCACTTACCCTGTTGATCTATATCCTGTTGTAACCTGAGACAACCTTCTTCACTGTCCACTGTACCACCAATTTTGGTGTCATCTGCAAATTTACTAATCATGCCCCTTACATTCACATCCAAGTCATTAATATATATGTCAAACAACAGAGGGCCCAGCACCGATCCCTGCGGCACACCACTGGTCACCGGCCTCCAATCTGAAAAACAACCCTCCACTACCACCCTCTGCCTCCTATCACCAAGCCAATTTTGTATCCAATTTGCTGGCTCACCCTGGATCCCATGTGTTTGAACCTTCTGGACCAGCCTACCATGCGGGACCTTGTCAAAGGCCTTGCTAAAGTCCATACAGACAATGTCCATCGTCCTGCCCTCATCAATACTCTTGGTCACCTCCTCGAAAAACTCAATCAAATTCGTGAGACATGATTTCCCACGCACAAAGCCATGCTGACGATCCCTAATCAGACCATGCCTTTCCAAATGCATATAAATCCTGTCTCTCAGAATCCCTTCCAATAACTTTCCCACCACTGATGTAAGGCTCACCGGCCTGTAGTTCCCTGGCTTATCCCTGCTGCCCTTCTTAAATAAAGGCACAACATTAGCTATCCTCCAGTCTTCCGGTACCTCACCCGTGGCTAACGATGATACAAAAATCTTTGCCAGGGCCCCAGCAATCTCCTCCCTTGCTTCCCATAGCTTCCTAGGATACACCTGGTCAGGCCCTGGGGATTTATCCATCTTAATGTGCTTCAAAACCTCCAACACCTCCTCTGCGAGCTTACTGATCATTCCTCCTATATTCACGTCTAAATCATTAATGTACACTACAAACAACAAGGGTCCCAGCACCGATTCCTGTGGTACACCACTGGTCACAGGCTTCCACTCGCAAAAACAAACCTCGACCATTACCCTCTGCCTCCTGCCACTAAGCCAATTTTGGATCTAGTTTGCCAAATTGCCCTTGTTCCCATGGGCTCTTACCTTTTTAACCAATCTCCCATGCAGGACCTTATCAAAAGCCTTACTGAAATCCATGTAGACTACATCAACTGCTTTACCCTCATCTACACACCTAGTCACCTCCTTGAAAAATTCCATCAAGTTAGTTAGACATGATCTCTCCCTGACAAAGCCATGCTGACTATCCCTGATTAATCCCTGCCTCTCGAAGTGGAGATTAATCCTGTCCCTCAGAACTTTTTCCAATAGTTTCCCAACCACTGATGTTAGACTCATCAGCCTGTAATTACCTGGTTTATCCCTGCTACCCTTCTTGAATAATGGCACCACATTCACTGTCCTCCAGTCCTCTGGTACCTCTCCTGTGGCCACAGAGGATTTGAAAATTGGTGTCAGAGCCCCTGCTATCTCCTCTCTTGCCTTACATAACAGCCTGGGATACATCTCATCTGGGCCTGGGGATTTATCCACTTTTAAGCCCGCTCAAACAGCTAATACTTCCTCCCTTTCAATGCTAATATGTTCAATTATATCACAATCCCCCTCCCTGATCTCTACACCTACATCGTCCTTCTCCATAGTGAACACAGATGAAAAGTAATCATTTAAAGCCTCACCTGTGTCCTCCGGCTTCACACACAGATTGTCACTTTGGTCCCTAATGGGCCCTACTCTTTCCCTGGTTATCCTCTTGCCCTTAATATACTTATAAAACGCCTTGGAATTTTCCTTTATCTTGCCCACCAGTGTTTTTTTCATGTGCCCTCTTCGCTCTCCTAATTACTTTTTAAACTATCTCCCTACAGTTTCTATATTCCTCTCGAGCCTCCGCTGTTTTCAGTGCTCTGACTCTACCATAAGCCTCCTTTTTTTTTCCTGATTCAATCCTCTATATCCCTTGACATTTAGGGTTCCCTGGACTTTTTGGTCCTACCCTTCATCTTACGCGTACATTTTGGCTCTGAACTCTCACTATTTCCTCTTTGAATGACTCCCACTGGTCTGATGTAGACTTTCCACAAGTAGCTGCTCCCAGCCCACTTTGGCCAGATCCTGTTTTATCACATTGAAATCGGCCTTCCCCCAATTCAGTACCTTTATTTCGTTCTCACCTCTTTTCCTCTTCCTCCCCCTCCTGCTTGTTCTGCGCTCACCCTCCCAGTCATGCCCTTTTCTAACTGATTTCCTGACATAAAGTCAGGATAAAGTCCTGCAGCACCTGCCACATCACTCCCTAAATGTTTGCAACTTGAAACAACTATGGAAAACATTTTTAGAAACGTAGTAACAGTCAGAAAAAAAAAATCAATCAGTAACTAACCAGAAATTGTTGATAGGGGGGCGGTGGGAAGGGTCAGGGTACTTCCGGCTGCTGAATGCATGTTCAGCTGTGCGAGGTTAACAGAGGGCATTAGTTGGAGTGTTGAGTTCCAAAATGGCAGTGCTGGCATCACACTCCGATTGACGTCATTATCCGCTTGCTCCATATACTTCCAGCAGTTGTTAGCTACACACGCTCACTTCTTTACCAGTATGGCACCCGGCACTATTTGCAGATCGGTGTTCATGCTCATTAGATGCCATTTTGACCTCCAAACGGCACCAGTTTCACCCAAACAATAGCCACTACCGAGCATAATTCCACACTTCCCAGTATGTGAAACACCTCAAGCTGTTTCTGAATTGTGACAAGATGTTTCATGAACACACACCCGTCTGTCTCTACAGTCTAGTTACTGGAATAAATTTAAAGCCACTTTGGGTTACAGATTCACAGTGAGACCTGGCTGTATGGTTGGATCCTTCTATCCAATTGCTGGCCCATAGTAGACATTAAAATACTTGTTAACTATTGAGAACAAACCAAGCTCAGTCTTGATAAGGTAACATAATGCAGCTGGAAACTCTGACAGTTGTAGGATGATCGCGATTTCACAGCTACGGAAAAACTTTCTCTTCAGGGTAAGCTGTTTGAAAGGCCAATGAAGTGATTGATTCTATTAATCAACATCATTTTATACAATAGGACGCTCCTAAAATGTTTTTACCCAATGTTCTCCTCTCCTGAAGCTGCTGCCCTGTGTCTTCCACACACATCAGTCAATAAATCTCGACTCCAAATAACTCAGGCAATGGTGAGTTAAATTTCCACCAGTTTCCGATCTTCTGCCATAACCTCAGCAGAAACACCAGGGAAACACTATAAATAACCAATTTACTCAGGTTTTATTTGCTAAATACGTCAGTTCAAAATGTATGATAGAATTTTATTTGTAGCCATTAAGAGAATCAAAACACATTACTCACCTTGCCAGTCATATTCTACTAACAGTAACTGTGTAAAAGGGGCAAGGGCAAAGGTCAAGCCCATTCCAGATCGTGCGATGGCATAGGCAGTCGCCAGTCTTTTTTTGAAGTACTTTGCGTGCATCACAGTTGCTGCTTGATAGAGAAAAGCAAAGCCAATTCCTGCAACAAATGTTCATAGCTCAATATTTTTGTCAACTTGTTTTCTCTGATCTCCCCAGTCATTGCTGGTGGACGATGTGAATGGCCTGTCACAGGTGTTCATTAGCTGCTCTAAAACAGGCCACAGGGAGGTGAGCAAAACTATCTGGATTGGATCTTGCCCTCCTTCTGGTCTGCTCACCCCATACCGTGCGGAGCCATCTCTCCTACAGGATAATGAGTCAGATCAGTAGATTTATAAATTGGGGATGTTTAAGCCTCCCATGTACAGGAGCCCCAACACATCCACCCTCATCTGCAGCTTTATTTTTTATTCGTTTTGTGGGACGTGGGCATCGCTGGCAAGGCCAGTATTTATTGCCCATCCTTAATTGCCCTTGAGTAGCCTGTTAGGCCATTTCAGAGGGCATTTTAAGAGTTAACCACATTGCTGTGGGTCTGGAGTCACATGTAGGCCAGACCAGGTAAGGACAGCAACTTTCCTTCCTTAAAGGACATTAGTGAAACAGATGGGTTTTTGCAACAATCGACAATGGTTTCATGGTCACCAGATTTATTAATTGAATTCAAATTTCACCATCTGCCGTGGTGGGGTTCGAACCCATGTCCCCAGAGCATTAGCCTGGGCTCTGGATTACTAGTCTAGTGACATTACCACTATGCCACCTCCTCCCCTGAGGGTTTTGGAAATTAGAAAGAAAAATGTTCCTCATTCACTGAACATCTGCATCCAAATAGGAAAGTTGCTTCATCACACTGAACAAAATCTCTGTTAGCCTGTTTCTGTAAATGTTCCCATATACATTCGACTGTTTTTCCTCAGTTTGCTGACTCTTACCTTTTAATCCTTAAATCATTTGTGCATCCCAAATAAGTATAATATTTATTAAATATAAAGGATACAAAGTCTAATATTATGAAGCTCCGACAGGAATTTTTCTTTTATTCATTCACAAAATTTGGGTGTCACGGCAAGGCCAGTATTTATAGCCCATCCCTAATTGCCCTTGAGAAGATGGGGGTGAGCTGCCTTCTTGAATACAACTGAGTAGCTTATTCTACCATTTCAGAGGGCATTTATGCATCAACCACATTGCTGTAGTTCTACAGTCACAGTCAGACCATGCAAGGACAGCAGATTTCCTTCCCAATAGGGCATTAGTGAACCAGATGGGTTTGTACAAAAATCCGGTAGTTTCATGGTCAGCATTATTGAGACTAACTTTTCATTCTAGATTTATTTAATCAATTGAATTTAAATTCCTATAGCTGCTATGGTGGGATTTGAACTCACATCTCGGGATCATTAGTCCAGGCCTCAGGATTATTCATCCAGTAACATAAACACTATACACCTGTACCCTAGAGCTTGGTTTGACGCAGTCGTAATCCAGAGTGGGTGTGGACACAGAGCACAGAACTGACCCCCACAGGAGACCAAACTGGCAACACGAGGATAGCTGATGTGGGAAATGGAAACCTAGGAATGTTTGATGGGACAGTGTAGAGGGAGCTTTATTTTCATTTTTTTTTTAAAGAGATACAGCACTGAAACAGGCCCTTCAGCCCACCAAGTCCGTGCCGACCAACAACCACCCATTTATACTAATCCCACATTAATCCCATATTCCCTACCACATCCACTCCATTCTCCTACAATGGCCAATTTACCTATCAACCTGCAAGTCTTTGGCTGTGGGAGGAAACCGGAGCACCCAGCGGAAACCCACGCGGTCACAGGGAGAACTTGCAAACTCCGCACAGGCAGTACCCAGAACTGAACTTGGGTCGCTGGAGCTGTAAGGCTGCGGTGGCGGCACAGTGGCGCAGTGGTTAGCACCGCAGCCTCACAGCTCCAGGGACCTGGGTTCGATTCCGGGTACTGTCTGTGTGGAGTTTGCAAGTTCTCCCTGTGTCTGCGTGGGTTTTCTCCGGGAGCTCCGGTTTCCTCCCACAAGCCAAAAGACTTGCAGGTTGATAGGTAAATTGGCCATTATAAATTGTCACTAGTATAGGTAGGTGGTAGGGAAATATAGGGACAGGTGGGGATGTTTGGTAGGAATATGGGATTAGTGTAGGATTAGTATAAATGGGTGGTTGATGTTCGGCACAGACTCGGTGGGCCGAAGGGCCTGTTTCAGTGCTGTATCTCTAATCTAAAAAAAAAAATCTAATCTAAAAACCTATCACCTGCAAGTCTTTGGCGGAGCACCCGACGAATACCCAGGCAGACACAGGGAGAACTTGCAAACTCCGCACAGGCAGTACCCGGAATTGAACCCGGGTCCCTGGAGCTGTGAGGCTGCGGTGCTAACCACTGTGCCGCCCATACTCTGTATCTAACCCCCGTGCTGTACCTGTCCTGGGAGTGTTTGATGGGGACCCTGGCATGAATATCCCTCATTTGATGAGCACATTTTAAATAAGGAAATGATTTATGGTGATAATGGGAGGGATTTTGCCCCACGGAGGTTAACTGTTACTCAAAGAACAGTGCCAAGATTAACTAATCTTAGATCATTATAATTTGGATTGTCTGGTTGAAAGTCCAGGAGTTTTACAATGTTTTTAAAAACCACAAAAGCTTTGTATCGATAACCTCCCTTAACAGTGTACTTGTTGTTTTATTAGCTTTGGGTGTCCCAC
The DNA here is from genome assembly GCF_036365525.1 of Heterodontus francisci. Classification (NCBI taxonomy): domain Eukaryota; kingdom Metazoa; phylum Chordata; class Chondrichthyes; order Heterodontiformes; family Heterodontidae; genus Heterodontus; species Heterodontus francisci. Next base: position 77,712,913 of record NC_090395.1, on the reverse strand, counting down.
TACTCATTGAGATTCCAGGTGAACTGGTTACAATGCAGAACAACAGGACAAAGCAACATATAGGGAAAGATCAAGACAGAGTGGAGACTAAAAAAATGTCCCACTCCAGAGTTGTTATGTGGACCAGACTCCAAGCAGTGACATGTTGGCTCACGTTACAGGATTGCAAGATAGAATCATAGAATTAGTCCCAGTCCCCTGAGGGATTCATAGGAACAGGAGTAGGCCATTCAGCCCCTCGAGCCTGTTCCAACATTTGATGAGATCATGGCTGATCTGCAACCTAACTCCATATCCCTTTGCCTCATATCCCTTAATACATTTGGAGAACAAAAATCTATCAATCCCAGAATTAAAATTAACAAATGGCCCAGCATCAATTGCCATTTGCAGAAGAATGTTCCAAACTTCTACCACTCTTGGCGTGTAGAAATATTTCCTACGTTCACGCCTGAAATTTTAGATGACCCAATCAGCGGAAATAGTTTCTTTCATTCAACCCTATCACTTCCCCTTAATACATTGAAAACTTCTATCAAATCACCCCTTAACCTTCTAAATTCCAGGGAATAGAACCCTGGTTTGTGTAAACTCTCCTCAATTTAACCCTTCGAGTCCAGATATTATTTTGGTAAACCTACGCTGTACTCCCAATGTTACAATTCCTCCCTCTCCCAGTACTGATGCAGTGTCCCATGAATGGAACCCCTCCTTCCCACTGCACTCCTTTAGCCACCTCTCTAATCTGCTTATCCTTATGTTAATTTGCATGTGGCTCAGGTAACAATTCAGAGATGAAAGCCTTTTAGGTCCTGTTTTTAATGTAGCTCCTAACTCCTGTTACTCTCTGAACAGGACCTCTTGTCTACTCTTTCCAGTATTATTCCATCAATCAAAATGCATTCATTCAGAAAGACCCTAGCATTCCACTCAATACATTGTCATGACTTCTTTAGAAAGAAGCCTGACGAATGCCTGGTTGGGAATGGGAGCGAACAAGGTATGAAACTGTCGAAGGACCAGGATAGTTGCTGTGTTGCTGAGACAAGGGGAGAAGGTGGAAATTGGCCCTAAACAGCAGCAAGACAGAGTTGAATAATGGAACTGTGAGGATGGATAGATGAATATTCTGGAGTTGCTTCACTGCCATTGGGAATCACGGAGTATTTATCCAGATCTCTCCTTCAGGAGATTAAATGGTTTGGTAGACTCAATGATCGGAGAGATTGTACATGGGCCGTGGGAGGAGATTAAACAAGTGGAGACAAGTTCAAAATTGGACAGCTTGTAAATTGGCTGAGGACGTATTGATGAACTGCAAGGCCTTTTCTCATTTGTTGTGCTTCTTCATTTTTAACTACCTAGCCACTGATTCCATCCCTCTCCCCGGCAACTGCCTGAGGCTGAACCAAACTGTTTGTAACCTTGGGTCATGATTGACCCCCGAGATGAGCTTCTGCCCACATATCTGCCCATCATTAAGATCGCCTATTTCCAGCTCCATAACATCGCCCGACTCCAGGTGGGGATGTTTGGTAGGAATATGGGATTAGTGTAGGATGAGTATAAATGGGTGGTTGATGTTCGGCACAGACTCGGTGGGCCGAAGGGCCTGTTTCAGTGCTGTATCTCTAATCTAAAATCTAATCTAATCTCCCACCCCAACTCAGCTCATCTGCTATTGAAACTTTCATTCCATTGTTACCTTGAGACTTGATTATTCCAACACACTGCTGGCTGGCCTTCTTCATTCTACCCTCCATAAATGGAATCCTTTCCTTTATTAGCTGAGGTATAGAATATAAGAGCAGGGAGGTTATGCTGGAACTGTATAACTCATTGGTTAGGCCACAACTTGAGTACTGTGTGCAGTTCTGGTCACCTCATTACAGAAAGGATGTAATTGCACTAGAGAGGGTACAGAGGAGATTTATGAGGATGTTGCCAGGACTGGAAAAATGCAGCTATGAGGAAAGATTGGATAGGCTGAGGTTGTTCTTGGAACAGAGAAGGCTGAGGGGAGATCTGATTGAAATGTACAAAATTGTCAGGGACCTGGATAGAGTGGTGCAGAGCACCTTAGCAGACAGGTCAGTGACAAGAGGGCATAGATTTAAAGTGATTGGTAGAAAGATTAGAGGGGAGATGAGGAAATTTGTTTTCACTCAGAGGATGGTGGCGGCTCTGGAACTCACTACCTGAAAGGGTAGTAGAGGCAGAAACTCTTAACTCATTGAAATATGTCTGGATATGCACCTCAAGTGCTGTAATCTTCAGGGCTACAGACCAAATGCTGGAAAGTGGGATTAGAATAGGTGGATAGTTTTTCGGCTGGCACAGACACGATGGGCCAAGTGACCTCTTTCTGTGCTGTAAACTTTCTATGATTCTATGATAAACTTGAGCGCATCCAAAACTCTGCTTCCCGTGTTCCAACTCACACCAAGTCCCGTTCATCCACCAGCCCTGTGTTCGCTGACAGCTCCCAGTGTGCTGTGCTCCCGGTTAAGCTATAATTCGGTTTTAAAAGGCTGCATTTGCTGACAATGCAACCACTAGGAGGCGCAGTACCAGCACATGCGCAAATGCAGACTATTCAACTGAAATGTCACCGTCAGCGATATCTCAGGCAGCTGCCAGTAATAAAAATGGTGCTGCTCAATTTGGCACACAAAAAATTAAACCCAAACCCTCTCAATGGTCATGATCACCACCTTCACTCCAACCCAACAGTTCCCCGCTCCCTCCCGCCATCGCCGTTTCTCTTCATCACTCCCTCCAGCAAGCACCTGCTCGCCGCTCTCTCTCCGCCTTGCAACATTCACCCCCCCCGCCCCCCCTCGTCGGCTGCTCACTCCTCTCCTTGCAGCCCTCAGCTGCTCACTCTCCCTTACCCTCTTGGCCACTTGCTCGCTCCCTGCCGCGCCGCCCGGAGAAGCAGCAGGGGTGGGTGCAAGTGGGGAGTGAGCGACCGAGGGCTGCGAGGTGGGCAGCGAATAGCTGAGGAGGGGAAGCAGCGATGTGGGGAGCGAGCGGCCGAAGGGGGAAAGCGCCCAGGTGGGCAGCAAGTAGCTGAGGAGGGGAAGTGGCGAGGCGGGGGAGCAAGCAGCCGAGGGGGGGTGGGGGGAGGGGGGAAGCGATGAGGCGGGCAGCGAGCGACCGGGGAGGTGGGGTTGGGGGGGGTGGGGGGGGTGGGGAAGCAGCAAGGCGGGTGGAGCAGCGGGTAGTCGAGAGCGGGAAACTAGAAGTGGTGACTGAGACGGGGATGGCGGGAGGGAGTGGGATACTGTTAGGGAAATGGAGGCGGCAATCATGGCCATTATGTCTGACATTGCGTGGTGACATCAATGTGCACATTCATACTGGCAAGCTGGCAAATGTTTGGACGCACTGATGACATCCGCAATCGCTCTGCACATGGTCTGCCTTATCAGGAGACACTCTGCTTTTAAAATTCTTATCCTTGTTTTCAATGGCCTTGCCCTGCCTTTTATCTGTAATCTCCTCTAGCCCCACAATCCTTCGAGATCTCTGTGCTTCTCTAATTCTGGCCTCTTGAACATCCCCGATTTTAATCGCTCCACTATTGGTGGCTGTGCCTTTAGACACCTGGGTCCTAGCTCTCGAATTCCCTCCCTAAACCTCTCTACTTCTCCTCAAAACCTACCAAGCTTTTGGCTAACTGCCCTAATATTGCCTTTTGTGGCTCGGTGTCATATTTTGTTTTATAATGCTCCTGTGGATTGCCTTGGGACATTTTATTGCATTAAAGGTACTATATACAACACAAATTGTTGTAGTAACAGTTTATCTAGGGAGATTTCTAGAAAGAAGTTTTCTTCTCTTGTTCAATAAGGAAGATGTGCAAATTAAAACATTTATTTTTACAAGTGGGTTTATTAATTTAAATTTCATCATGTAATGATGTGATATTATCCTTTGATTGTGTTAAATATTTAGCTACTGAAGAACCCCTGGAATTAAAGGCTGGCGACCCGACCCGAACCCAACAGGACCCAACGACATGTGTCTGGTTTGGGTCGGGTCGGGTTGCATTTCCAGGTCCGGCATTCAGGCTCGGCTCGGGTCGGGCTGAGTCGGACACGGTTTGTCACCACCTCTGGTAAGTGGCTCCAATGTTAATGTAATTTTTGGACTTGAAAAATGGTTTTGTTACAGTTATTTTAAGCTTGTGCAGATAAGCAACAAAGTGAAAAATGGAAGGTCGGCTAACCAATGGTTGGGTTGGGTCGGGTCGAGTCGGGCGCGGGAAAAAATGAAAGGACTCGGGCCGGGTCGAATTTCATTTGCAGACCCGAGCCGGCCTTTACCTGGAATTATGGAGCAGTCACTCCTAAAGATGGTTAAGGTATGTAGAATGTCTTTTAAAAGCAGAACTAACATTTCTTACCAACTACAGCACCGAGGGAGACGTAAAGGAAGAGGACACCAGGAGCCAGGATGCTAATAAGAAATCCGCTGCTCACAAGGATAGCCCCAAGAATTGAGGTCCATCGATCCCCCAGCTTCCCACAGGCAATTGAAGCAATAGGACCTGAAGAAGGCAAATCAGATTAAACATTCAATATTTCTTCCTCATCTTAAAAATAAATCTTTTCTTCCACTTCCAAGAGCTAAAAAGTAACTGAGAACATGTAGTCCTGTCGTGGCTATCTCCTCATGTATTGACAGATTCTTCAGGCTGTCAATAAGTGGAGGAACAGAATGGATGGAAGGAAAAAGTGAAAATAAGAAGCGGAGTTGGGGTACAACTGAAGGTTCGGTTAAAGATAAGAACTTTTAGGAAGCTTTGAAAACTGGTAGGTGCAGTTCATAGGATCATAGGAGGGCAGAGGGATTTGGGAGGGAGTTTTAGAGGGAATAGGGGGTAATAAGTGAAAGAATAGCCACTCAGACGGTGCAGAGGGTAGTGAGAACAAGTAGACTGGTGTCAGGAGAAGACAGTATACAGGTGGGGTATATTGCTGCAGATCACTGAGGGAGGGCACAGTGAAGTGAGGGCAAAGGTTTAAATCAAATTGCTGCAATATCAGAGACCAAGGTAGTTGGGGTTCAGGCCTTTGTGAGGGTCAGGATGTGGTTAGAGCTTTGAGATGAGTTATAGGACATGGGGAGGCAGCTGGGAAAAGCAAGATGATGGGGGAGTTTATGAGGGTCGGGGTTAGGGTTGGATGATATTGTGTAGAAAGTGGTTTTAGTAGCAGGACCAATTGGTGAAGTAAATTCAGCTTTGAGATCAAACAGCAGAGCAAGCTACAAGATCGCCAGACTTTACTGAAGGTGCCATTCAGGAACATTTTGCTTCATTTAAGGCTTGGTGTCAGAAGTCTGTCACGCCATCTTGGAGTTGGAGGCACTTTGGGCTCATCCTTGTCTGGATAATGGATGGACAGTCGCTGAATGCAGCAGCTGGGATTGATGGAGAATTAAAACTGGGTGTCATCACTGTATATGTGGACACTGCACCCTCCCTTCATCGTGCTATCACTGACTTTTGAATTGAAGCAGAACAAGAATGAGGTACAGTGGCCTGGGCATTGAAGGAGATCTAGGCTAAATTCAGGGACTCGGTGTCACACAACAGTTTAGGTCAAGGCAATGCTACATTTCTCAAATATGTGCTGTCATTGAACAAGGCTCTCACTGTCAGTGCAGGATCACTGAATAAACCCTGTAATGTCTTTGGTGTGACAGTTGAAGAATGGAAGGAGACCAAAGTCCCATCATGAGAGATTGACAAGGATAGATCTTGTAGGATAATAAAAACAAGAAATGCTGGAAATACTCAGCAGGTTTGGCAGCATCTGTGGAGAGAGAAACAGAGTTAACGTTTCAGGTCAGTGACCATTCATCAGAACTGACTTGAAACGTTAACTCTGTTTCTCTCTCCACAGATGCTGCCAGACCTGCTGAGGATTTCCAGCATTTCTTGTTTTTATTTCAGATTTCCAGCATCTGCGGTATTTTGCTTTTATTATAGACCTTTAGGATAATGGGCTGATAGTGTCTTTAGGCATTGAAGAAGTTAAGGATGAGAAGAGAAAACTAGTCATTGAACAAGATGTTATTGATGAAATTAATCTGTGTAGGTTCTGTGCTGTGGGCAAGCGGCAGCCAATCACAAAGTGGGCGTGAGTATGGTTATTGGTCAATGACATATACCAAGACTTTTGAACGAAAGCGAAGATCAAAGGGTGATAGATGGAGGGATTAGAAGGGAAAGAGGGATGTAATAACAAGGTAGGGATAGTGCTAAAGAATGGAGTGATATTGGTGAGTGTGAGACTGAGATGAAGTTCGGTAGTCTGGCAATGGGTTGGAAGGGAAGAAAGCAACACGTGGAAGGCTTCGTAGACAAGATGCATTTAGTCAGGCGATGAGGGGGGCAAAGAGATGGAGAGAAAGTGCAGAGTATGAACGGGTGGGCACTTTGTGGGCGGTGACGCAGTGGTTAGAGGGAACGGCTGGAAGTTGAAGGGGCCATGCAGGGTTCGAAAAAGCAGAGGTTAGAGGGAACGGCTGGAAGTTGAAGGGGCCATGCAGGGTTCGAAAAAGCAGAGGTAGTTAATCAGATGACTTTGATTCTTCGACTTGCAGGGCTATGGGGATCGAGCAGGGGGAGTGGGACTGACAGGATAGCTCCGTGGAGAGCTGACATGGATTCGATGGGCTGAATGGCCTCCTTCTGTGCCATAAATGATTCTATGACCCTATAACATCTACAAGTTTCTTCCATTTAACATTCAAAGTGACAAAAGGAGAGTGCAGAGGAGGGATATCAAAGGAGATGATTGGTGGAGAAAGCTCACTGAGATAATCTTGACGTAGCAGGTGAATTTAACCAAGAAAAAGAAGTGACAATTATTCTGAGCTGACTGAACAGCCAGCTCTGTTACCCACCAGGTGTGCTTGAGCTGAGCCAAGGAGAGGAAAGATGAAGATGGAAGACAATCCTTTGAGAGAATTGGGTTCAGTAAGTTTCTTATCTAAAGGGTAAGAAATCTCATGATTGTCAAGTACCCACAGCCAAGGGGCAGAGCGACCAACCTTCTCCCAATTACTGTCAATTGCTGGTCCCTGCCATAAACTCCATTCTAGCTCTATCCCTTTTCCTGGCAACTGTCTGAGGCTGAACCACATTGTTCACAACCTTGGTGTCATATGTGACCCTGAAATGAGCTTCCGACCACATATCTAAGGTTGCCCATTCCCACCTTCGTAACATTGATCAACCTCGCCTCTGCCTCAGCTGATCAGCTGCTGAAACCCTCAGCCATGCCTGTGCTACCTCGAGACTTGAATATTCCAACACTCTCCTGGCCAGCATCCCATCTTCCACCCTCAATAAACTTCAGCTCATTCAAAACTTTGCTGTCTATATTCTAACTTGCACCAAGTCCCATTCATCCATCACCCTTGTGCTCAGTGACCTACAGCAGCTCCCAGTTAAACAGTGCCTCAATTTTAAAATTTTCACTCATTTTCAAATTTCCTCTGTAACCTCCTCTAGCTCTATAACCCTCCAAGATCTCTGCATTTCTCCGATTTCTGGCATTTTGCACATCTCTGCTTTCCATCGCTCCACCATTGATGGCCTTGCCTTCAGCTGCCTAGGCTCTCAGCCCTGGAATTCCTTCCATAAACCTCTCTGCCTCACTGCTCCTTAAAACCTACTTCGTTGGCCACGCTTTCGGTCGTCTGCCCTAATATTTCCTCATGTGACTGGGTGTCAAATTTTGTTTGATAACACTTGAAGTGCCTTGGGGCATTTTACTACAGTAAAGGCACTATAGAAATGAATGTTATTGTTGGCAATGGTAACCATTGGATCACCTTCTGGTTCAACTGGTCGAGCAACTCCTGGCCTTTAGTCAGTGCTTTCCTTGCGGGTGAGCAACTGACATCAAACACAGTGAAGAAACAAACAGTCCCAGTTACCACTAAAGGCAGTTTTAGTTTAGAAACACAGAGGAGTTTCATACAAAATATCTCATCCACCAACAAATAAACCTTATATCCATTCTTATCCGAGTGAGAGATCCCAGTGTTAGTGTCAACATCAACATTCAGTAATTCCAGGTCAAAGTACAACACAACCAGATAACCAGATGGAGAGTGCAGATCCCAGCTCAGGGGCACCATCTACTGTACCAGTATGGCATTTTATCATCTCCTGCCCCAGCTGGCTTTCGGCCTCTTTCAGTGGCTGTGCCAATGTCGTGCTGTAGACATAGAGATGGGATTAAAACAGCCCAAACTCATTTCATGGGTCACTTTTACAGACAGCAACAGAGGAGACCTCCATCCCAGCAGTGTCATGAATTGGAACCCAGGTCAGTGTTTAAACCACTGCACCCCCAGTTTATAAATGGTTGTGGTAGTGCTTTGTTTACTAGGAGGCTGAGCTCTGTTGTTCTGTCTGTGGGGTCCTTGGAGTTCCTTGGTTTCGCTACTGCCTTGTCATTTGCTAAAATGCAAATTGGGCCCATAAAACTCTGGCCCAATAACAAAACTTTGCACTGTGGTTTAGTGGTAACCAACTAGCGAAAGGATGGTGTGAACAGAAAGATAAAGCGGGTTAGTGGGTAACTTACACCTTGGGGAGGGATTAAAACCCAAAGGTTCAACTTTCAATCCCTAGTCTGTGGGGAGGCGGATAATCCCAGTCAGGCAGTAAATTGGCGTCAGTGACTCTGGGTGGAGAAAATTCCCCCAGGAATCTCAATCCTGATTATTATTCAAAGATGCCTGTGGAATGTGCACTAGGAGACATCAGCCCTCTGTTCAAGCCCCTCAGGCCAAGCTCCCCTCAGCCAGAGCTCCATGTTCAGGTCTGAGTGTTCAGTGATTGGTGCAGGGCAGCTCATTAAAGTGAGTGGCTGAAAATACAGCAACACCACAAGGAAATTGAGCAAAGCGTGGGGGAGGGGCAGCAGGTTCCCCACAAAATGCACCCCTAAAAATTTTTTGCAGGTTGCATTTGGTGCAGCCTCCTGTGGTCCCTTTAGTGTATCTCTGCTCACCACCTGTTGCATCTGGCCAGAATGTGCCTGGTGCAGGCTCTGCCCATTGTTCCGACAGCCAGCAAAGGGCCCCTGACTTATGCATTCGAGCAATCTTCTGCTTGCTACAGACAAGTTTTCTCCCTTCCCATTTACACACCCACTTGAACATGGCACTAGCTGGGTCTTTGAGCAGCCTTCACTTCACAGACAATTTCAACTGTCGGAGCCTCACAACTGGGGAGGGGCTTAAAAATTGTCACCCAGGTGAGAACTGGATTACCATCAGGTTTGTCATAGTTTAAGATCCAATTGCCAAATCCCATCCAACTTTAAGAGTACCCAATTCAGCTTGGGCTGACAGTGCTGTGGACCTGTATCCCAGCATTAGCACCATCAGGAAGTGCCAGGAAAACTGGGGGACATAAAAGAAATAAAGGGGCATCACTGTCAAATCCCCTTCTGATGTCCACAGAATGCATCAGTTTGAGAGTCACATCTCTGACCATCCTCCGAGCATGCCTAGTTACCTGCAGAGAGGCGGAGGCTGGACATGATGGACCCAACCCAGCTGATCTGCTCCGAGGACCCCCCAAACACTTCCTGGAAGGTCACGAAGAAAATTCCAAAGGTCTTCAGTGTTCCCATCACCAGCACGTTCACCTGAAAATCAAGATTGAGGAATTACAGGACAGAAATCACCCAATATGAAGGCTGCAGTGATCCCAGAGTGTCACAGGGAAACCATATCCAACAGAGGTCTGCAGGAGACTATCGAAACCAAAGTCAGCCTGGTCCTGGGCTCCAGTTATTTCTGCCCAATCCTGAAAAGGTTCAAGATTTAAGACAGGCTTCTTTGTGAACTGGTTCAGCATTTTACAGATTATATTTTATCTTCCTATTTAGCGAAACAGCATCAGGATGGTTTCATAGATGTAGTGTGTTATTTCATCAGAGATTTAGAAAACAGGGTATCAGTGGAATGAATTGGGAGAGATCCCTCCTGATAAGCAAGGAGAGGTTTTGTAGGGTGATTTTTGGATGAAAATTGGACTGTTTAGGAGTGTGAGGGATGGTGATAATCTAGAGGAATCAGCTTGGGACCCAATTGAGTTGCAATCCTGTGCCCTAATTGGTGAGCTGCCGCTCGAATTGCACTCCCTGCTGTTGAATCTGAGGTGGAATTCTGGCAAATGTCAAAGGTGCCTGGCAGTCACTTAAAGGCGAGGCGTACTAGCATTGGCAATGAAAAGCAGCAGCACGTTAAGCAGCAGGTAACGTGTGGAGAACCCACAACCACCTTTAAGACTGCTATGAAAATGTCTCCCTAACTTCCATCCAAATTTACAAAAGCAAAATACTGTGGACGGTGGAAATCCGAAATAAAAACAGATGTTGGAAATACTGAGTAGCAGCTGTGGAGAGAGAAACAAAGTTAACGGGCTGAATTTTAACTTTCCGATCTGCTCACAGTGGGTAAAGAATCCAAAAGGTCCAGCACTCTGTTTGTCAGTGGCTTTTTAACTCAGCCACACCATTTGCATCTGACCTCCTGAGCAAATCGAGAGAGTAGGCATGATGACGACCCACATTAGTCTGTTTCAGCTCCAGTATTTACAGGGACTCTGCAAGGATCAGAATTGAAACATTGTCGAAGTGTCATAATGGAGCCAGCATTGAGAAATGGAGTGCCAATGTAGAAAGGCAGCATCGCAGTTCTCAGTGTGTCCCTGGACATGATGCTACGGGCTGTAAGGACCTGCAGGGAGATTCTGTTCCCCGTGGAATAGAGCAAGATCCAGAGAACAAGCAGGCGCGACTGGAGGTGGCAGAGGTGGTCAGCAGCAGGGGTGTGGTGTCTTGACCCTGGATACAATCCCGCAAGAGGTTCAATGACCTGATCAGGGTAGGAACGGTAAGTGGCATTCCACATTCAAGTACAAACCCCCTGACTCTGCCTCCCCAGTCTCCTGGACATCACTCCTCAGACCAACATACCCTGCAAGTATATCCATCCCTCTCTGTAGAGGCACCTCTTCAAATCCTCATCTGATCAGACACCACTGACACTCACCCTCATATTATTGCAATGTCACACTCATCCCTCACAGTAACCCTTTGCAAGTGTTGTCCTTCCATCCTCTCAAAACATTCCATTTCTTGCACTGATAGATCTCTTCTTTCTCCCCTTGCAGGAGAAGGGAGCACAGAACAGCAGGGAGAGGCAGGGAACTGGGAGTGGCCCTCCAGTCATTGCCATACTGATAGCTGCAGAGGAAGAGGTGGTGCTGGAGATAAGTGGGTCTTGGCATGCCTGACCATTGGCGATGGAGAGATAGGGTCTCCCAGCTACCTGGTGATGGAATTAAATACAACACAGTCACACGGCAGACAGCACTCACTCATGTTGATGTGATGTCAGCAGCCACTGAAATATAATGATCGCCACAATGATGACTGAGAACCCTCTCAGTGTGTCAGTTCAATTCATGTCTTTCATCTCCCACTTGTCTGACAGGCATCCCTCAGGAGGTGGTGCCAGAGGAAGTCACTCACTCTGAGGAAGCACTGTCATGTGACTGATGTGTATCTCAGGCCTCTGCTCTGATGTCCATCTCCATGGAAAGAGTGGCCACCTGAATACAGCATCAGATATGGCACGAAGCCGAGTGCCTGCTGGACCAGACCAATGGCCCTACACTCAGTCTGCCAGCTTAAGCAGGATTAAGGAAAGCCTCACCCTGGCCATTCAGTGCCTCAGTAAAGTGCAGCAAGGTGCTCTCCAGTTCTTGGCTAGCAGGGAAGTGCAGATGGGCCACGAGTGGAAAGATGGAGAATGGTACGGACTCTGCCCAAAGCGCTTTCACTTCTGATCCCTTGCACCCATGCAGCCCCCACCCACTGCCCCCCCCCACTCCTGCACAGTAAGAACCCCACATGCTGCCTCTTGTCCCGATGGCCATGTCTGCCCCTGCACAGGAGCAGTTAGGACTGATTTAGGTTGGGCCCTTGTGAACTCTAAAATCCAGAGGACATCAGCCAAGAACATCTGAGCAGTTAAGGCAGGAACCTTAGAAACCTGCCTCGAGCTGTGCTGAAGCCACATGGGTTGCACTCATCCTTGTAAAAGGCAGAGAAAGGATTTGCAATTGTAGAAGGGGATTCACTTGGGTGTTTAACTTTGACACATTTTGGCTTCATGTTTATGAACCATAAACTTCATTTCAAAACTCCATTGTCCAGCCCTCTCTATTGTTGCCTGCTGCTTGCCAAGCAGTCTCCTGCCTTGTGAAGAATGGTAGGACAGGAATTAAAGATGAGCAATGGGTGTTAGTGAGAGGGATGGTTTGTTACTTGTGGAACACCTTTGTGTTGGGGTGGGCACAGTGGTTTCAGAATTGGTGTGCCAGGTGGCTGCATTGCCTCAAAGCAGAACTGTGCCTGAATCAGACCGTCCCGGGCATCGTGGGCAGCTAACTGAGTGCCTGCAGGTGCCCTCGCCACATCAGGCTCCTTCCTCTCCTCCTCCTCTGAAGATGCAGAAAGTTCATCACCCTCCTCCTCCTGGAGCTTCAGTCCTCACTGCTGCACAACATTGTGCAAGGTGAATCAGACCATGATTATTCTGCAAACCCTGGCTGCTGCATTCTGAAGAGCAGTCCAGGCACCTGAATCACATCTTCACCATCCTGGTGGCCTGCTCTATAACAACTCTGGTGCTCACGTGGGCTCGGTTGTACCTTCTCTGAGCTTCACTTGGCAGGAGGTCCTCCAGGAGGCTGCAAATGTCAGTGACCACCTGACTTGAAAGTCTAAGCCTCCTGAGACACTGCTGCTCAGTCATTTACAGGAAGTTGATCATTTTCCTTTAAACCCTGTGTTGAGGTATCACCCCCCCCTCTGTCCTGTGGAGCAGGAGGTGTTTGAGGAGAAGGCAGCTGCTGCTCCTGCTGCTGTTGACGTTGGTGTTTCTGCCATTGCTCCTCTCATTCCTTCATTCCTTCCTCATCAGAGGTCCCTGGTAGAGCTGCTCCCAAACTGGTGAGAAGGCTGACAGCTGGGAAGTGTAGCTCAAGGGCAAAAAACTCCAAGGTAGCAGAAATGACCTCCAAAGTAATGGAAGCTCACTCTCAGAACAGGTCCTGTGAATAAAATCCTTTTATTTAGGCAAAGAAGCAGCTGTCATCTCTCAGTATTTAAAGCCTTTCTTCCCTGTCAATTGCTCAGCCCTATCAATTCCTGCTGTCCTCTCAGCTTGTTTTACCTGGCGAGTTCCAGGAAGTCTGAGAAACCCGTCCACACAGAGTTAAGGACAGAATCATGAGTTAAAAGAGCAGCTAATGATCATTTTACATATTTAAATGTCACACAGGCGTTTTCCACACACTGAGAAACATGTTTGGGTTAAAGGTGGAAGTCATTGAGTTCCTGTTGGTTTCTCAACATGCCAGCAGTTTCAGCTGTTCTAACCTGCTGCTCACACTGAAATCCACCCTCCTTGGCAGCTTAAAATTCTCCGCAAAGTTTCAGGTCAATGACCTTTCAACAGAACTTTCTATCAGAACAGAGGCTGCCTAAGTACTTCCAGCATTTTGTTATTACTCCATCCAACTTCCCCTTACTGCAGCTGAAGATCCCATTAATTATCACCTCCCAAAGTGGATCGCTCAGGATAAGGCTAAGTTCCCTCTACACTGTCCCCACCAAACACTCCCCGAGCGGATTTAACACAGTTTAGATACAGAGTAAAGCCCCTTCTACAAGGTCCCATCAAACACTCCCCGAGCTCTGTTAAAGTCAGTTTAGAGTAATACTGGTCCAGGTGTAAAACGGACTTCTACCTAATCGCCTAGGATTCCTTCCTGGCAAGTTAGGTTTAAAGTATCCAGTGAGTGTGAATGGCTAAAGGGCATCACGAGAATTGGAAGCATTAAAAGCCAAGAGAGCAGGTTCCAGATGTCTGGGAAATTTCTCCATCTTCCACCAGTCTCCATACACATGTATATTAAAACATAGAGAGATTCACTTCTCATTAGAAGTGCAGTGACAGTCACTATTCCACAGTCCATACGTCGCCCAGCCCTGCCTTCCTTCTACACTCTTAAGAACATAAGAAATAGGAGCCGGGGTAGTGCCATACAGCCTGGCGAGCTAATCCTTGGCCTCAACTCCACTTTCCCTCCTGCTCCCCATATCCCTGAGAGACAAACATTTACCGATCCCAATCTTAAATATATTCAATGATGGGGAGCATCCACAACCCTCTGGGGTAGAGAATTCCAAAGATTCACTACCCTTTGAGTGACAAAATTTCTCATCTCAGTCCTAAATGATCCCTGATCCTGAGACTGTACCTCCGTGTTCCAGATTCCCCGACTGAACCGTCACTGCCTGTGACGTCTCAGGCAGCTGTCAGTAATAAAGATGGTGCTGCTCAATTGGACACGAGAAAAAAGAATTGAACCCAGATCCAGTTACCCGTCAACGGCCGTGATCACCGCCTCCACATCACCCTCAACAGTACCCCACTCCCTCCCTCGATCACCGCCTCCACATCACCCTCAATAGTACCCCACTCCCTCCCTCGATCACCACCTCCACACTACCCTCAACAGTACCCCACATCACCCTCAACAGTACCCCACTCCCTCCCTCGATCACCGCCTCCACACTAACCTCAACAGTACCCCACATCACCCTCAACAGTACCCCACTCCCTCCCTCGATCACTGCCTCCACACTACCCTCAACAGTACCCCACTCCCTCCCTCGATCACCGCCTCCACATCACCCTCAACAGTACCCCACTCCCTCCCTCGATCACCGCCTCCACATCACCCTCAACACTACCCCACTCCCTCCCTCGATCACCACCTCCACACTACCCTCAACAGTACCCCACTCCCTCCCTCGATCACCGCCTCCACATCACCCTCAACAGTACCCCACTCCCTCCCTCGATCACTGCCTCCACACTACCCTCAACAGTACCCCACATCACCCTCAACAGTACCCCACTCCCTCCCTCGATCACCGCCTCCACATCACCCTCAACAGTACCCCACTCCCTCCCTCGATCACTGCCTCCACACTACCCTCAAAAGTACCCCACATCACCCTCAACAGTACCCCACTCCCTCCCTCGATCACCGCCTCCACATCACCCTCAACAGTACCCCACTCCCTCCCTCGATCACCGCCTCCACATCACCCTCAACAGTACCACACTCCCTCCCTCGATCACTGCCTCCACACTACCCTCAACAGTACCCCACATCACCCTCAACAGTACCCCACTCCCTCCCTCGATCACCGCCTCCACACTACCCTCAACAGTACCCCACATCACCCTCAACAGTACCCCACTCCCTCCCTCGATCACCGCCTCCACACTACCCTCAACAGTACCCCACATCACCCTCAACAGTACCCCACTCCCTCCCTCGATCACCGCCTCCACACTACCCTCAACAGTACCCCACTCCCTCCCTCGATCACCACCTCCACACCACCCTCAACAGTACCCCACTCCCTCCCTCGATCACCACCTCCACACCACCCTCAACAGTACCCCACTCCCTCCCTCTATCGCCGCCTTTATCACCGCATTCAGTTTCACGCTCACTCCTGCTTCCCTTCCCTGCTCCCTCCCAAACCTGCCTTCTTGCCTCTCCCTCCCACAGCCGGCTAGGTCCAATTTACTCAGCCTCTTATCATAACTAATCTAGTGAAACTTTGCTGTACCACCTCCAAGGCAAGAATATCCTTCCTTAAAATATGGAGACCAAACTGCGCGAAGTATTCCAGGTGTGGTCTCACCAACACCCTGTACATTTATAGCAAGAATTCCTTATTCCTGTACTCCAATCACCTTGTAATAAAGACCAATATGCCATTTGCCTTCCTAATTGCTTGCTGTACCAGCAGACTGACTTTCTGTTTCTTATACGAATACACCCAAGTTCCTCTTAACATCAAAATTTACAAGTTTCACACCTTTAAAAAAATTCTGCTTTTCTATTCTTACTCCCAGAGTGAATAACTTCACACTTCCCCACATGTAATAAAATACCACACAACATACTTGTGAGCAAAGTTATAGCTCATGGAATAAAAGGGACAGTAGCAACATGGGATACAAAATTGCCTGAGTGACAGGAGCCAGACAGGAGTGGTTAATGGATGTTTTGTCGGGAGTTCCCCGAGGGTCAGTGTTAGGACCCTATATATTCATGACCTTGGTGTGCAGGGCACAGTTTCAAAATTTGAGGATGGTACAAAACTGGGAAACATTGTGAACTGTGAGGAGAACAGTGTAGAACTTCAAAAAGACATAGACAAGTTGGTGGAATGGACAAACAAGTGGCAGATTAAATTTAATGCAGAGAAGTGTGAAGTGATCCATTTTGGTAGAAAGAATATGGAGAGACAATACAATTCTAAAAGGGGCACAGGAGCAGAGGGACCTGGGTGTATCTGTGCATAAATCATTGTAGGTGGCAGGACAGGTTGAGAGAGCGATTAATAAAATATATAGCATCCTCGGCTTCATTAAGAGTACAAAAGCAAGAAAGTTATGTTAAATTTGTACAGAACACTGTTTTGGCGTCAGCTGGAGTATTTTGTCCAGTTCTGGGTGCCACACTTTAAGAAAG
Source organism: Heterodontus francisci (assembly GCF_036365525.1). Taxonomy (NCBI): domain Eukaryota; kingdom Metazoa; phylum Chordata; class Chondrichthyes; order Heterodontiformes; family Heterodontidae; genus Heterodontus; species Heterodontus francisci. The sequence goes on along the minus strand of NC_090395.1, from coordinate 77,696,235 downwards.
AGGCAAAAGTATTAGGGAGAGTACAGAAAAGATTCACAAGAATAGTTCGAGGAATGAGGAACCTCAGTTACATGGATAGATTGGAGAAGTTGGGATTGTTTCCCTTGGAGAAGAGAAGGTCGAGAGGAAATTTGATAAAGATATTCAAAATCATGAAGGGTCCGGACAGGTTAGATAGGGAAAAACAGTTCCCATTGGTGGAAGGATTAAGAACAAGAGGGCACAGATTTAAGGTAATTGGCAAAAGAAGCAAAGGCATAGTGAGGAAAAACGTTTTCATGCAACGAGTGGTTAGGATCTGGAATGCGGTGCCTGAGAGTGTGGTGAAGGCAGATTCAACTGAGGCATTCAAGAGGGAATTGGATCGTCATAGAGCCATTTAGGGCACAGAGAGGGGCCATTCGGCCTATCGGGTCCATGCTGGCTCTCCACAGAGCTCTGCTGTCAGTCCTACTCCTTGGCTCGACCCCCATAGCTTTGCAAATCTATTTCTCTCAAGTGGAAATCCAACTTCCTCTTGAAGTCAGTGACTGTCTCCACTTCCACCATCCTTGTAGGCAGCGAGTTCCAGGTCATTATGCGAAATGCTTCCTCACATTCCCCCTGCATCTTTTGCCCAAAACCTTCAATCTGTGTCATCTAGTTCTTGTACCATTTGTTAATGGGAACAGTTTTTCCTTGTCTAACTTATCTGTCATAATCTTGTACACTTCTCATAAATCTCCCCTCAATCTCCTTTGTTCCAAGGAGAACAAACCCAGCTTTTCCAATCTAACTTTGTAACTAAAATCCTCCATCCCAGGAAGCATTCTGGTAAATCTCCTCTGCACCCTTTCAAGGACACTTACATCCTTCCTAACGTGTGGTGACTAGAAATGGACACAATACTCCAGTTGTGGCCTAACCAGAGCTTTATAAAGGGTCAACGTAAATTTCCTGCTTTTGTACTAAATGCCTCTATTTATGAAGCCCAAGATCCTGCTTTACTAACCACTCTGTCATTATGTCCTGCCACTTTCAAAGATCGCACATATACCCCCAGGTCCCTCTGTTCCTGCACACTCTTTAGAACTGTACCATTAAGTATATATTCCCTCTCCCTATTCTTTCTGCCAAAATGCATCACCTCACATTTGTCAGTATTAAGTTCCATCTACCACCTCTCTGCCAGTCTATCTATGTCCTGTTACAGGCAGTTCATATCATCCTCACTCTTTGACGCACCTCCAAGTTTGGTGTCATCAGCAAATTTTGAGATTCTACTCTGTATTCCAATATCCAAGTCATTTATATATCTTTGGCCTCCTTGTCTCGAGAGACAATGGGTAAGTGCCTGGAGGTGGTCAGTGGTTTGTGAAGCAGCGCCTGGAGTGGCTATAAAATCCAATTCTAGAGTGACAGACTCTTCCACAGGTGCTGCAGATAAAATTGGTTGTCGGGGCTGTTACACAGTTGGCTCTCTCCTTGCGCTTCTGTCTTTTTTCCTGCCAACTGCTAAGTCTCTTCAACTCGCCACATTTTAGCCCTGTCTTTATGGCTGCCCGCCAGCTCTGGCGATCGCTGGCAACTGACTCCCATGACTTGTGATCAATGTCACAGGATTTCATGTCACGTTTACAGATGTCTTTAAAGCGGAGACATGGACGGCCAGTGGGTCTGATACCAGTGACGAGCTCGCTGTACAATGCGTCCTTGGGGATCCTGCCATCTTCCATGCGGCTCACATGGCCAAACCATCTCAAGCGCCGCTGGCTCAGTAGGGTGTATATGCTGGGGATGTTGGCCACCTCGAGGATTTCTGCGTTGGAGATACGGTCCTGCCACCTGATGCCAAGGATTCTCCGGAGGCAGCGAAGATGGAATGAATTGAGACGTCGCTCTTGGCTGACATACGTTGTCCAGGCCTCGCTGCCATAGAGCAAGGTACTGAGGCCACAGGCTTGATACACTCGGACTTTTGTGTTCAGTGTCAGTGCGCCATTTTCCCACACCCTTTTGGCCAGTCTGGACATAGCAGCGGATGCCTTACCCATGCACTTGTTGATTTCTGCATCGAGAGACAGGTTACTGGTGATAGTTGAGCCTAGGTAGGTGAACTCTTGAACCACTTCCAGAGCGTGGTCACTGATGTTGATGGATGGAGCATTTCTGATGTCCTGTCCAATGATGTTCGTTTTCTTGAGGCTGATGGTTAGGCCAAATTCATTGCAGGCAGCCGCAAACCTATCGATGAGACTCTGCAGACACTCTTCAGTGTGAGATGTTAAAGCAGCATCGTCAGCAAAGAGGAGTTCCCTGATGAGGACTTTCTGTACTTTGGTCTTCGCTCTAACATGGGCAAGGTTGAACAACCTGCCACCTTATCTTGTGTGGAGGAAAATTGCTTCTTCTGAAGACTTGAACGCATGTAAGAGCAGCAGTGAGAAGAAGATCCCAAACGGTGTAGGTGCGAGAACACAGCCCTGTTTCACACCACTCAGGATAGGAAAGGGCTCTGATGAGGAGCCACCATATTGAATTGAGCCTTTCATATTGTCATGGAATGAGGTGATGATACTTAGTAGCTTTGGTGGACATCCAATCTTTTCTAGTAGTCTGAAGAGACCACGTCTGCTGACGAGGTCAAAGGCTTTGGTGAGATCAATGAAAGCAATGTAGAGGGGCATCTGTTGTTTGCGGCATTTCTCCTGTATCTGACGAAGGGAGAACAGCATGTCAATGGTGGATGGCTCTGCTCGAAAGTCACACTGTGCCTCAGGGTAGACACGCTCGGCCAGCTTCTGGAGCCTGTTTACAACGGCTCGAGTGAAGACTTTCCCCACTATGCTGAGCAGGGAGATTTCACGGTAGTTGTTGCAGTCACCGCGGTCACCTTTGTTCTTATAGAGGGTGATGATATTGGCATTGCGCATGTCCTGTGGTACTGCTCCTTCGTCCCAGCACAGGCATAGCAGTTCATGAAGTGCTGACAGTATAGCAGGCTTGGCACTCTTGATTATTTCAGGGGTAATTCCGTCCTTTCCAGGGGCTTTTCCACTGGCTAGAGAATCAATGGCATCACTGACTTCCGAATTTGTTGGCTGTTCGTCCAGCTCATCCATGACTGGCAGAGACTGGGCAGAATTTCTTATCCACAGCTGTTACATAAGTTTCTAAATTCACTTGTGTCAGCCCTTCAAAACACTCCTGTAGGGGATGGAGAGACCAAGTGGGCCCACATCAGAGACGCCATCTATGACTCAGCAATGGGCACCTTTGGCAAACATGAGAAGCAGAATGCAGACTGGTTTCAATCTCACTTTGAAGAGCTGGAACCTGTCATAGCCGCTAAGCGCACTGCACTGTTGAACTGCAAGAAAGCCCCCAGCGAGTTAACATCCGTAGCACTTAAAGTAACCAGAAGCGCTGCACAAAGAACAGCCAGATGCTGTGCAAATGACTGCTGGCAGCACATATGCAGTCATATTCAGCTGGCCTCCGACACCGGAAACATCAGAGGAATGTATGATGTCATTAAGAGAGTTTTTGTCCAACCATCAAGAAGATCGCCCCCCTCGAGTCTAAATCAGGGGAAACGTTCACTGACCAACACAAGCAAATGGACCGTTGGGAGGAGCATTTATATATAGAGAAAAAAAAGCAGTGGTCTTAGCACTGACCCTTGGAGAATACCACTGTCTACCATCCTCCAGTTTGAAAAATAACCATTTACTACGACTTGCTGTTTTCTGTCCATAGGCCATTTTTTTTATCCAATTGGACACTGACCCTCCTATTCCACGAACTTCAGTTTTGCTAACCAGCCTTTTATGTGGTACCTAATCAAATGCTTTCTTAAAATCCAGATAAACAACATGCACTGCATTCTCGTCACCAACCTTCTTTGTGAATTCATCAAAAAAAAATCAGTTAGATTAGTCAAGCATGATCTGCCTTTTACAAATCCATGCTGACTCTCCTTAATTAACTCGAACTTCCCTAAGCATCCATTGATATTTTCCCAGATTATAGTTTCTAAAACTTTACCCACCACTGATATTAAACTAACTGACCTGTAGTTGCTAGAACTGTCCTTATACCCTTTCTTGAATAAGGCTGTCACATTTGCCACTCTCCAATCCTCTGGCACCTCCCCCGTATCCAGGGAAGATTGGAAGATTATGGCACATCCTTCCACTATTCCATCCACACTTCCTTTAACAACCTGGGATGCAAGCTGTCCGGACCAAGTGACTTATCAACCCTAAGCATAGCCAACCTTTTTAGTACTTGCCCCCCATCCCCCCCCCTCTCAATTTTTATCCTATCCATTGCCTCTATTCTCACTGTTTCTACTGATATTTTATCAGCCTCCATTTTCTTAGTGAACACTGATACAAAATACTCATTAAGTATATTACCCTTGACCTGCGCCTCTGAACATATATTACCCTCTCTCTTCCTAATAGGCCCCACCCCTCCTCTTGCTATTCACTTACTATTTACATGCCAGTAGAAGATTTTTAGGTTGCCTGTTACATTGCCTGCCATTCTATTTTCGTATTCTCTCTTTGCCAGTCTTATTTTCCTCTTCCCCTCCCCTCAGTTTATTGTATACAGCCTGGTTCTCACCTGATGAATTCACCTGACATGTATCATACACCCTCTTTTTTTGTTTCATAATCTGTATTTCCCTTGTCAACCAAGGATCCCTGTTCTTGGTTCCCCTTCTTGGTCTGATGGTCTGTTTGCAGCATCTCCTTTTGAGGAAGGGGAAGATTTGAGTTTCTTTCTGTTGTCTGAGTTGTTGGAAGTTACTGATGCCTGTGGATGACTCATTGGATGATCTGGAGAAAAGGTTTGCTGGGCTGAGTGAGCTGAGGAGTCCTGTGACAGAACACTACAGCTCCCCCTCAGCCCACCCCACACCTCCGGTGCTGTATTCTGTTGTCTACTGTTGAAGTTCTTCACAAATTGATTTCATGTGGTCCTGTTGCCTCCTGGCTAAGGGTGGACTGAATCCTTGTCTGAGGCAGGAGCAGCTTCTAATGCTAGCTTCTGATGTCAGCCTTTTTGTGTTTGTGGACAGGGGAGAATTACTCGTGTCAGTCCGTGGCACATTGGCATGCTAATACACAATGGGAGAAGGTGCTTTAAGTGAGCATACAAGTACAAGCTTCCTTCATATCAGGACTCACCTATTGGATGATTTCCCCAAACACTGATCTTGATGGTACTCCACTTTAATATTTTAGAAGTTCAGGTTCAGTGCCAGGGAAATCAACTAATCTAGTAATTCTGATTTTCTGTTTTATATTTGGAAACATAGGGTCAGTGCTCGGAAAGTAATTTAACTTACCAGTTCTTACACCTCACAGGATGAAAGAGGCAGTGGCTCAGTGGATACATAATTGGCTAAGGGACAGAAAGGAGATAATAGTGGTGAGCAGTTATTTTCCAGACTGGAAGGAAGTGTTTAGTGGTGTTCCCCAGGGATCAATATTGGGACCACTGTTCTTTCTGAGATATATTAATGACCTGGATTTTGACATACAGGGCATAATTTCAAAATGCACAGGTGACAAAACTCAGAAATGTAGTAGGTTTGATGAAGATAACAGACTCCAGAGGACATAGACAGAAATGGCCAGACACATGGCAGGTGAAATTTAACAGAAAAGTGAGGAATGATTCATTTTAGTAGGAAGAATGAGGAGAGACAATGTAAACTAAATAGCACACTTTTAAAGGGAGTGCAGGAAGAGAGAGACCTGGGGGCATAAATACACAAAAGTCTTTGAAGGTAGCAGGATAAGTTGAAGAGGCTGCTAAAATGGCTTATGAGATCCTTGGCTTTATAAATAGCAGCTTAGAATACAAAAGCAAGTATGTTATTATGAACTTTTATAAAACACGCCACCACACTTTAGGAAGGATGTAAAGACCTTAGAATGGGTGCACAGGAGATCTACTAGGATTGAAAGACTTCAGTTATGTGGTGAAATTAGAGAAACTGGGGTGTTTCTACTTAAAGCAGACTTTAAGGGGTAATTTAATGGGGAGGTGTTCGAAACTATGAAGAGTTTTTAATCGGGTAAATAAGGAAAACTCTGTTTACAGTGACAAAAGGGGCAGTAACTAGAGAACACAGATTTAAGGGAATTGGCAAAAGAACCCGAATTGACATGAGAGAAAAAAATATGCAGCCAGTTGTCATGATCTGGAATGTTCTACCTGAAAAAGTAGTGGAAGCAGCTTCAATAACTTACTCAAGGGAATAAGATTTATATTTGAAGAGGGAATATTTGCAGGGTTTTTTCATATACCGAAATGTACAGCCATTGTAATCTCATGAGCCATTCTTAATATTTCTCTCTGGTACCTCTGCAGCACCACTAACTGGTGAACCACTGTCCACTCCTTGTCCTCAGGTCTGTGAGGAGAACTCCACTTCCTCATCAGTACCTCATTCTTCACATAGTAGCAATCAGGGACTCCCTCTGCTTCAATTTCAGACTGGGAAGCCTGTGCTAACTCTCTCAATACTGGGTCGGCTCACTGAGCCTCAGCTAGGGAAGATCCATTTAATCCATTCCCTTGGTCTTCTAACTTTCCAAAGAAAGTCTCAGACAGACAGACCTCATGGTCATCTGCCTGCAGTGCCAAGTCAATCTCCTGTGGGGGATCTGGTTTGGTCATAGCCCCATTCACTACACATTCTGGGGAACTGCAGGGGACCGTCTCCTGCCACTGCCCTGTCTCTCTGACCTCCTGCTTTCACTACTGGGGAAGCTACCACCTTCGCCCCTGCCAGATAATTACCTAGAAGCAGGTCGACCCCGTACATGGGCAAACTTGGGACAATCCCTACAATCACCGGTCCTGAAACTAGGTCACACTCCAAGTACACCCGACGTAAAGGTACAGGTGTACACTGCCCTCCAATACCATTCACCACCATTCTAGAGTTTACTGCATTCTCTGGGGACAAGGTCAGGCCTTTTCCCAGTAAAAGGTATCTAGTGGCCCCCATGTCCCCAAGGATTACTATGGGCTTGCTTGCCCCACTCAAGGGGTATGGGGTTACTCTCCCTTTAGACACAAAATCCTGATAACATTCAGGAATCCTATTAAATTTTCCTGCACCTACAGCAGTATGTTTTCTGGACCTTACTGCTGCTGCAGTTAAAGCCACAGTTTGTTCAGGTCTGCTTTCCATCAGGGGCCTTTCTCCTGCACTGAGCATGTGCCCCTGATTAACCCTACAGGCTTTCCCCATAGTTTCCAGCAGTCAGCTCTTAGATGACCTGCTTTATTACAATGGAAACACACAGGTCTCCGGGTCTCCCTCCTACTTACAGCACCTTCCTTTTTGGCTGGAGGAGGGTCCCCTGTGTCTCCTGCTTTTCCTTCTCTCCCAGGACTGCTTGGGCTCCTATCAACTTCCCACCCTTTGTCCTTTTCCGATTTGTGGAGGTGACTCGGAAAGGTTTTCCGCTGGGGAACCGACTTGTATATTAGAGCAAACTCATCAGCCACAGCTGTGACTGGCCTCACTCTATGCACTTTTTATTCCTCCACATGGGTCTTTTGGAGGGGGGGGGAAAGAGTGTTTTTACATTCCTCTAGCAAAATCACCTCTCAGAGATTTTCATAGCTGGGCTGCACTTTAAGAGCCCTCAACCACTGGTCAATGCACAGAGTATTTGCAATAAGGTAGGTGAATTAACCGTGCAAATAGATGTAAATGGATACGACATAGTTGCGATTACAGAGACATGGCTGCAGGGTGACCAAGGATGGGAACTGAACATCCAGGGGTATTCAGTATTTAGGATGGACAGGCAAAAAGGGAAAGGAGGTGGAGTAGCGTTGTCAGTAAAAGAGGAAATCAATACAATAGTGAGGAAGGATATTAGCTCAGAGAACCCTGATGTGGAATCTGTATGGGTGGAGCTAAGAAACACCAAGAGGCAGGTGGGGTTTGTATATAGACCCCCAAACAGCAGTGGTGATGTAGAGGATGGCATTAAACAGGAAATTAGAGATGCATGCAATAAGGGTGCAATGGTAATTATGGGTAATTTTACTCTACATACAGATTGGGCAAACCAAATTAGCAATAATACTGTAGAGGAGGAATTCCTGGAGTGCATACGTGATGATTTTTTGGACCAATATGTTGAGGAACCAACTAGAGAACAGGCCATCCTAGACTGGGTATTGTGTAATGAGAAAGGATTAGTTAACAATCTTGTAGTGCAGGGTCCCTTGGGGAAGAGTAACCATAACATGATAGAGTTCTTCATTAAGATGAAGAGAGAGAGAGAGTTGATTCCGAGACTAAGGTCCTGAATCTAAATAAAGGAAACTAGCTGAGTCTATTAGGAAGGATGCGAGCATAAGAGGGGTGACAATCCCAGGCAGCGGAGGCACTCAGGTTAAAACCTTCCTGTACATGGATGACATCGCCGTCTTCTGCTCGGATCCGCTGTCTGTGCGCAGACTGATGAGCACCTGTGACCAGTTCGAACTGGCCTCGGGAGCCAAAGTTAACCACGGCAAGAGCGAGGCCATGTTCTTTGGGAACTGGGCTGACCGATCCTTTGTCCCCTTCACCGTCAGGTCAGACTACCTGAAGGTGCTGGGGATATGGTTCGGAAGGGCTGGGTTGTGCACCAAAACCTGGGAGGAGCAAGTAGCCAAGGTACAACACAAGCTGATCATGTGGGGGCAGCGATCTCTCTCCATTGTGGGTAAGAACCTGGTCATCAGGTGCGAGGCACACACGTTGTTGCTGTACGTGGTGCAGGTCTGGCCCATACCCCACTCCTGCGCTGTGGCGGTCACCCGAGCCATTTTCTGCTTCATCTGGGGATCCAAAATGGACCGGGTCCGGAGGGACACAATGTTCAAACCGCTGGACAAGGGCGGGAAAAATGTACCCAACGTGGCCCTCATCCTGATGACTACCTTCGTGTGCGGCTGCATCAAGCTGTGTATAGACCTCCAGTACACAAACTCCAAGTGTCACTACGTGCTGAGGTTCTATCTGTCCCCGGTGTTGCGAAGGATGGGCCTGGTCACATTGCCGCGGAACGCACCATGCAGTTGGGCGGCGCCGTACCACCTATCCTTCGTGGAGCAGTTTCTGCGGGAAAACACCTTTGATCACCGATCCATCAGGCAGTGGTCTGCACGGAATGTCCTCAAGGCCCTACGGGAAAAGGAGACGGTGGATCCTGTTGAATGGTTCCCCGAACAGACTGCCAAAGTCATTTGGCGGAATGCCACATCACCAGAACTTTCAAACAAGCACCAAGATGTAGCTTGGCTGGTGGCGAGAAGAGCCCTCCCCGTCAGATCCTTCCTGCACTCCCGAAGTCTCGCCCCCTCCGCACAATGCCCTCGCGGTGGCTGTGGTGGGGAAGAGACGGTTGCCCACCTCCTCCTGGAATGTGTCTTTGCAAAGCAGGTGTGGAAAGAGATGCAGTGGTTTTTGTCGAGGTTCATCCCAAGCAACTCTGTTACACAGGAGTCTGTGCTCTACGAGCTGTTCCCAGGGACGCACACCGAGACAAACATCAACTGCTGCTGGAGGACTGTCAATTCGGTGAAAGACGCCCTTTTGTCTGCCCGAAACTTGCTGGTCTTCCAGCACAAAGAGTTGTCCACGACCGAATGTTGCAGACTGGCACATTCCAAGGTCCAGGACTACGTGCTGAGGGACGCACTAAGCTTGGGGCAGCCGCAGCAAAGGCTCAATGGGGAAAGATCACAGTGTAAGGTTCCCCCACCAAGCTGAACTGAGGGGCTGGATCCACGGGAAACCCCTCGAACTGTTTCGGGAAAATTTTGTGTGCTGTAAAATGTAAAAATGTAATTGGCATGACAAATGAAATGGAAGGGTTGTGAGGCAACTCATGATTGTATAGAAGGAAACTGACCTCCTTTGCACTGTTTGTATTTTTTGACTTGGTGCTGTTTGAAACTGTTTGGTAATGTATTTTTTACAGACTTTTATGAATAAAATATATTTTGGAAATAAAAATAAAATGAAGGTATGAGGCGCAAGTTGGCTATGATAGATTGGGGAATGTTACTTAAAAGGTTAATAGTGGATAGGCAATTAAAGAGCACATGGATGAATTACAACAATTGTTCATTCCTGTCTGGCACAAAAATAAAACAGGAAGGGTGGCTCAACCATGGCTTACAAAAGAAAATAGGGATAGTATTAGATCTACGGAGGAGAAATATAAACTGGCCAGAACAAGCAGCAAACCTGAGGATTGGGAGCAGTTTAGAATTCAGCAAAGGAGGATAACGGGATTGATTAAGAAGGGGAAATTAGAGTACAAGAGTAAGCTTGCAGAGAACATAAAAACTGACTGTAAAAGCTTTTATAGATATGTGAAGAGAAAAAAGATTAGTGAAGACAAATGTGGGTTCAGAAATGGGGGAATTTATAATGGGGAACAAAGAAATGGCAGACAAATTAAATACATACTTTTGTTCTGTCTTCACAAAGGAGGACAAAAATTACCTCCCAGAAATGTTGAGGAACATAGGGTCTAGTGAGGAGGAGGAACTGTATTAAATCAGTTTGGGAAATGATGTTGGGGAAATTGATGGGATTGAAGGTCGATAAATCCCCAGGGCCTGATAATCTACATCCCAGAGTACTTAAGGAAATGGCCCTAGAAATAGTAGATGCATTGCTGGTCATTTTTCAAAATTCTATAGACTCTGGAACAGTTCCAATGGATTGGAGGGTAGCTAATGTAACCCCACTATTTAAAAAAGGTCGAGAGAAAACAGGGAATTATAGACCGGTTAGCCTGACATCAGTAGTGGGGAAAATGTTGGAATCCATTGTAAAAGATATAATAGCAGAGCACTTGGAAAACAATGACAGGATCGGACAAAGTCAACATGGATTTACGAAAGGGAAATCATGCTTGACAAATCTACTGGAAAATTTTGAGGATGTAACTAGTAGAATAGATAAGGGAGAACCAGTGGATGTGGAGTATTTGGACTTTCAGAAGGCTTTTGGTAAGGTCCCACATAAGAGATTAGCATGCAAAATTAAAGCACATGGGATTGGGGGTAAGGTACTGCCATGGATAGAGAACTGGTTGGCAGACAGGAAACAAAGAGTAGGAATAAACGGGTATTTTTCCAAGTGGCAGGCAGTGACTAGTGTGGTACCTCGCAGGGATCAGTGCGAGGACCCCAGCTATTCACAATATACATTAATGATATAGATGAGGGAATTAAATGTAATATATCCAATTTTGCAGACGACACCAAGCTGGGTGGGAGTGTGAGCTGTGAGGAGGATGCAGAGAAGCTCCAGTGTGATTTGGACAGGTTGAGTGAGTGTACAAATACATGGCAGATGCAGTATCATGTGGATAAATGTGAGGTTATCCACTTTGGTGGCAAAAACAGAAAGGCAGATTATTATCTGAACGATAGACTGGGAAAGGGTGAGGTGCAGCGAGACCTGGGTGTCCTTGTGCACCAGTTGCTGAAAGTAAACATGCAGATGCAGCAGGTAATTAAGAAGGCCAATGGTATGTTGACCTTCATAGCAAGAGGATTCGAGTACAGGAACAGGGATGTCTTGCTGCAATTATACAAGGCCTTGGTGAGGACACACCTGGAATATTGTGTGCACTTTTGGTCTCCTTATCTGAGGAAGGATGTTCTTGCTATAGAGGGAGTGCAGCGAAGGTTTACCAGACTTATTCCTGGGATGGTGGGACTGACGTCTGAGGAGAGATTGAGTCGGTTAGGATTATATTCAATGGAGTTCAGAAGAGTGAGGGGGGGGATCTCATAGAAACCTATAAAATTCTAACAGGACTTGACAGGGTAGATGCAGGAAGGATGTTCCCGATGGTGGGCGAGTCCAGAACGAGGGGTCATAGTCTAAGGATACGGGGTAAACCATTCAGGACTGAGATGAGGAGACATTTCTTCACCCAGAGAGTGGTGAGCCTGTGGAATTCACTACCACAGAAAGCAGTTGAGGCCAAAACATTGTATGTTTTCAAGGAGGAGTTAGATATAGCTCTTGGGGCGAAAGGGATCAAAGGGTATGGGGTGAAAGCAGGAAAAGGTTACTGAGTTGGATGATCAGCCATGATCATAATGAATGGCAGAGCAGGCTCGAAGGGCCGAATGGCCTCCTCCTGCTCCTATTTTCTATGTTTCTATGATTTCTTCAGCCAGTGTGGTGAACCTGTGGAATTCTCTGCCACGGAAAGCAGTTGATGGCGTTTCAAGAGCTCATCTAAATACTTCTTAAATGTTGTGAGGGTTCCTGCCTCTACCACCCCTTCAGACAGTGTGTTCTAGATTCCAACCACCCTTGGTGAAAATTTTTTTCCTCAAATCCCCTCTAAATCTGACAACTTGCTGCCCCTGGAACTGGTTCCTGGCATCAGGCAGCGCCTTCAGGACAGAAAGAATATGGTGAAGTATATAGGATGCCACTAAAACCACTTTCTGAAGGCCTTAGACACTGGAGGGAAGATTTCCATTTCCACTTGGGCAGTAATTTGGGGAGTGGATCTCACGCCCTTTAGAACCCGTCGGATTTTAATTGCATTGAAATGGAATCAGTTGAACAATCATCTGCATTTGATCATTGCCCAGTCGATTATGGTGAAAATCTAACCTCACAGGTTTTATTGTACACAGTGACGGCTGCAAGCTTACAAACAAAACATTAACAGCTGGAACACACTTGGAAACATTCTGCACTTAAAAGTCAAATGCAGTTGTCGATGCCTAGGGCCTGGCTGTCAAACCACTGGATATAATTTGTAACATATTTCTTTTTCCAGACTGCGACTTTTTAAAAGCAGGCCAAATTTAGGAACACAAGACCTAAAGTCAACAGGAGTTCCCTGAACTAAACCATTGTGTGGCCCAAGCCCTGGTCAGTTTCCAGCTTCCCACAATATCTGGCATTCTTGTCCTATTCTGCCTCTGTTGGCATTTTACTCCTTCGACATCTTCCTGTGGCTTAGTGACTTACTGTGGAAAAGGTTTGTAAGTCTTCTGCTGTTGCTTGGACAGGACCTGTCTCTGTTAATTAAGACTTTTTAAATTTGAATAATGTGAAGGATATTATCAACAGCTTTAAAGCAGAACAGCAGAGAAGGTGAACTAGTGATTCAGAGACTGCAAGTTTGGGATTTTCATAGATTGTAGGTGAAAGGAATCCCATAGTTTAAAAGTTCTGTGAAGCAGTTAGAACTGGGATAGTCAATGAGTCCTGATTTCAATATATTTGAAATTAAACACTCTTAACATTTTTCAATAGTATGTCCATTTTAATGGAATCACTACTTTAAAAAAAAAAAATAATGTATAGACCATATACAACACTTTAAAAACAGGTTTCTGACTTTGATGATTCTTTTAAAGGCAGAAAAGGGAAGGTATTATCTGTTACATGGAGGGAATTGGAGCCTGTTCTAATTTTATAAAACCTGTGTATTTGAGGCAGCAAAAGATTGTCCTAGTTTCACAGGCGTCATAAGGAACCATTTTAAAAGGAACAGATCGGACTGATGGACTTAAAAATACAACTCCTCATAGACCCAGAGATCGACAGACAGCAAGCATTGCAAAGATCTAGAGAGAAAAAAAAGTCAACAGAAAGTGTCCAAACTCGTTTGATATCTGGTCAGCGTGCGATGCTGTTAAAATTGTACAGAGAGCACTAATCAGATACAAGGCTTTATTTTGTGCTCCGTTCCACCTTTCTCTCACCTTCACATGGTCCATCTCCGACTCTTCCCTTCCCTTACTTTTCTGTCTACATTTCTGATGATAGGCTATCAACCAATATTCACTATAAGCCCACTGACACCCACAGCTACCTTGACTACACTTCCTCACACCCTGCTTCCTATAAGGAATCTATTCATTCTCTCAGTTTCTCTGTTCCAATTGCATCTGTTCGGATGATGCAACCTTCCATACTAGCAGTTCCCATATGCCTTCCTTTTTCCTCAACCGAGGATTCCACCCCCCACCTTCCCCCGCACTGTGAATGACAGGGCCCTCAATTGTGTCCAATCTATTTCACGCAATTCTGCTCCTACCCCTTTCTCCTCCCTCCCAGAACCATGATAGGATTCCTCTTGTCCTCACCTTCCACCCACCAGCCTTCTTATTCAACGGATCATCCTCTGTCATTTCCGCCACTTCCAGCATGATGTTACCAAGCACATCTTACCCTCCCCTTTCAGCATTCCGAAGGGACTGTTCTGTTTGCAACACCCTGGTCCACTTCTCAGTCACCCTCAACAACCCTTCCCCTTACCATGGCACTTTTCCATGCAAGCACAAAGGATGCAACACCTGCCCTTTTACCTCCTGGCTTCTCATCGTCCAATGCCCCTAACCCTTCTTCCAGGTGAAACAATGATTTATTTGTACTTCCTTCAATTTAGTATACTGTATTCACTCCTCACAATGTGGTCTCCTCTATACTGGGGAGACCAAACTCAGACTGGGTGACAGCTTTGCGGAACACCTCCACTCAGTCCACAAGCATGACCCTGAGCTGCCAGTTGACTGTCATTTCAATTCTCTACCTTGCTCCCACTCTTACCTTTCTGTCCTTAGCCTGCTACAATGAAGCTCAATGCAAGTTCGAGGAACAGCACCTCAGCTTTCGACTGGTCACTTTACAGCCTTCTGCACTCAGCATCGAGTTCAATCTCTTTTTTCCATCTTGTTTCTTTCTTAATTTGTTTACTTTTTGTTTGAACGGCTACTATCCTACCATTCACATCTCATCCAGACACATCTTTTGTTGCTTTATTTGTCCCTTTACCACTCCCTTTGGCTTTGGACCATGAAACCTTTTGTCATTTAATCTCTGCTGCCCTCCAACCTATCATAGACCTTCCCTTTTGTTGTTCTTCCCACACTCACCACTTTCACTTGCTCAAAACCTACTACAATTATAACTTCTCTCTGTTCTGATGAAATGTCAGAGACCTGAAACGTTAACTCTTTCTCTCTCCACCGATGCTATCAGACCTGCTGAGTATCCCCAGCATTTTCTGCTTTTATTGCAGTTACAGTACAGGTTAGATAGAGTAAAGCTCCCTCTACACTGTCCCCATCAAACACTCCCAGGACAGGTATAGTACGAGGGTTAGATACAGAGTAAAGCTCCCACTACACTGTCCCCATCAAACACTCCCAGGACAGGTATAGTACGAGGGTTAGATACAGAGTAAAGCTCCCTCTACACTGTCCCCATCAAACACTCCCAGGACAGGTATAGTACGAGGGTTAGATACAGAGTAAAGCTCCCACTACACTGTCCCCATCAAACACTCCCAGGACAGGTATAGTACGAGGGTTAGATACAGAGTAAAGCTCCCACTACACTGTCCCCATCAAACACTCCCAGGACGGGTACAGCATCGGGTTAGATACAGAGTAAAGCTCCCACTACAGTGAAAGGTTCTGTTATGTAGGCATTGAACCTGGTTCGATCTCAGCCAGATCACAGGGTCATTGACCTTGAGGACCAGTCACCATCAAGTGGGGTGAGTGTGAACTTGATACATGAGTAGAGGAGGTGGACAGTGTCCTGAAACTGTCCAACATGACTGTATATAGAAATACGGAGGATCATTGGACCCATTGTTCAGATATGGTCTCCCGCAGTTTGCATGATGCCTTCAGGGGTTTGAGAGCTTTTTGCAATGTGTTTTCCTCAATTGGATTACAGTCTTCTCTGTTTGACCCCTTTCTCCCAGGAGATTGGGTGTCTAGTGTGTGCCGGGTGGAATTGGAGGAGGGGGATGATGTGTAGACATCACAGCATCCCCGGGTGAGACAGGTTCAATGCCACAGTCAGCTTTTCCCCATCCTTTTCCCTCTCATTAGAAGTGAGTTCAGTACTTTTCGAGACACAGTCCCCTTTCATTTTCATATAGTAAAACTACTCATTACTTATTTTAAGGCCTAGAATGGAAGTTGTTCTGCTTGATTTGCTATTTCACAGATGCCACGTCATTTTTTGGTGTGCCAGTTCCCCCTTGCCCACACTAGAAAAAAAAACGGGGTTAGATACAGAGTAAAGCTCCCTCTACACTATCCCATCAAACACTCCCAGGACAGGTACAGCACGGGGTTAGATACAGAGTAAAACTCCCTCTACACTGTCCCCATCAAACACTCCCAGGACAGGCACGGCACAGGGTTAGATACAGAGTAAAGCTCCTGGTCCTATGATCATTCGAGAGGAGTATAACTGATCACCTTGCCAATAGCAACAACAATAATAAAAACTTGTATTTAAATAGCACCTTTACCATGGTGAAGTGTTCTAAGGTACTTTACCGGAGCATTATCTGACATGTAATTTGACATCGAGCCAAAGGAGAAGTAAGTAAGACAGGTCAAAGTGATAGTTTTTAAAGGAGCAACTTAAAAGAGGAGAGAGGTGGAGAGGTTTAGGGAGAGAATTCCAGAACGGAGGGTCCAGGCAGCTGAAGGTATGGCTGCCAATGGCAAGGCAAAGGAAGCTGGGAATGTTCAAGATGCCAGAATTGAAGGAGTGCAGTGACCTTGGTGGATTGTAGGGCTGGAGAGAGTTTCAGAAATAGGGCAGGGTGAGGCTATGGAGAAATTTAAAAACCAGGATGTGAATTTTAAAAATCGAGGTGTTGCCAGACTGAGAGCCAGTGTAGGTCAGTGAGCATAGGCACGATGGATGAATAGGACTTGGTGCAAGTTAGAATACGGGCAGCAGAGTTTGGATAAGCTGAACTTTACTGAGGGTGGGAGATGGGAGACAAGCCAGGAGAGCATTGGAGTTAACAAAAGCATGGATGAGGGCCTCAGGAGCTGATGTTTTTAGGCAGGCCTGAAATCAGGGGATGTTAGAGATATTAGCAATACGCAATGGCAGGATTACACCTCATTCCTCATGTCTAATCTTGCTCTGCTCCCAATGATGAGGAATAAAACCTTCTTCAACCAGAATCCCTATATAACTTTTGTCTGACCTTTTTCCTATGGTTAACCTGCTGTTTTGACCACATCTGGCCATGTTTGTGTCCATCACTTTAGTTGGGAAATCCTGAATATTTCAGTGAACCATAGAGAGTTGTCGGAATGGTTTCAGGCTCCAGAGGAAGTTATGCTGTTGCATCTCTGTGAAAAAAAACTCAACAAATATGCTGATGTTTTGTTTGCAAAGCACAGGACACAGCTTCACAAGTTCTGTTGAAGCACATCACCGTGCTGCTCGTGACAACAGCAGACCTGAAACAAATCACAGTGGCTGCCTGGCTTCCACCAAGCAATGTTGGACTTGCCAAGTACGTTTCCATGGAGACTGTGTCCTTTTAATCAATATCTGATGGTCTTTGATGCTCATTAATTTGTGTTGCTGCTCTCCCCCCACTGTGTAAAATTTCTCCCCGCTCTTTATTTTAATTGGAAACATGATCAATCTTATCCAACTGGGATGCTCAACAACAACTTGCATTTATATAGCGCCCTAATGTAATGAAACATCCCAAGATGCTTTACAGGAGCGTTATAAAATAAAATATGACACTGAGCCACATAAAGAGATATTAGGGCAGATGACCAAAAGCTTGGTCAGAGGTAGGTTTTAAGGAATGTCTTGAGGGAGGAAAGCGAGGTGGAGAGGTGTAAGGAGGGAATTCCAGAGTTTGAAGCCGAGGCAACTGAAGGCACGGCTACCAATGGTGGAGCAATTAAAATCAGGGATGTACAAGAGGCCACAATTAGAGGAGCACAGCTATCTCAGGAGGGTTGTGGGGCTGGAAGAGATGACAGAAATAGGGAGGGGGCGAGGCCATGAAGGGATCTGAAATCAAGGATGAGAATTTTAAAATTGGTTAACTCGGAGCCAATGTAGGTCAGCGAACACAAGGGTAATAGAGGAACAGGACTTGGTCGAGTTAGGACATGGGCAGCAGAGTTTTGGATGACTTCAAGTTACGGAAGGTAGAATGTGTGCATTGTGAGGCAGGGGTGGACTTGGGCAATGTTATGGAGGTGGAAATAGGCAGTCTTAGTGATCACAGAATTGCTACAGCGCTGAAGGAGGCCATTCAGCCCATCACGTCTGCACCAGCTCTCCGAAAGAGCAATTCACTTAGTGCCATTCCCCGCCTTCTCCCCATAACCCTGCACATTCTTCCTTTTCATATAACTGTCTAATTCCCTTTTGAATGCTTCAATTGAACCTGCCTCCACCACGTTCTCAGGCAGCACATTCCAGACCTGCATGAAAATGTTTTTCCTCATGTCACTTTTGCTTCTCTTACCAAATACTTTAAATCTGTGCCCTCTCATTCCCGATCCTTTCACGAGTGGGAACAGTTTCTCTCTATCTACTCTGTCCAGACACCTCATGATTTTGAATCCCTCTATTAAATCAGTTCTCAGCCTTCTCCTCCAATGATGGCACAAATATGTGGTTGGAAGCTCATCTCAGGGACGAGTGTGATACCAAGGCTGTGAACAAGTCTGGTTCAGCCTCAGACAATTTCCAGGGAGAGGGATGGAGTCGGTGGCTAGGGAACACAGTTTGTGGTGGGGACTGAAGACATTGGGCTGAATTTTGCCGTGATCTGACAAGTTCCGCTGCTGGGGCCAAATGCGAGCGGCCACCCTTCTTCAATGGGCGGTAGGACCAGGAGCGGTATGTTGCCGGTGATGGACATCCTCAAGAGCTACTGGCCCAATCAGCTTAGCAATCCCATCGGGAGTGATGGCCATTACTGCAGCTGCAGCTCCAGGGAGAGGGCACCTCAATGGCAGGGGCCCCTCAAAGAGAGTTGAGGTAGGTTGGGGGAAGCCAGGCCCCAGAGATCGGGGTGGAGGAGGAGCATGATGGCAGTCATTGCCGTTGAGTGCCCCTCCGTGGGCCATGGAGTGCCGATAAAGGAGGACCCCAACCCGGAGCCAGTGGGCAGCCACCAGGTTTCACTAGGTGGTCCCTCTATGCAGTGGCAGGCCCTCTCGACACAGGTAAAATGCCTGCAGAGGCAGGAAGTGTCCCTTCATTAGCCAGTTAAGTTGCACAATTGGTCACCTGGCAAGTGGCCTAGCCACTAACCTGCCTGCCCCTGGCAATATTGCATAGTGGTGGGAAGACATCAGGCTCCCCTCTTGATGCCTTGCCCCACTATTTTGCCAGCTCTCCCACCTCCCAGCCCATCGCCAAAGGGCCTGGAAAATTCAGCCCAGTGTCTTCAGTCTTCCTAATATTTAATTTGAGGAAAATTCTGCTTATCCAGTACCAGATGTCAGGCAAGCAGTCTGATAGTTTAGTGACAGTAGAGAGGTGGAGAGAGGTGGAGAGAGGTGGTGGTGATGTAGAACTGGATATCGTCAGTGTACATACGAACACTGATGTTGTTGGATGATATCACCAAGGGGCAGCATATAGATGAGAAACAGGAGGGGGCCAAGGATAGATCCTTGGGGACACCAGAGGTAACGGTACAAGATCAGAAATAGGAGCCACTGCAGGTGATTCTCTGGCTATAATTAGATAGATAAGAATGGAACCAGATGAGTACAGTCCAATGCATCTAGACGATGGTGGAGGCGCATTGGAGTAGGATTGTGTGGTCAACACAAAAGCTACAAACAGGTTGAGAAGGAAGAGGAGGGAAAGTTTACCTTTGTCAAAGTCACATAGGATGTTCTTTGTGACTTTGATGAGCTCAGTTTTGGTACTGAGGCAGGGCGGAAACCTGACTGCAGGGATTCAAACATGGGTTTCCAGGAAAGATATGAAGGGATATGGGCCAAAGGCAGGTATATGGAGTTAGGCCACGGATCAGCCATGATCTCATTGAATGGTGGGACAGGCTCGAGGGGCTGAATGGCCTACTCCTGTTCCTATGTTCCTATGACATGAATTTGGGAAGCAACAACATGTTCATGCACTTTGGAGAGGAAAGGGAGGTTGGAAATGGGATGGTAATTTTTTAGGATAGTGGGGTCAAGAGTTTTTTTCTCTGGAGAAGGGCTGATGATGACTGATTTAAAGAAGAGGGGGACAACATTTGAAGATCAAGAACCATTAACAATATCAGCTAACATGAGAAACAAGAAGGGAAGTTGGGTGGTCAGTATGTTATTGAAACAAGGTGAGCTTGGAGAAGTCATGAGGGGAAATTGGAGAGAAATTGGAGAAAGATGCAAGTTCAGGGATGGGAGGAGGGATATCTAAAGGAAGTATGACCTGGTGGGCTAGGGGAAGGGAGGGAATTGCCAGAGGTAGCTTATTGGTTGGTCTCAATCTTAGTGACGAATATGTTGAGGAGCTCCTCGTATTTGTTATAGAATCAGTGTTATTACAGCACAGAAGGAGGCCATTCGGCCCATCGAGTCCATGCCAGCTCTCTGTACAGCAATCCTGTCAGTCCCATTTTCCCTCTCTATTCCTGTAGCCCTGCAAGTTTATTTCATCCAATTGCCCATCCAATTTCCTTTGGAAATCATTCATCATCTCTGCTTCCACCACCCTCATTGGCAGCGAGTTCCAGATCATTACCACTCACTGTGTTGAAAAGTTCTTGTTCATATACCTCCTGCATCTCTTCCCAAAAACCTTTAATCTGTGTCCCCTAGTCCTTGTACCAACAGCTAATGGGAGCAGCTTTACTTTGTCTACCTTATCTAAACCTGTTATAATCTTGTACACCTCTATCGAATCTCCCCCCAAACTCCTTTGCTCCAAGGGGAACAACCCTAACTTCTCCAACCTAACCTTGTAGCTAAAATCCCTCATCTCTGGAACCAATCCGGTAGATCTCCTCTGCTCCCTCTCAAGGACCTTCACATCCTTCCTAAAGTGTGGTGACCAGAACTGGATGCAATACTCTAGGGTTCTGGCCTAACCAGAGCTTTATAAAGGTTCAGCAGAACTGCCCTGCATTTCTACTCAATATGAAGCCCAAGATCCCATATGCTTTGCTAACTACTCTCTTAATATGTCCTGTCACCTTCAAGGATCTATGCATATGAACCCCAGGACCCTAGTGGCTGACACACTCTTTAGAACTGTGACATTAAGTCTATATGTCCTCTCCCTATCACTCCTGCCAAAATGCATCACCTCCCACTTGTTTGTATTAAATTTCATGTGCCACTGTCTTCCCATTCTGCTAGCCTGTCTATGTCTATGTCTCAGTCAATTGGCAGCATCCTCACTGTTTATCACACCTCCAACTTTAGAATCATAGGTCAATTTTGAAATTTTACTCTGCATTCCAGTGTCCAAGTTATTTATATTGTTGCAAAAAAAGCAGTGGTCCTAGCACTGACCATTGGGGAACACCACTGTCTACCATCCTCCAGTCAATCATTCACCACAAAGGTTTTCTGTTCTTATGCTTTTTTTTAATCCAAGTTGACACTGACCTTCCTATTCCATGAGCCTCAATTTTGCTTTTCTTTTTGTTCATTCATGGGATATGGGCATCATTGGCAAGCCCAGCATTTGTTATCCATCCCTTATTGCCCTTGAGAAGGTGGTATCTTTGGTTTACCTGCCTTTCCCTCTTGTTGGAATGTACCTAGCCTGGAGCTGAAACATCTCTTCTTTAAAGATCACATTGTTAACCCATTGGCAGGTTTTATTAGTAATCTTATAGTAAAAGATTCTTTGGGGAAAAAACGATCACTTTTAATACAATTGAATTCCATATTAAGTTTAAAAGTGGACATACTCCAGTCCCGAACAAGAATCTTAAACTTAAACAAAGCCAATTACACAGCTGTCTAAGGTTGATTTGATAAATAGACTTAAAGGTATGGTGATAAGTAAACCATGGGAGACATTAAAAAACAAAATCAAAATATTAATCAAAAATACATTCCTTTATTAAACAAAAACTCAGCAAGAAAGACCCATATATGGCTTACTAGGAAAGTTGAGTATAGTATTAGATTAAAAGAGGCTTATATTGTTGCCAAGAATAGCAGTAAGCCCAAGAATTCAGAGTGCTTTTGAAATCAGCAAAGGGCAACCATAAAGTTGATAAAAAAAAGAAAAAATAGAATGAGAGTAAACTAGCCAGGAATATAAAAATCAGATTCTAAGAGCTTTTACAAGTATATAAAATGGAGGAGAATAGCTAAAGTAAATTTTGGTCCCTTAGAGGCAGAGAGAGGACAAATTATCATGGGGAAGGTGAGGAAATGGCAGAGACATTAAACAAATATTTTATGTCTGCCTTCACAGAAGACGACAAAATTACATATCAGAAATAAAAGGGTAACCAAAGGACTAAGTTTAAGGAGCTTAAAGTAATTAATATCAGCAGGAGAAAAAGTATTGGAGAAACTCAAGGGACTAAAAGACAAAAAATCCCCAGGACCTGATGGTCTACATCCTAGGATTCTAAAAGAGGTGGCTGCAGTGATAGTGGATGCACTGGTTATGAATTTCCAAAATTGACGAGATTCTAGAATGGTCCCAGTGAGGAGAGGCTGAGTAAATTGGGCCGATACCCTCTGAAGTTTAGAAGAACAAGAGGTGATCTCATTGAAACATACAAGATTCTGAAGGGGCTTGACAGGGTAGACACAGAGGTTGTTTCCCCTGGCTGTGGTAGCTAGAATATAGGGCTTAGGATCAGGATAAGGGATCGATCATTTAGGACAAAGAAAAGAAATTTCTTCACTCGGAGGGTTGTGAATCTTTGGAATTGTCTCTCCCAGACAGTTGTGAATACTCCATCATTGAGTAGATTCAAGACTGAGATCAATGGGGAGGTGGTGGCGTAGTGGTAATGTCACTGGACTAGTAATCCAGAGGCCTAGGCTAATGCTCTGGGGACACGGGTTTGAATCCCACCATGGCAGATGGTGAAATTTGAAGTCAATTAATAAGAAAAAATCTGGAATTAAAAAAGCAAATCTAATAGTGACCATGAAACCATTGTCAATTGTAAAAACCCCATCTGGTTCACTAATGTCCTTTAGGGAAGGAAATCTGCCGTCCTTACCTGGTCTGGTGACTCTTAAATGGCCAAGTAAGCCACTCAGGTGTATTAAACCACTACAAAGTGTACACCCCATAGACTGCAGCAGTTCAAGAAGGCAGCTCGCCACCACCTTCTCAAGGGCGATTAGGGATGGACAACAAATGATGGCCTAGCCAACGATACCCACATCCCATGAAACAATAAAAAAAAAATTAATTTTTGGCCTCTCAGGGAATCAACGGATGTGGAGAGTGTGAGCGGGGAAGTGGAGTTGAGGTAGATGATCAGCTATGATCGTATTGAATGGCAGAGCAGATTCCAGGGGCCAGATGTTCTAATCCTGCTCCAAATTCTTATGTTTTCATGTTCCGTGAAAGCTTTTCCTGTCAAAATTTGGCTCCATTCCATGGCTAGCTCCCCTGCCATCCCATTGAAGTTAGCCCTCTTCCAACTTAGAAGTTTACTTTAGATATGTTCCTTGTTCTTGTCCATTACTAGTCTAAACCTTATGATGCAATGATCACTCTTACCCAAGTGTTCTCCCAAAGACACTTGGTCCACTTCATTCCCCAACACCAGATCCAGCAATGACTCCTTCCTAGTTGAACCGAGAACATACTGGTCAAGGAAGTTCTTGTGAACACATTGCAGAAGTACTTCCTCCTCCTTACCCTTTACTCTAACATTATCTCAATCAAACTTGAGTTGGAGATCTGAAACAGGCACCTTCAAAATGCAGACTGGGTCAAGCAAGGCTGTATGATAGCCCCCATACTATTTACAATCTACCTGACAGTGGCTATTCATCTCAAAGATCAGCTGCCCTTTGGTCTGAGTATCAAATACTGCCTATATGGAAAACTCTTTAACCTCAGTTGCCTCAGTGCCAAAACTTAACTGATTACCATAGACATAAATGATCTACAGCTTGCGGATGACTGCAGTGTCGCTGCCCACTCTGCACAAGATTTGCAAGCTACTCTCGATCTCTTCAATTCTGAATAGAAGAGACTCGGCTTGTCCTTGAATGTTGCCAAAACAAAACTCATATCAACCCACGCCTGGTCAATCAAATATTCCACCCCCCATATATGTTGAAGGAGAGACTCTGGAATATGTTGAGCACTTCCCATACCTTAGCAGCCACCTCTCTCAAAAGGCCACCATTGACGAGGAGATCCAACACTGGATCAGCTGCACCACCTTCTACAAACTGTGGCAGTGAGTGTTTGACAACAATAACCTCCTCAAATTAACAAATGTCCTAGTGTACAGAGCAGTTGTTATCACCACACTCGTGTACTGCAGTGTGACCTGGACTGTGTATCAGCAACACATAAGAGCACTAGCTAAATTCCATCAGCAATACCTCCACCGCATACTCCGGATTCAATGGGAGGACCGTCGAACAAACATTAATGTCCTTCTTGAAGCCAGCACCACAAGTATTCAGGCAAAACTCCTGCAAAACCAACTTCAATAGACTGGACACAGAATCTGGATGGCTGAAAACCATCTCCCCAGCCAGGTCCTATTTTCTCAACTCTCAAATGATCAGCGTTCCAGGGGAGGACAAAGAAAACACTTCAAAGACAGTCTACAGCTCTCTTTGAAGTACAGCAGCATTGACATTGATGACTCGGAGGAGTTTGCTGCCAATCGTTCAAAATGGCGACAACTTGTCCATCAAGCTGCACCGTGCTTAGAGTCCAAACGCCTTAATGATGAGGCACAGTGCCAGCACAGAACAAAAGAAAAGGAAGCAAATCCTGCACACCGGATCCCACTACCTCGTGGGACATCCCGCCCCAAGTGCCCAAAGATCTGCGGGTCGAGGACCGGCCGGTTCAGTCATATGAAGATCCATGGCAAAACCTCGTGACCTTGAGTAGAGGTCATCCTCGAATCGAGGGACAGCCGACGACAATCTCAATATTTGGGTAATTAAAGTTCCCCAATATTGCCACTGTATAATTCTTGCACAACTCTGATTTTCCTGCATATTTGCTCCTCTCTCTCTTACTCACTATTTGGAGGCCGATAGGATACCAGCAGCAGTGTAATTATACCCTTTTTGCTTCTCAACTCTAACCAAATGGATTCTGTCCTTGCCTGCTCCTCTCTTGAATACAGGGGTTAAGCATGAAACTGAAGGAAAAAGCATATAATTGCACAAAGACGAGTGACAGGTCAGATGATTGGTCAGAATATAAAGAATGGCAGAGAATGACGAAAAGGTTAATCAGGAGAAAGAAATTAGACTATGAGAGCAAGCTAGCTAGAAATGTAAAAACAGATAGCAAGAGTTTCTATAGGTATTTAAAAAGGAAAAGAGTAAGTAAAGTGAGTGTTGGTGCTCTGGACAGTGAGAGTGGGGAGTTAACAGTAGATAATAAGGAAATGACGGATGAAAGAATGATTATTTTGCTTCTGTCTTCACTATGGAGGATACAAAAAACATTTCAGTTTTAGCTGTAATAGCCAGACGTCGATGGTGGGAACTGAGGAAATGGCTTATTACCTGCACCCACTTTCCCACCCCCCCTTCCCTGCTCCACTCTCTCAGCTCACCCACTCAGAACCCCGTCCCAGCCCCCCCTCGCACCATCTTCCCCCTGCACCCCCTTCCCCTGCACCCCCCCCCACCCCCTTACAGCCCCCTTCCCAGCTCCCCCTCGCACCCCCTTCCCCCCACCCCTCCCCCTCGCACCCCCTCCTCCCACCGGCAGCATCCTGCACCTGTGTAGGGGCCCTAACAACCCCACTGCCTTGTGGGCATCTCGGGAGAGACCAAGGCTAAGGGAGTAAACCCTAACAGAAAATCCGGAGCGGAACCCCGTAGGCGGTCATGTGTCACCTTTGGCATGTTTCCGGCAGTTCCTGCAGCCATACCGGTGCCAAACGTCATGCTCTGCACTCCTTTGGACCCCACTAGGAAGGCCGAGAGGGGGGTTTTGACGACTGGGCAACTCTCAATCTCCATAGATTTGCCCAGGTATGCGCCATGGAGAGATCACTCCATAGTTGCCTCACAGCGACTAAAACAACACGGAAGGCAGCAGTTACGGGTTATAAGTCCAGATAAATTGGCGTAGAAACTGGGCGCCACGGGTTGCCTTTGTTGGTGGGAGAGGTCATCGCACCTCACTGGACAGCTACCACCCGCCTCAAACTGGGCAGCCCCCGGTCAATAAGGTTCTGTCCCGCCACAGTCTACCTGCTTCAATGGGTGCTTGGAGCTCAGGGTCATTGCCCGAAAGGTGGACTGATAGACCGCACCAAACAACACGAAAAAAGGAAAGAAGGTACCAGCCCTTCGCTTTGCAAGCTGGAACGTCAGAACTATGTGTCCTGGCCTGTCGGAAGACCTTACACAAATCAACGATTCTCGGAAGACCACCATCATTAACAACGAGCTCAGTAGACTCAATGTAGACATTGCAGCACTTCAGGAGACACGCCTCCCCGCGTGTGGATCTCTAGCAGAGCAAAACTACACCTTCTTCTGGCAGGGCAGGGATCCTGAAGAACCAAGACAGCATGGAGTGGGCTTCGCCATCAGAAACTCCTTGCTCAACATGATAGAGCCTCCCTCAAATGGCTCGGATCGCATACTGTCCATCCGACTGCTCACCACCTCTGGTCCAGTACACCTACTCAGCATCTATGCTCCAACACTCTGCTCCACACCTGAAGCTAAAGACCAGTTCTACGAGGAACTCCATAACATCATTAGCAGCATCCCCAACACCGAACACCTATTCCTGCTGGGGGACTTGAATGCCAGGGTTGGGGCCGACCATGACTCATGGCCCTCCTGCCTTGGGCGCTATGGCGTTGGAAGGATGAATGAGAACGGGCAGAGACTGCTTGAGTTGTGTACCTATCATAACCTCTGCATCACCAACTCGTTCTTTCACACTAAACCCTGTCACCAGGTTTCATGGAGGCACCCAAGATCGCGTCGTTGGCACCAGCTGGACCTCATTGTCACAAGGCGAGCCGCCTTAAACAGTGTTCAAATCACATGCAGCTTCCACAGTGCGACACCGACCACTCCCTGGTGTGCAGCAAGGTTAGACTCAGACCAAAGAAGTTGCATCATTCCAAGCAGAAGGGCCACCCGCGCATCAACACGAGCAGAATTTCTCACCCACAGCTGTTACAAAAATTTCTAAATTCACTTGTAACAACCCTTCAAAACACTCCCACAGGGGATGCTGAGACCAAGTGGGCCCACATCAGAGACGCCATCTATGAGTCAGCTTTGACCACCTACGGCAAAAGTGCGAAGAGAAATGCAGACTGGTTTCAACCTCATAATGAAGAGCTGGAACCTGTCATAGCCGCGAAGCGCATTGCACTGTTGAACTACAAGAAAGCCCCCAGCGAGTTAACATCCATAGCACTTAAAGCAGCCAGAAGCACTGCACAAAGAACAGCCAGGCGCTGCGCAAACGACTACTGGCAACACCTATGCAGTCATATTCAGCTGGCCTCAGACACCGGAAACATCAGAGGAATGTATGATGCCATGAAGAGAGCTCTTGGGCCAACCATCAAGAAGATTGCCCCCCTCAAATCTAAATCAGGGGACATAATCACTGACCAACACAAGCAAATGGACTGCTGGGTTGAGCACTACCTAGAACTGTACTCCAGGGAGAATGTTGTCACTGAGACTGCCGTCAATGCAGCCCAGCCTCTACCAGTCATGGATGAGCTGGACATACAGCCAACCAAATCTGAACTCAGTGATGCCATTGATTCTCTAGCCAGCGGAAAAGCCCCTGGGAAGGACAGCATTACCCCTAAAATAATCAAGAGTGCCAAGCCTGCTATACTCTCAGCACTACATGAACTGCTTTGCCTGTGCTGGGACGAGGGAGCAGTACCCCAGGACATGCGCGATGCCAATATCATCACCCTCTATAAAAACAAAGGTGACCACGGTGACTGCAACAACTACCGTGGAATCTCCCTGCTCAGCATAGTGGGGAAAGTCTTTGCTCGAGTCGCTCTAAACAGGCTCCAGAAGCTGGCCGAGCGCGTCTACCGAGGCACAGTGTGGCTTTCGTGCAGAGAGATCGACCGTTGACATGCTGTTCTCCCTTCGTCAGATACAGGAGAAATGCCGTGAACAACAGCTAGCCCTCTACATTGCTTTCATTGATCTCACCAAAGCCTTTGACCTCGTCAGCAGACATGGTCTCTTCAGACTACTAGAAAAGATTGGATGTCCACCAAAGCTACTAAGTATCATCACCTCATTCCATGACAATATGAAAGGCACAATTCAACATGGTGGCTCCTCATCAGAGCCCTTTCCTATCCTGAGTGGTGTGAAACAGGGCTGTGTTCTCGCACCCACACTTTTTGGGATTTTCTTCTCACTGCTGCTTTCACATGCGTTCAAGTCCTCTGAAGAAGGAATGTTCCTCCACACAAGATCAGGGGGCAGGTTGTTCAACCTTGACCGTCTAAGAGCGAAGTCCAAAGTACGGAAAGTCCTCATCAGGGAACTCCTCTTTGCTGACGATGCTGCATTAACATCTCACACTGAAGAGTGTCTGCAGAGACTTATCGACAGGTTTGCGGCTGCCTGCAACGAATTTGGCCTAACCATCTGCCTCAAGAAAACGAACATCATGGGGCAGGACGACAGAAATGCTCCATCCATCAATATTGGCGACCACGCTCTGGAAGTGGTTCAAGAGTTCACCTACCTAGGCTCAACTATCACCAGTAACCTGTCTCTAGATGCAGAAATCAACAAGCGCATGGGAAAGGCTTCCACTGCTATGTCCAGACTGGCCAAGAGAGTGTGGGAAAATGGCGCACTGACACGGAACACAAAAGTCCGAGTGTATCAAGCCTGTGGCCTCAGTACCTTGCTCTATGGCAGCGAGGCCTGGACAACGTATGTCAGCCAAGAGCGATGTCTCAAATCATTCCATCTTCGCTGCCTCTGGAGAATACTTGGCATCAGGTGGCAGGACCGTATCTCCAACACAGAAGTTCTCGAGGCGGCCAACATCCCCAGCTTATCCACACTACTGAGTCAGCGGCGCTTGAGATGGCTTGGCCATGTGAGCCGCATGGAAGATGGCAGGATCCCCAAAGACACATTGTACAGCGAGCTCGCCACTGGTATCAGACCCACCGGCCGTCCATGTCTCCGCTTTAAAGACGTCTGCAAACGCGACATGAAGTCCTGTGACATTGATCACAAGTCGTGGGAGTCAGTTGCCAGTGATTGCCAGAGCTGGCGGGCAGCCATAAAGGCGGGGCTAAAGCGTGGCAAGTCGAAGAGACTTAGCAGTTGGCAGGAAAAAAGACAGAAGCGCAAGGGGAGAGCCAACTGTGTAACAGCCCCGACAAACAAATTTCTCTGCAGCACCTGTGGAAGAGCCTGTCACTCTAGAATTGGCCTTTATAGCCACTCCAGGCGTTGCTCCACACACTACTGACCACCTCCAGGCACTTACCCATTGTCTCTCGAGATAAGGAGGCCAAAGATGAAGATGAATAGCTGTAAATCAGAGGTGGAAGGGAAGGACTTGGTGAAATCACCAGGGAAGCAGTACTGAGCAAACTGATGGAGCTGCGGGCTGACAAGTCCCCAGATCCTGATGGACTTCATCCTCGGGTCTTAAAAGAGGTGGCTAATGAGGTAATAGATGCGTTAGTGTTAATTTTTCAAACTTCGCTAGATTTTGGAACTGTTGCATCAGACTGGAAAATAGCAAATATAACCCCTCTACTCAAGAAGGGAGGTGGTGGGCTGCAGGGGGGGTTGTTGCGGAGGTGGGGAGAGATAGGAAACAGGTAACTATTAGGCCAGTTATCTTGACATCTGTTGTGGGCAAGGTGTTTAGAATTGATCATTAAGGAGGCTATAGGAGGGCACTTAGAAAAACTCAAGGTAATTGGGAATAGTCAGGATGGCTTTGTGAAAGGGAAATCATGTTTACCCAATTTATTGGAGCCCTTTGAAGGAGTAACATGCGCTTTGGATAAAGGGGAGCCCGTTGATGTACTGTACTCAGATTTCCAGAAGGCATTTGTCATGTACAACATAAAAGATTATTGCGCAAAGTAGGAGCTCATGGTGTAATGGGTAACATATTAGCAGGGACAGAAGATTGGCTGGCTGTCAGAAAACAGAAAGTATGCATAAATGTTTCCTTTGCTGATTGGCAGGACGTGACGAGTGGGGTCCCGCAGGGGTCTGTGCTGGAGCCTCAACCTTTTACAATTTATATCAATGGCTTAGATGAGGGGAGCGATGGCATGGTAGCTAAATTTGCAGATGACACAAAGATAGGTAGGAAGGTATGTTATGAAGAGGACATAAGGAGGTTGCAAACCGATACAGATAGGGCAACAATCTGGCAGATGGAGTATAATGTGGGAAAATGTGAAGTTGTTCACTTTGGCAGGAAGAATAATAAAGCAGAGTATTACTTAAACCGAGAATGACTGCAGAATTCTGAGGTGCAGAGGGATCTAGATGTTCCATTGCACGAGTCACTAAAACTTTAGTATGCAGGTATAGCAAGTAATAAAGAAGGCTAATGTGTCACGGCTACAGCATGTGGGAGCTCCTGGATGCCAGTGCAATCCAGGGCAAACACGTCTGAGTAAGTGTTTGTGGCTCGAGGAGCTTCGGCTCAGTCATTCAACTGGAGTCCGAGCTGCAGACACTGCGACACATCAGGGAGGGGGAAAAGTTACCTGGACACTTTATACCAGGAGGCGGTTACACCTCTTAGGATAGGGTCTTCTGATTTGGTCAGTGGTCAGGGGGAGGGGTGTGTGGCTGCAGCTGAGGCAGGTAAGGGGACCTAGAGAGCAGGAACGCAGGAGCCTCAGCCTTTGCGATTGTCCAACAGGTTTGAGGTTCTTTCAGCTTGTTTGGATGAGAGTGGGGGCTGCAGGGTGGATGAGCAACCTGACCAGGGCACTATCGTACAGGAAGCCATTCAAATGGGGGGAGACAAAAGGAATGTAGTGCTAGTAGGGTACAGTATAGTGAGGGGGATTGACACTGTTCTCTGCAGCAAAGAGCGAGAGTCCAGACGGCTGTGTTACCTGCCCGGTGCCAGGGTTCGGGACATCTGCTCAGGGCTAGAGAGGAACTTACAGTGGGAGGGGGAGGATCCAGTCGTCGTGATCCATATAGGTACCAACGACATAGGCAGGACAAGGGAAGAGGTTCTGCATGGTCAGTATGAGGAACTAGGTGCCAAACTAAGAAGTAGAACCTCAAAGGTAATAATCTCTGGATTATTACCTGAGCCATGTGCAAATTGGCATAAGATTAGAAAAATTAATGTGTGGCTCAAAGACTGGTGTGGTCGAAGTGGGTTCCAGTTCGTGGGGCACTGGCACCAGTACTGGGGAAAGTGGTGGCTGTACCGTTGGGACGGTCTACACCTGAAACGTGCTGGGGGTCGGTGTTCTAGCGAGCCACATAACTAGGGAAGTAGAGAGGGTTTTAAACTGAATAGTGGGGGCAAGGGATCAAATTTGGGAAGATATGGTAAATCAATGGGGTAGGCAGTGGCGTAGTGGTATTATGACTGGACTAGTAACCCAGAGACCCAGGGTATTTCTCTGGGGACCTGGGTTAGAATCCCACCACAGCAGAAGGTGGAATTTGAATTTAATTAAAAAATCTGGAATTAAAAGCTGGTCTAATGATGGCCATGAAACCACTGTCAATTGTTGTAAAAACCCATCTGGTTCACTAATGTCCTTTAGGGAAGGAAATCTGCTGTCCTTACCTGGTCTGGCCTACATGTGACTCCAGACCCACAGCAATGTGGTTAACTCTTACATGCCCTCTGAAATGGTCTAGCAAGCCACTCAGTTGTACCTAACCGCTACGAAGTCAATAAAAAGGAATGAAACCGGACGGACCACCCGGCATCGACCTAGGCACCGGAAACGACAACGGCAAACCCAGCCCTGTCGACCTTGCAAAGTCCTCCTTACTAACATCTGGGGGCTTGTGCCAAAGTTGGGAGACTAGTCAAGCAACAGCCTGACATAGTCATACTCACGGAATCATACCTTACAGACAATGTCCCAGACACTGCAATCACTATCCCCGGGTATGTCCTGTCCCACCGGCAGGACAGACCCAGCAGAGGTAGTGGCACAGTAGTATACCGTAGGGAGGGAGTTGCCCTGGGAGTCCTCAACATCGACTCCGGACCCCATGAAGTCTCATGGCATCAGGTCAAACATGGGCAAGGTAACCTCTTACTGATTACCACCTACCGCCCTCCCTCAGCTGATGAATCAGTACTCCTCCCTGTTGAACACCACTTGGAGGAAGCACTGAGGGTGGCAAGGGCACAAAATGTACTCTGGGTGGGGGACTTCAATGTCCATCACCAAGAGTGGCTCGGTAGCACCACTACTGACCAAGCTGGCCGAGTCCTAACGGACACAGCTGCTAGACTGGGTCTGCAGTAGGTGGTGGGGGAACCAACACGAGGGAAAAACATACTTGACCTCGTCCTCACCAATCTGCCTGCCACAGATGCTTCTGTCCATGACTGTATTGGCAGGAGTGACCACCGCACAGTCCTTGTGGAGACGAAGTCCCGTCTTCACATTGAGGATACTTTCCATCGTGTTGTGTGGCACTATCACCGTGCTGAAAGGGATAGATTTCGAACAGATCTAGCAATGCAAAACTGGGCATCCATGAGGCGCTGTGGGCCATCAGCAGCAGCAGAATTGTACTCAACCACAATCTGTAACCTCATGGCCCGGCATATCCCCCACTCTACCATTACCATCAAGCCAGGAGACCAACCCTGGTTCAATGAAGAGTACAGGAGGGCATGCCAGGAGCAGCACCAGGCATACCTCAAAATGAGGTGTCAACCTGGTGAAGCTACAACACAGGACTCTCTGCGTGCCAAACTGTGTAAGCAGCATACGATAGACAGAGCTAAGCAATCCCATAACCAACGGATCAGATCTAAGCTCTGCAGTCCTGCCATATCCAGCCGTGAATGGTGGTGGACAATTAAACAACTAACACGAGGAGGTGGCTCCACAAATATCCCCATACTCAATGAAGGGGGAGCCCAGCACATCAGTGTGAAAGATAAGGCTGAAGCATTTGCAAAAATCTTCAGCCAGAAGTGTCGAGTTGATGATCCATCTCGGCCTCCTCCTGAAGTCCCCAGCATCACAGATGTCAGACTTCAGCCAATTCGATTCACTCCGCATGATATCAAGAAACGACTGAAGGCACTGGATACTGCAAAAGCTATGGGCCCTGACAATATTCCGGCAACAGTACTGAAGACCTGTGCTCCAGAACTTGCCGCGCTCCTAGCCAAGCTGCTCCAGTACAGCTACAACACTGGCATCTACCCTGCAATGTGGAAAATTGCCCAGGTATGTCCTGTCCTGTACACAAAAAGCAGGATAAGTCCAACCCGGCCAATTACCGTCCCATCAGCCAACTCTCAATCATCAGTAAAGTGATGGAAGGTGTCATCAACAGTGCCATCAAGCGGCACTTGCTTAGCAATAACCTGCTCAGTGATGCTCAGTTTGGGTTCCGCCAGGGCCACACAGCTCCTGACCTCATTACAGCTTTGGTTCAAGCATGGACAAAAGGGCTGAACTCCAGAGATGAGGTGAGAGTGACTGCCCTTGACATCAAGGCAGCATTTGACCAAGTATGGCATCAAGGAGCCCTAGCAAAACTGAAGTCAATGGGAATCAGGGGGAAAACCCTCCGCTGGCTGGAGTCATACCTAGCGCAAAGGAACATGGTTGCGGTTGTTGGAGGTCAATCATCTGAGCTCCAGGACATCACTGCAGGAGTTCCTCAGGGTAGTGTCCTAGGTTTTCAGCTGCTTCATCAATGACCTTCCTTCAATCATAGGGTCAGAAGTGGGGATGTTTGCAGATGATTACACAATGTTCTGCACCATTCGTGACTCCTCAGATACTGAAGCAGTCAGTGTAGAAATGCAGCAAGACATGGACAATATCCAGGCTTGGGCTGATAAGTGGCAAGTAACATTTGTGCCACACAAGTGCCAGGCAATGACCATCACAAAGAGAGAATCTAACCATCTCCCCCTGACATTCAACAGCATTACCATCGCTGAATCCCCCACTATCAACATCCTAGGGGTTACCATTGACCAGAAACTGAACTGGAGTAGCCATATAAATACCATGGCTACAAGAGCAGGTTAGAGGCTAGGAATCCTGAGCTGAGTAACTCACCTCCTGACTCCCCAAAGCCTGTCCACCATCAACAAGGCACAAGTCAGGAGTGTGATGGAATACTCTCCACTTGCCTGGATGGGTGCAGCTCCAACACTCAAGAAGCTCTACACCATCCAGAACAAAGCAGCCCGCTTGATTGGCACCCCATCTACAAACATTCACTCCCTCCACCACAGACGCACAGTGGCAGCAGTGTGTACCATCTACAAGATGCACTGCAGCAATGCACCAAGGTTCCTTAGACAGCACCTTCCAAACCCGCGACCTCTGCCAACTAGAAGGACAAGGGCAGCAAATACATGGGAACACTACCACCTGCAAGTTCCCCTCCAAGTCACACACCATCCTGATTTGGAACTATATCGCCATTCCTTCACTGTCGCTGGGTCAAAATCCTGGAACTCCCTTACTAACAGCACTGTGGGTGTACCTACCCCAAATGGACTGCAGCAGTTCAAGAAGGCAGCTCACCACCACCTTCTCAAGGACAATTAGGGATGGGTAATAAATGCTGGCCTGGCCAGCGACGCCCACATACCATGAATGAATTTTTTTAAAAGGTGTCGAGATATAGCAAGAGAGAAAGATATTAATATGGGAAATGATAAACAGACTGTGACAGGAAGGGACAGAGCATACAAATCTAAGAGTAAATCAACAGATAGGGCTAGAGGTTACAAAAATAATAAAAAGGACAAAACTAAATGCTCTGTATCTGAATGCACGTAGCATTCGAAACAAAACAGATGAACTGAGACCACAAATAGAAAGAAATAAGTGCAATGTGATAGCCATTACAGAGACATGGCTGCAGGATGACATAGATTGGACCTGAATATTGAAGGGTACATGACATTTAGGAAGTACAGGAAGCTAGGAAAAGGTGGAAGAGTGGCTCTGTTAATTAATGATGGTATTAGCACAATAGAGAGGGATGATCTAAGTTCAGGAGACCAGGATATAGAGATGAGAAATCATCAAGGCAAGAAGTCACATGTGGGAGTGGTGTACAGGCCACTTAACATTAACCACACTGTAGGACAGGTTATACAGTAAGAGATAATGACAGCTTGTCCGAAAGGTACGGCGATAATTATGGGGGCTTTTAACCTACAAATAGACTGGAAAAATCAGATGGGTAGAGACAGCCTAGATGAGGAGTACATCGAATGTTTTCAGGATATTTTCTTGGAACAATACGTTCTGGAGCCAACCAGAGAGCAGGCTATACTAGACCTGGTATTGTGCAACAAGATAGGATTAATTAATGACCTCATAGTTAAGGCGCCCCTAGGTAGCAGCAATCATAATATGATTGAATTTTACATTCAGTTTGAGGGAGAGAAGAGTGGGTCCAAGACCAGTATTTTAAACTTAAATAAGGGCAATTATGAGGGCATAAAAGCAGAGCGAGCTAAAGTGAACTGGCAAAGGAGGTTAAGGGATAGGTCAATAGAGATGCAGTGGCAGACATTTAAGGGTATATTTCAGAAGACACAGAATAGATACATTTCAACGAGAAAGAAAAATTCCAAGAGCGAGAGTGGGGAGAGCGCGGCCGAAGACCTTGGTGGTGGAGGGTGCGCTCTCTCCCCTGCCCACTCGCTTCCTACCTCCCTGGCCCGCTCGCTCGCCCCCTCCCCTGCCATTGTGTGCTGCCATGTGTTTAGATTGCCTTCGTGTGATTATTTGAGCAGCGCCATCTTTAATCCTGGCAGCTGCTGACGTCGCAGACTGTGACGTTTTAGTGGCACAGGCTGCATTTGCGCATGTGTCACTGCAGCGCCACCTAGTGGTTGCGTTGTCAGCAAACATAGCCAACAGGAAACAGAATAGACATAAATGGGTCACTTTCAGGTTGGCCAGATGTAACGAGTGGTGTGCCACAGGGATCAGTGCTGGGACCTCAACTATTTACAATCTATATCAATGACTTGGATGAAGGGACCGAAGGTACGGTCGCTAAATTTGCTGATGACACAAAGATAGGTAGGAGAGGAAGTTGTGAAGAGGACATAAGGAGTCTTCAAAGGTATAACAGATAGGTTAAGTAAGTGAGCAAAGATTTGGCAGCTGGAGTATAATGTGGGAACTTGTCCACTTTGGCCAGAAGAATCGAAAAGCAGCATATTATTTAAATGAAGAGAGATTGCAGAATTGAGATGCAGAGTGATCTGGGTGTCCTAGTATACAAAACACAATAAGTTAGTATGCAGGTACAGCAAGTGATTAAGAAGGCAAATGCAATAGTCATTTATTGCAAGAGGAATGGAATATAGAAACATAGAAAATAGGAGGAGAAGGCCATTCGGCCCTTCGAGCCTGCTCCGCCATTCATTATGATCATGGCTGATCATCCAACTCAGTAACCTGTTCCCGTTTTCCCCCCATATCCTTTGATCCCTTTAGACCCAAGAGCTATATCTAACTCCATCTTGAAAACACACAATGTTTTGGCCTCAACTGCTTTCTGTGGTAGCGAATTCCACAGGCTCACCACTCTCTGGGTGAAGAAATTTCTCATCTCAGTCCTGAATGGTTTACCCCGTAACCTTAGACTATGACCCCTGGTTCTGGACTCCCCCACCATCGGGAACATCCTTCCTGCATCTAACCTGTCAAGTCCTGTTAGAATTTTATAGGTTTCTGTGAGATCCCCCCTCACTCTTCTAAACTCCAGCGAATATAATCGTAACCAACTCAATCTCTCCTCATACGTCAGTCCCACCATCCCAGGCATCAGTTTGGTAAACCTTCACTGCACTCCCTCTACAGCAAGAACATCCATCCTCAGATAAGACCAAAACTACACACAATATTCCAGGTGTGGCCTCACCAAGGCCCTGTATAATTGCAGCAAGACATCCCTGCTCCTGTACTCGAATCCTCTCGCTATGAAGGCCAACATACCATTTGCCTTTTTTACTGCCTGTTGGACCTGCATGCTTACCTTCAGCGACTGGTGTACAAGAACACCCAGGTCTCGTTGCATATTCCCTTCTCTCAGTTTATAGCCGTTCAGATAATAATCTGCCTTCCTGTTTTTGCTACCAAAGTGGACAACCTCACATTTATCCACATTATACTGCATCTGCCATGCATTAGCCCACTCACTCAACTTGTCCAAATCACCCTGAAGCCTCCTCCTCACAACTCACCCTCCCACCCAGTTTTGTGTCATCTGCAAATTTGGAGATATTACATTTAGTTCCCTCATCAATATCATTAATATATATTGTGAATAGCTGGGGTCCTAGCACCGATCCTTGCGGTACCCCACTAATCACCGCCTGCCATTCGGAAAAGTAGAGATGTTTTACTGCAGTTATACAGGGCAATCGTGTGACTGCATCTAGAGTACTGTGTACAGTTTTGGACTCTACTTAAGAAAGGATATAATTGTATTGGAAGCAGTTCAGAGAAGGCACAGTGGCGCAGTGGTTAGCACCGCAGCCTCACAGCTCCAGCGACCCGGGTTCAAATCTGGGTACTGCCTGTGTGGAGTTTGCAAGTTCTCCCTGTGTCTGCGTGGGTTTCCTCCGGGTGCTCCGGTTTCCTCCCACATGCCAAAGACTTGCAGGGTGATAGGTTAATTGGCCATTATAAATTGCCCCTAGTATAGGTAGGTGGTAGGGAAATATAGGAACAGGTGGGGATGTGGTAGGAATATGGAATTAGGGTAGGATTAGTATAAGTGGGTGGTTGATGGTCGGCACAGACTCGGTGGGCCGAAGGGCCTGTTTCAGTGCTGTATCTCTAAAAAAAAAGGTTCACTCGACTGATTCCTGGGATGAGAAGGTTATCTTACGGAAACATATAAGATCCTGATGGGACTTTACAGGGTGGATGTTGAAAGGATGTTTCCCCTTGCGGGAGAGTCTAAAACTAGGGGGCACAGTTTAAAAATAAGGGGTCTCCCATTTAAGACAAGAGATGAGGAGAAATGTTTTCTCTCAGAGGGTTGCGAGTCTGTGGACCTCTCTTCCCTGGAGAGTGTTAGAGACAGGGTCATTGAATGTTTTTAAGGCAGAGGTAGACAGATTCTTGACAAACAAGGGAGTCAAAGGGTATCGGGGGTGGGCAAGAAAGTGGAGTTGAGTCCACAAACAGATCAGCCATGATCTTATAGAATGTCGGAACAGGCTCGAGGGGCCGAATAGCCTACTCCTATTCCTGGTTCGTATGTTTGTGAACAGCTGTGGCCCAAGCACTGATCCTGGCAGTGTCCCACTCTTAACAGTCTACCGTCCTGAGAATGACCAGTTTATTCCTAGTCTGTTTTCTGTCTGTTAACCAATTCTCAATCCATAACAGTATGTTACCCCAATCCCACGAGCTCTAATCTATCTACCCTACTAGTAACATCCTCAAAAGATTCTAAAAAATTTGTGAAACACGATTTCCCTATCATAAAATCATGTCAACTTTGTCTGATTATACTATGATTCTCGAAGTGCATTGTTAAAACATTGCTGATGATTGTTACTGATTTGTCCTCCTTTTTGTTGCCAGGGCATAGCTGGGCATTTTGCCACATTGTCAGGTAGATTCCCCTGTTGTAGTTGTACTGGAACAGCTTAGCTCAGGGCGCGGCTGGTTCAGCAGAACAAGTCTTCAGCGCTACAGCTGGCATGGATTCGATGGACAAATGGCCTCCTTCTGTGCCCTTATGGCTCTATCATGACTGGGCCCAAAGCCTTTATAATATTCAGTGCCTTCAGCTGTTTTTTGATATCACGTGGAGTGAATCGAATTGACTGAAGACTGGTATCTGAGATGCTGGTGACCTCAGGAGGAGGCTGAGATGGATCATCCACTTGGCACTTCTGGCTGAAGATGGTTGCAAATGCTTCAGCCTTGACTTTTGCACTTACGTGCTGGACTCTCCCATCATTAAGAATAGAGAGGTTTTTGGAACCTCCACCTTGTTAGTTGTTTAATTGTCCACCACCAATCACGACTAGATGTGGCAGGATTGCAGAGCTTTGATCTGATCTGTTGGGTGTGGGATCGCTTAGCTCTCTATAGCATGGGGCTTCTGCTGTTTAGCATGCACGTAAGTCCAGTGTCATAGCTTCACCAAGTGAGCATCTCATTTTGAGGTATGCCTGGTGCTACTCCTGGCATGCTCTCCTGCACTCTTCATTGAAGCAGGGTTGGTCTCCTGGCTTGATGGCAATTGTCGAATGAGGGACATGCCAGGCCTTGAGGTTACAGATTGTGGTTTAATACAATTCTGCTGCTGCTGATGGTCCACAGCACCTCATGGATGGCCAGTTTTATGCTCCTAGATCTATTCTGAGTCTATCCCATTTAGCATGGTGGTAGTGCCACACAACATGATGGAGGGTGTCCTCAATGCGAAGACAGGACTACATCTCCACAAGGACTGTGTGGTGGTCACTCCTATCAATACTGTCATGGACAGATGCATCTGAGGCAGCTAGATTGGTGAGGACGAGGTCAAGTATGAACCTCTTGCTGTTCTCTCACCACCTGCCACAGGCCCAGTCTGGCAGATTTGTCCTTCAGGACACGACCAGCTCAGTCAGTAGTGGTGCTATGAGCCACTCTTGGTGATGGACATTGAAGTCCCCCACCCAGAGTACATTCTGTGCCCTTGCTACCCTTAGTGCTTTGTCCAAGTGGTGTTCAACATAGTGCAGTACAGTTTCATCAGGTGAGGGAAGGCAGTAAGTGGTAATCAGCAAGAGATTTCCTGACCTCTTGATATCATGAGACTTCATGGGTTCTGGAGTCAACTTGAGGACTCCCAGGGTAACTCCCTCCCAATTGTGTACCATTATGTCGCCATCTCTGGTGGGTCTGTCCTGCCGGTGGGACAGGAAATACCTAAGGAAAGTGATGGTGGAGTCTGGGACATTGGCTGTAAGGTATGATTTGATGAGTATGACTGTCAGGCTGTTGCTTGACAAATCTATTATAACATAAGAAATAGGGGCAGGAGTAGGCCATTCAGCCCTTCGAGCCTGCTCTGCCATTCAATGAGATCATGGCTGATCTTCTACTTCAACACCAATTTCTTGCACTATCCTCGTATCTCTTGATGTTTTTAATATATAGAAAGCTATCAATCTCAGTCTTGAACATACTCAATGACTGAGCCTCCACAGCCCTCGGGGGCAGAGAATTCCAAAGATTCACCACCCTCTGAGTGAAGAAATTCCTCCTCGTCTCAGTTCTAAATGACCTGCCCTTATTCTGAGACTGTGTCTCCTGGTTCTAGACTCCCCAGCCAGCAGAAACATCCTTCCTGTATCTACCCTCTCGAGCCCTGTAAATATTTTTACGTTTGAATGAGATTGTTTGAATGAAGGTTTTAGTTTAGACAGGCATCATGATCGGCGCAGGCTTGGAGGGCCGAACGGCCTGTTCCTGTGCTGTACTGTTCTTTGTTCTTTTTTCTTTTAAACTGCGGAGAATAAAGACCCAGTCTATTTAATCTTTCCTCATAGGACAATCCCTCTATCCCAGGAATTAGTTTGGTGAGTCTTTGTTGCACTCCCTCTATGGCAAGTATATCTTTCCTTAAGTAAGGAGACCAAAACTGCACACAATACTCCAGGTGTGGTCTCACTAAGGGTCATAGTCATAGTCTAAGGATACGGGGTAAACCTTTCAGGACTGAGATGAGGAGAAATTACTTCACCCAGGGAATGGTGAGCCTGTGGAATTCACTACCACAGAAAGCAGTTGAGGCCAAAACATTGTATGTTTTCAAGAAGGAGTTAGATATAGCTCTTGGGTCTAAAGGGATCAAAGGGTATGGGGCGAGAGCGGGAACAGGTTACTGAGTTGGATGATCAGCAATGATCATAATGAATGGAGGAGCAGGCTCGAAGGGCCGAATGGCCTACTCCTGCTCCTATTTTCTATGTTTCTATACTATATAATTGCAGTAAGACATATTTACTCCTATACTCAAATCTTCTTGTAACAAAGGTCAACATACCATTTGCCTTCTTAATTGCTTGCTGCACCTGCATGTTAGCTGTGGGACAGCTCTCCCAATTTTGGCTCAAGTCCCCAGATATTAGTAAGGAGGACTTTGCAGGGTTGAATGTGAAAGGTGTGCCATTGTAGTTTCCGGTGCCTAGGTCAATGCAGAGGAGAGAATAGGATGGGGCAGGTGGGATTGCTGCTCATAATAAACCAGTACCAAGCACCTCGATGGGC
The DNA here is from genome assembly GCF_036365525.1 of Heterodontus francisci. Taxonomy (NCBI): domain Eukaryota; kingdom Metazoa; phylum Chordata; class Chondrichthyes; order Heterodontiformes; family Heterodontidae; genus Heterodontus; species Heterodontus francisci. Next base: position 77,654,749 of record NC_090395.1, on the reverse strand, counting down.
CCTTTGGAGGATGCCAATGGAGGCATGGGGGAAACTGTAGGCTTATCTAAGAGGGAGTTAAACCTGGGATGGCGGCAGGAGAGTAGGAAGGTTGAGGAGTACTGAAAGATAGGAGCAGAAATTTGGAGTTGGCAGAGTATCCCAGAGGGGAGAAATGAATGGAGGCATGATAGCAGGAGAGAGGGGTCTAAGAGGGATAAAGAGAAAAGAAGTAAAAACTGGGGGAGGAAAAATGTAAATAGAAGTGGGCTCAGTTCTGGGTCTCCTGCTGCTTGTGGTATATGTCAATAATTTAGACCTAAATGTTGTGGGCATGATTAAGAAGTTGCAGGTGGCAACGCAGGTGGATAAGGTAGTCAAGAAGGCATACGGCATGCTTGCCTTCATCGGTCGGGGCATAGAGTATAAAAATTGGCAAGTCATGTTGCAGCTGTACAGAACCTTAGTTAGGCCACACTTAGAATATTGCATGCAATTCTGGTCACCACACTACCAGAAGGACGTGGAGGCTTTGGAGAGGGTACAGAGGAGGTTTACCAGGATGTTGCCTGGTCTAGAGGGCATTAGCTATGAGGAGAGGTTGGAAAAACTCGGATTGTTTTCACTGGAACGACGGAGGTGGAGGGGCAACATGATAGAGGTTTACAAAGTTATGAGTGGCATGGACAGAGTGGATAGTCAGAAGCTTTTTCCCAGGGTGGAAGAGTCAGTTACTGGGGGACATAGGTTTAAGGTGCGAGGGGCAAAGTTTAGAGGGGATGTGCGAGGCAAGTTTTTTTACACAGAGGGTGGTGAGTGCCTGGAACTTGCTGCCAGGGGAGGTGGTGGAAGCAGGTACGATAGCAACATTTAAGAGACATCTTGACAAATATATGAATAGGAAGGGAATAGAGGGATATGGGCCCTGGAAGTGCAGAAGGTGTTAGTTTCGGCAGGCATCAAGATCGGCGCAGGCTTGGAGGGCCGAATGGCCTGTTCCTGTGCTGTACTGTTCTTTGTTCTTTGATACAAAAATTGCTCGCGTAGTTGATAGTGAAGTGGAAAGCTGTGGACTGCAGGAAGAGATCAATGTCAGGTGGGCACAAATGGAATTTAATCTGGAGAAGTGCAAGGTAATGCATTTGGGGAAGGCTAACAAGGCAAGGGAATACACAATAAATGGTTGGATACTGAGAAGTGTAGTGTAACAATGGGATCTTGGAGTGCATGTCCACAGATCCCTGAAGATACCAGGGCAGGTAGATAAGGTGGTCAAGGTGGCATACGGGTACCTACCTTTATTGGCCTTGGCCAATATAAGAATATAAGAGCTAGGAGCCAATGCTAAAACTGTATAGAACACGAGTTAGGCCACAGCTGGTGTAGTGCGTGTAGTTCTGGTCAATGCATTACAGGAAGGATGTGATTGCACTAGAAAGGGTACAGAGGAGATTTATGAGGATGTTACCTGGAATGGAGATTTTGTTTTATTCGTTTCATGGCATAATGGATGTCGCTGGCGAGGCCAGCATTTGTTACCCATCCCTTATTGCCCTTGAGGTGTTGTGGCGAGCTGCCTTCTTGAACTGCTGCAGACCATCTGGTGCGGGTACACCAACAGTGTTGTTAAGGGAGGGAGTTCCAGGATTTTGACCCAGCAACAGTAAAGGAGCCAGGATGCTGTGCGACTTGGAGGGGAACTTGTAGGTGATGGTGTTCCCACGCATCTGCTGCCCTTGTCCTGCTAGCTGGGAGAGGTCTCAGGTTTGGAAGGTGCTGTTAAAGGAGCCTTGGTGCATTGCTGCAGTGCATCTTGTAGATGGTACACACTGCTGCCACTGTGCATCACTGGTGGAGGGAGTGAAAGTTTAGGGTGGTGGATGGGATGCCTATCAAGCGGGCTGCTTTGTCCTTGATGGTGTCGAGCTTCCAGAGTATGGTTGGAGGCGCACCCATTCTAGCAAGTGGAGAGTATTCCATTACAGTCCTGACTTGTGCCTTGTGGATGGTGGACAGGCTTTGGGGAATCAGGAGGTGGGTTACTCGCTACCTAACTCCCAGCCTCTGATCTGCTCTTGTAGCCACGGTATTTATATGGCTGCTCCAGTTCAGTTTCTGATCAATGGCAACCCCCAGTGGGGGATTCAGCAATGGTGATACCATTGAATGTCAAGAGGAGATGGTTAGATTCTGTCATGTTGGAGACTTTCACTGTTGACTAGTTATAAGGAATAAATTGGATAGGCTACAGTAGTTTTCTTTGGAAAAGGAGGCTGAGCAGAGACCTCATTGAAGTATATAAAATTATCAGTGGGCCTAGATAGAAGGGATAGGAAGGCCCTACTCCCCTTGTTTGAGGGGGTCTATAACCAGGGGGCATAGATTAGGGTAAGAGGTAGGAGGTTTAGAGGCGATTTGAGTGGAAATGTTTTCACCCAGAGGGCGGTGGGGATCTGGAACTCTCTGCCTGAAAGGGTGGTAGAGGCAGAAACCTGAATAACTTTTAAAAAGTACTCGGATATTCATTTGAAGTGCCATAACCTACAAGGCTATGGACCAAGAGCTGGAAAGTGGGATTAGGCTGGATGGATACTAGTCGGCCGACACATACGTGATGGACTGAATGGCCTCCTTCCATGCTGTAAATTGCTATGATTTTGATGATAAATGACGTCCTCAGTTCCAGAACAGCAACCAAAACACACACAAATGGACAGAAGGAAAACTGAAGTTTCGTTGTAAACAGGGAATAGCTAGGAGACAATAGGAGTCCAGAGTTAAAGTCAGATGTAGAGTGGAATCAGCACGGAGCATCAACAAACTTATCCAAGTTCCAAGACAGGCATTATGGGCAAGTGAAGTCCAGAAGCTATTTGAAGGGTAGAGTGTCAGAGGATGCACAAATGGAGGTGTTTAGTGAGAATGAAGATCCAGAAAGTGTTCAGACTCAATTGTGAGGAAGAAAAATGGTGGCAAAGTTGGAGGTCACCAAGATCCAGCAGTGATGGCTAGTGGGAGACAAAATAGGTTGTGGAGCCAGGAGAGTGACTCTCCAGCCAGGAACCAGACTGTAGCTAAACTTAAAAACTAGTAGAACCAGCCCAGTCACAGAGTCAGCAGAGAACAGCAGAGATGGGTGAGGTGGGGAAGGACTGTAAAGTGATCAAAGTTACTTTAAAATATAAGCAACACAGCAGCAGATCAAAGATACAGCAACTGAATGTTACAGTGTGCTCCAGTGCACAAAAATAGTCAATGTCCAGAGAAGTGCAGGAATTTAGAAGCCAAATTTCAGGAAAGGTCCAGAGGTCACTCAGGAAAACAAAGACCAGGGCATTGGGCAGTAACAGTTTAAATTAGCAGTTAACTTATAATTAGGGCTAAAATACACCCATTATTACAGCGATGGGAACTTACGTAGTGGAAGAGAGGAGATTGAGGGAGAAGCAGCAAGGATGGCAATGGATGACCAATGACATAGATGCCTAGTAAGGAGCTCCCTAGGGAGCTGACTGCCTAGGAGCTGTCTTGAATTCCAAACTCCCCCTCACTATTAAAGTACTCAGTAAGTTCAATAATGGCTGGATCTTGCTGGAGTGGAGCAGCTCACAGCATCACCACTAGTTAGACATTTCCTGCAACCCTTCAGCTCTAAATATTTTGTGCATTAACTTGAGCAAGTTGTAGGTAGTAATAGTGAGGGAGCATCAGGTGTGAGCAGGATATAGTGAAACATTCACTAATTACCAGTGTTACCATCTCACACTCAGCATGAAAACTTGTGTGTCACACAATTATTGCAGTTAAATTGTGGTCAGTCCCTCTCAGTTTCCCCCACCTCTGCCCCCAGAACTACCTGTCACCCCGGAGTCTTCCTGTGCCTCCTGAACATCTGATATACCCCCCACACTACACCCCCTACACTTCCTCACCACCGGCTCCCCCCCCCACCCCCCCCCCACCAACCTGCCCTGTCCACCTTCTGCTATCTTGACCCTACATTCTGGAACATTCACCTAACCATTGCTTGGAGTCCAATTATTTTTGCCTTTGTGAAGCTTTTTGGGACATTTATTGTATTTAAAGTTTTTTTTTAGTGGAATTAGTTACGTTGTTGGCACATCACAAAGCAGTTCAGATCATGAATTAGATTTTTAAATGCAGTGACTGTTTCGGCAGTAATTGTATCCCATAAAGAGCAAGGGGATAAATCAGCAGCCAATCTGTTTCTCGTGTTATTGGGTGAAGGAGGTTTATTGTCCAGGCCACACAGAGTATATCTAGATCTTCCTCACACAGTGCCAAATGAATCTTTAATATCCATGGCAAACCCTCAGTACTACAGTGGAATGTTAATCTATGAGTTTCAGTCTCCATCCAGCAATCAAATCCAACGGACTCAAAGGTGTGTAGGCAATCAACTGAGGCACAATGTTACATTAAAGAATTAAGTATGAAATATCCTGGGATGTTGCTCTTGCAATTTGGCATTTATGACAGCTTCTTCTGTTGAACTCAAACACACTGCAGCTAAACTGAAGCTGGGTTTAAGGGCTGACCTCTAACCTTTGCTCTACTGCTAATGGAAATTAATCAAAAACCTGAACTTCAATACCTTGGACCTTCATTTCATAAAACAGAGGAAAATGGAAAGTGAAAATGGAGAATTAGGTCAGTTTGCAGAGGCTGCAATTGTCTTTTGTTATGAAAATGAGATGATAATGGCTCTTCCACTATATGTTTAGATGTTATTAATTTTACTCCCAATATGGATGACAAATGATGAGTACGTGACCTGTGAGCAGATACAGTCTTACACCACGAGCGCTCATTTATAAACACGCACACATACATATACAACATCAAATTGTGAGGAAGGGGAAGGTACTGAGACATTCACCTAACTTTTCTCTTCCAGTAATGGACTGACCTGCTGTTTCCAGCATTTGCAGCTTTTTGCTTAGAATCAACACAACAACTTGCATTTATATAGCATCTATAATGTCCCAAGCACTTTACAAGAGCAATCAAACAAAATTTGACATTGAGCCACATAAGGCGACATTAGAGCAAATGCCCAAAAGCTTAGTCAAAGGGAAAGTTTTTAAGGAGCATTTTAATAGGAGGAGAGAGAGAGGCAGTGAGGTTTAGGGATGGAATTCCAGAACTTAGGGCCCAGACAGCTGAAGGCACAGCCGCCAATGGGGGAGCGATTAAAATTGAAGAGACACAAGAGGCTAGAATTGGAGGAACGCAGAGATCTGAGAGGATTGTGGGGCTTTACATAGGATATATGGCACAGAAACAGCCATTTGGCCCAATCAGTCTATGCTTCACTTGAGCCTCCTCATCTAAATCTATCATTCCTGTCTATTCCCTTCTCCCTCTTATGCTTGTCTAGCTTCCCTTTATATATATCCTTGAAATATGGTGACCGGAACTGCTTCACACCCTTAGTGTGGTCTAACCAAGGTTTGATACAGGTTTAGTATACCTTCCCTATTTTTCAATTCTATCCCCTAGAAATAAAGCCTAGTGCTTGGTTTGCTTTTCTGATTGCCTTGCTAACCTGTGGTGTAACTTTTAGTGATTATTGCTGAAAAAGAGACATGCTGTTGAAGCTTTTCATCTTGCACTCATCAGGACAGACACAAGAATGCCAAATTTCAAAGGGAGCAACAATTTATACTGCATGAGAAAAGGGATGCTGATTGGTTGAGTCATTGCTATGGAGAGTGCACCAGGGAATTATAGCCCCCACTCTTTGTTTAATTCAAAAAAGTCACAACGCCTGGCCATGTTCCTTTTGCCTGCAGAGGACAGGTTCCTGCGTATGAATATACGTAGCTTCTAGCAAGCGTAAATGAGCCACATTGCGAGCCCAAATGATAATCTTAAATTGGTTGCTAGTGTAATTCATACCACACTCGGGATTGTTCAGTAAGTGCTGTCCAATCACGGAATCACATTTAACATTAGACATTGGGTTCTGAGTTTTGCATGTATGGGCTGGTTGAGTAAGGTAAGTGCTCATTGCGAACAGCTGAAGGGACGTGCCGTTTGATCCACCAGTCGTTGGGACATTCGGCCTATGTACCTGGCACTGGAATGCATATACCATATTACTCATTTGTATAGTAGACAGACGGTCTTTCTGGCTTGATGGCAGCATCCCATTGGTGGAAAATAGTAGCAGTGTGAAATGGGCTAGCTTCACCTGTTGCTCACATTTTTGAGATACCTTACCCTTCCAGGGCAATGTAGATATGTTTACTATATTTGAATCTGCAGCTGCATACAAGAATTTCTTTACACACCTCAATGCATTCCATCCCACACTCAAATTCACCTTTGAAATGGAGCAGTGTCGAGGTGCTAGTTGAAAAATCTACTAATGGGTTCTTTATTACTGCCTACTGCGAGCCTACCTTCACTGGTCAATATATGTGTTAGGATTCCTACAGCTGCACATGCGATAGGATTGGCCTTATCGGCAATCTTGTAAATAGGGCCCAAGCTATTTGCTCACCGTGCAAACTTAATACTGAAATAGGGCACATCAAAGCTGTCCTGCAGGATAATGACCATCCCGATCAGATCATTGCTCGTTGTGTATATGAACGGCCCTAAGGCCCGCCACTTTCAGAACTGAACAGGGCCCAGTCTGTCTCAAATTGCCCAATAATTTGCCCCTTCTGCAAGTTTATAACGTCCTCCTGTAATTTGTTGCAGTCCTCCTCAGTATTGACTATCATACGAACATACGAACTAGGAGCAGGAGTAGGCCACTTGGCCCCTCGAGCCTGCTCTGCCATTCAATAAGATCATGGCTGATCTGACTGTAACCTCAACTCCACATTTCCACCTACCCCCGATAACCTTTCACCCCCTTGCTTATCAAGAATCTATCTACTTCTGCCTTAAAAATATTCAAAGACTCTGCTTCCACTGCCTTTTGAGGAAGAGAATTCCAAAGACTCACGACCCTCAGAGAAAAAATTTCTTCTCACCTCTGTCTTAAATGGACGACCCTTATTTTTTTTAAAACAGTAATGCCTAGTTCTAGATTCTCCCACAAGAGAAAACATCCTTTCCACATCCAACCTGTCAAGACCTCTCATAATCTTATATGTTTCAAACCAGTCGCCTCTTGCACTTCTAAACCCCAACAGATACAAGCCTAGCCTGTCCAACCTTTCCTCATAAGACAACCCGTCCATTCCAGGTATTAGTCTAGTAAACCTTCTCTGGATTGCTTGCAACTCATTTACATCCTTCCTTAAATAAGGAGACCATTACTGTACACAGTACTCCAGATGTGCTCTCACCAATACCCTGTATAGCTGAAGCATAACCTACTACTTTTGTATTCAATTCCCCTTGCAATAAACAATAACATTCTATTAGCTTTCCTAATTACTTGCTGTACTTGCACACTAACCTTTTGCGATTCATGTACTGGGACACCCAGAGGCTATGATGGAGCTGTATAAAACGCTAGTTAGGCCACAGCTGGAGTACTGTGTACAGTTCTGGTCACCACACTACAGGAAGGATGTGATTGCACTGGAGATGGTGCAGAGGAGATTCACCAGGATGTTGTCTGGGCTGGAGCATTTCCGCTATGAAGAGAGACTGGATAGGCTAGGGTTGTTTTCCTTAGAGCAGAGAAGGCTGAGGGGGAACCTGATTGAGATGTACAAAATTACAAGGGGCATTGATAGGATAGATAGGAAGAAATATTTTCCGTTAGCAGAGGGATCAATAATCAGGGGGCATAGATTTAAGGTAAGGGGCAGGAGGTTTAGAAGGGATTTGAGGAAAAACTTTTTCGCCCAGAGGGTGGTTGGAATCTGGAACACACTACCTGAAGGGGTGGTAGAGGCAGGAAACCTTACAACATTTAAGAAGTATTTAGATGAGCACTTGAAATGCCATAGCATACCAGGCTACGGGCCAAGTGCTGGAAAATGGGATTAGAATGGATAGGTGCTTGATGGTCGGCACAGACACGATGGGCCGAAGGGCCCATTTTTGTGCTGTATGACTCTGTCTGTATCTCAGAGCTCTGCTATCTCTCACCATTTAGATAATATGCTTCTTTTTTATTCTTCCTGCCAAAATGGACAATTTCACATTTTCCCACATTATACTCCATTTGCTAGGTCTTTGCCCACTCACTTAACCTATCTATATCCCTTTGTAGCCCCCCTATGTCCTTTTCACAACTTACTTTCCTAGCTATCTTTGTGTCATCAGCAAATTTAGCCACCATACCTTCGGTCCCTTTATCCAAGTCATTTATATAAATTTTAAAAAGTTGAGGCCCCAGCACTGATCCCTGTGGCATACCACTCGTTACATCTTGCCAACCAGAAAATGACCCATTTATGCCTACTGTTTCCCGTTAGCTAGCCAATCTTCTTTCCATGCCAATATGTTACCCCCTACACCATGAGCTTTTATTTTTCACAACAACCTTTGATGTGGCACCTTATCAAATGCCTTCTGAAAATCTAAGTACAGTACATCCACTGGTTCCACTTTATCCACAGCACATGTTACTTCTTCAAAGAACTCCAATAAATTGGTTAGACATGATTTCACTTTCACAAAACCATGTTGACCCTGCCTGATTACCTTGAATTTTTGTTAGTGCCCTGCTATAACACCTTTAATAATAGCTTCTAACATTTTCTCTAAGACAGATGTTGAGCTAACTGGCCTGTAGTTTCCTGCTTTCTGTCTCCCTCCCTTTTTGAATAAAGGAGTTACATTGGCTATTTTGCAAGCTAATGGAACCTTCCCCGAAACTAAGGAATTTGGGAAAATCAAAACCAATACATCAACTATCTCACTAGCCATTTCTTTTAAGACCCAAGGATGAAGTCCATCAGGACCTGGGGACTTGTCAGCCCGCAGCTCCAACAATTTGTTCAGCACTACTTCCCTGGTGGTTATAATTTTCTTGAGTTCCTCCCTCCCTTCCATTCCCTGATTTACAGCTATTTCTGGGATGTTACCTGTATCCTCCATGGTGAAGATCGATGCAAAATATCTGTTCAGTTCATCTGTCATCTCCTTATTTTCCCTTATTAATTCCCCAGACTCACTTTCTATAGGACAAACACTCACTTTATTAACTCTTTTCTTTTCTAAATATCTATAGAAACTCTTATTATCTGTCTTCATATTTCTCACCAGCTTTCTCTCGTTCTCTAATTTTTCCCTCCTTATTAATCTTTTAGTCATTCTTTGCTGCTGTTTATATTCTGTCCAATCTTTTGATCTGCCACCCATCTTTGTGCAATTATATGCTTTTTCTTTAAGTTTGATACTATCTTTAACTTTTTTACTTAACCACGGATGGTGGGTCACACCCTTGAACCTTTTCTTTCTCGTTGAAATGCATCAATTCTGTGTGTTCTGAAATATCCCCTTAAATGTCTGCCACTGCATCTCTATTGACCTATCCCTTAACCTCCTTTGCCAGTTCACTTTTGCTAGCTCTGCTTTCATGCCTTCATAATTTCCCTTAGCTAAGCCTAAAATACTCATCTTAGATCCACTCTTCTCTCCCTCAAACTGAATGACACCCAATTTGGTGTCATCTGCAAAAATTTAGAAATTGTGCTTTTGATCCGAAAGTTAAAATTGTGAACAGCAGTGGTCCCAGCACTGATCCTTGTGGAACACCACTTCCCACCTTCTGCCACTCTGAATAACTACACTTCACTGCCACTCTCTGCTTTCTGTCTTGAAGCTAGCTAGCAATCCATTCTGCCATTTGTTCCCTCACTCCGCATTCTCTGACCTTGTTGATTAGTCTATATTATGGAGCACCTTATCGAAAGCCTTTTGAAAATCCAGATAAATTACATCAACTGCATTACCATTGTCTACTCTTTGTTAACTCCTCAAAAAATTCAATAAAGTTGGTCAAGCAAGCTTTTCCCTTTTGAAATCCATGCTAACTATCCATTATTCTATTTTTCTTTTCTAGATGTTCTTCTATTCTCTCCTTTAGTAGAGATTCCATTATTTTTCCTACCAATGTTAAGCTGACTGGTCTATAATTCCCTGGACATGTTCTGTCCCCCTTCTTAAATATAAGAATGTTAGCTATCCGCCAGTCCTCCAGCACTACACCTTTTCCGAACAAATTATTAAATATGTGTAATAATGCCTCTGCTATCTCTTCCCTAGATACTTTAAAATGCATCCAAACCAGGGGCTTTATTCTGTTTGAATTTGACTAGTTTATTCAGTACATCCTCTTTTTTAAAATTTTAAATGCACTTATCTCATTGCACACCTCATCATTCAATGTCAGGCCCACCTGTTCTATCTCCCTGGTAAACACTGAAGCAAAATAATTATTTGACATTTCTGCCATCTCAATCATTACCTGTGTTATCTGTCTATCCCTTAATGCACCTATTCCCATCCCAGCCTTCCTTTTTTTTTACTGATATGTCTATAAAATATTTTGCAATTTTGATTTATGTTCCTTGATAATTTAAGTTCATAGTTTTTCTTTGCCTTCCAAATTGTTTTTTGACTTCTATTCTAATCTCTTCATATTCTATCTCATCATGCACTCCACTGTTATCTATGTACTTAACCCTCGATTCTTCTCATATCTTTATTCATCCATGGAGCCTTATTAGTGTTTAGTTTGTTCTTTCCTTTTAATGGAATAGGTTACAGAGGTAGAAAGGGGTGAAGCCAATGAGGGATTTGAAAACAAGAGAATTTTCAAACTGAAGTGTTGCTAGACTGGGAGCCATTGTAGGTCAGCAAGGATAGGGGGTGATGGATGAACAGGACTTGGTGTGAGTTAAGACATGGGCAACAGAGGTTTGGATGCCCTCAAGCCAATGTCAGATGGAATGTAGGAGGCTGGGCAGGAGAGCATTGGAACAGCCAAGTCTCATGGTAACAAAGGGTTTCAGCAGCAAATGAGCATTTTTATTCTTTCATGGGATATGGGCATTGCTAGCAAGGCCAGCATCTGTTGTCCATCCCTAATTGCCCTTGACAACTGAGTGGCTTGCTAGCCCAGTTCAGAGGGCAGTTCAGAGTCAACCACTTTGCTGTGAGTCTGGGTTCACGTGTATCCAGACCAGGTAAGGACGGCAGATTTCCTTCCCTAAAGGACATTAGTGAACCAGATGGGTTTTTACAACAATCGACAATAGTTTCATGGTCACCATTAGACTAGCTTTTTTTTTTGTATTCCAGATTTATTAATTGAATTCAAATTTCATCATCTACTGTGGTGAGATTTCAACCCATGTCCCCAGAGCCTTAGCCTGGGTATCTAGATTATTAGTCCAGTGACATTACCACTACACCACTGCCTCCCCGATGGTACAAGGGTGGAGTCAGGCAATGTTATGAAGGTGGAAATAGGCAGTCTTGGTGGTGAAGAGGATATGTGGTGAAAATTCAACTCAGAGTCAAGTACAACTCCAAGGTTCACAGAATCTTAGAATTGTTACAGTGCAGGAGGAGACTATTCGGCCCATCGTGTCTGCACTGGCTCTCCTAACGAGCATTTCACCTAGTGCCACTCCATAACTCTGTCTTTTCTCCGTAACTCTGCACATTCCTCCTTTTCATATAACTGGCTAATTCCCTTTTGAATGCTTCAATTGAACCTGCCTCCACCACACTATTAACCAGCGCATTCCAGGCCTTAACCATTCGCTGGGTAAAAAAGTTTTTCCTCGTGTCACTTTTGCTTCATTTATCAATTACTTTAAATCTGTCCCCTCTTGTTCTCGATCTTCTCACGAGTGGGGAACATTTTCTCCCCATCTACTCTGTTCAGACCCTCATGATTTTGAATATCTCAAATCACCTCTGAGCATTCTCTTCTCCAAGGAAAACAATCCCAATTTCTCCAGTCTGTCTTCATAACTGAAGTTCCTCATCCCTGGAACCATTTCCGTGAATCTTTTCTGCGCCCCCTCTAACGCCTTCACATCTTTTCTAAAGCATGCACCCAGAACTGGACGCAGTACTCCAACTGAGGCCAAACTAGTGTCTTATACAAGTTCAACATAACCACCTTGCTCTTGTACTCTATGCCCCTATTAATAAAGCTCAGGATACTGTATGTGAGCAGTCTGGTTCAGCCTCAGACATAGAAACAGAATTATAGGATCATACAGCACAAAAAGGAGGTAATTCAGCCCATCATGCCTGTGATGTGCCTATCCAATTAGTCACACTCCCTACCCTTCCTCCACAGTCCCACATAAACTCTCCAAGAAAGAAACAGATGAATGGCTGAAACTTTCTTCCTTACCAGAAAGAAATGGAGGACAATCATCCAGCCCCAGCCTCCATCCGGTGGGTCAACGTATCGCTTTACCTTCTGACTCCAGCACTTCACCTCCCTCACCTCTTCCATGTTCCTTCAGCAGATGCTCAGAACCGCCTCCAGCGTTTCCGTATCCCTGTAATAAATTCATAGAGGTCTTTCTTATATTTCTACACAAAACACCATCTATAAAGTTGCAGGAAGTCTTGCTTTGCGTTTTTCCCTTTGATTCAGATGCAGAAAATTTCAGTCCAGCAGCAATTCAGCAAACACTTCACTCACTAATTTAATTTAATTAATTTAATTTCCTGAGCTGCGGATCATTTGAAAATTCATTTTGGTCAGAATATTGGGATCAGAGGGTGCCCGAAATTCTAAATCCAGCTTCAGCCCAAGGCCCCCACAGTCCGAGACATCAGTCTGAAGGATTGACTCCCAGGCAGCTTCACTATTAGACACTGGTTCACCATTTACCATCAAAATCCTGCTCCAGTTCTGCCAAATCCAAATGCAGTTTGTGTGATGGGCAGGCTTGTGATGGATTGTGAGTCAGATTATGGGACATGTTACCAGGGAAGGAAACTGAATTGGACATTTAACCCCATCTACCCACCATTTCCTCACATCCTGGGGATAGGGAAAGGGGAGGAGGAAGCAGTGGGATAGGGAAAGGGGAGAAGTGATGGGATAGGATTGGGAAAGAGGGGGCGGTGGGTGCAATTGTGAGGCACAAACACAATCAAAGAGGAGTGTTTTGAGGTGGTTTTGAAAGTAGGAACAGAACTTCAGTGGAACAGCTCCAGTAAGGCAACTGAAAATTTACATTCTTTCAAAATCCAATATTTTAAATAATACATTTTTTGCTCCAGTATGGAGCCCAATTATTGGTTGGCAGTCTATTAACTTGTGCCCTCTTTAATGGGAGCAAGCCAGTGTTTTAAACATTGCCAGAAAGCAGCACAACCTGGGTCACTCATGTTTAAACACATGTCAATGAGGGGAGCAACCTCAGTGACAGCCAAACTTTGTGAAGCTGAAATTAGAACAAAATTGCTGGAAATATAGAGGGTGTGTCAGTGCCTGGGAAAGAGAATGCAGGTTAGTGTTTTGGGAGGGATACAGTCCTGTAACCTTTCTGGCATTTCCAGCACATTTGTGTTTAATTCATCTTAATTTAGGATTCATTTTATTAAAATGTGGACTCTCCCTGTCAGGGTGTCCAGTGAACCCCTCACCTGAGGTTTTGTAATTTGCTAAGAGTAAACCTCTAATCTCTGAGGTCTGGAAGTGCTTTGCCTGTCAGAACTAACTCACCTGCTGAACTCTCGTTGAGACTCGGTATTTTTCAAGTTCAATCAAAGTTGCTTGATTGATTGCCCTTCTACTCATTATTTTTCATTGTCCAGATGAAGCAGACAGTGTCAGACTTTGGAATAACAATGGTCCCATTCCTAGCCTCCTCACACCTGCAGTAGAGGAAATACAAAACACTTTAACATTTTGGAAGTGAAAAGGTGGCCTAGATGCAGATTGTTTCCGGTAACCCAGCTGATTTAGGTGCCATTTTAACCTCCCCATGAAATTGGGAGCATGGAGTGGGGTTCAAACAACCTGTACATGAACTAATACAAAATCAAAATACTGCAGATGCTGGAAATATGAAATTTAAAAAAAAAACAGAAAATGCTGGAAATACTCAACAAGTTGGGAAAGAGAAACAGAATTAATGTTTTAGGTCTGTGACCTTTCATCAGAACTGGAAAATTTGAGAGATGTAAAAGGTTTTAAGCAATTACAGAATTAGGGAAAGGGGGGAGGAGAGGAAAGACCCAAAGGTCCGTGATAGGGGGGGGAAGACAGGAGAGATTAAATGACAAAAGGGGTGGTACAAGGCTAAAGGAGATGGTAATGGGACAAGTAAAGAAACAAAAGATGGGTCTAGAGGAGGTGGAAATGGGAAAAACAGTCACCACCAACAGCTGCCGTCTGAAAAAAAAGCAGAGGGTATGATCTGAAATTGTTGAACTCAGTGTTGAGTCCAGAAGGCTGTAAAATGTCTAATTGAAAGATGAGGTCCTGTTCCTCGAACTTACATTGAGCTTCATTGGAAAACTGCAGGAGGCTGGGGACAGAGAGGTCAGAGTGGGAGCAAGATGGAGAATTAAAATGACAGGGGACCAAAGTTCAAGGTCATGCTTGCGAACTGAATGGTGGTGTTCAGCAAAGCAGTCACTCAATCTGCATTTGGTCTCCCCATTATAGAGGGGGCCACATGATGAGCATCGATTACCATATACTAAATTGCTGTTTAACCTGTACAAAGTGTTTGGGGCCTTGGATGGTGAGAAGGGAGGAGGTAAAAGGCCAGGTGTTGCATCTCCTGTGCTTGCATGGGAAGGTGCTGTGGGAAGGGGAGAGGGTGTTGGAGGTGATTGAACATAAGAAATAGGAGCTGCAGTCAGCCATTTGGCCCTTGAATCTGCTCTGCCATGCAACAAGATCATGACTGATCCTGACCTCAACTCCACATTTCTGTACTATCCCCATATCCCTTAGTACCCAAAAATCTATCAACCTCTATCTTGAATATTCTCAGCGACTCTGGGGTAGAGAATTCCAAATATTTACAACCCTCTGAGTGAAGAAATTTCTCAATACTATCTAAAATGTCCAATCTCTTATTCGGAGACTGTGACCCTGTGTTCTAGGTTCCCCAGCCAGGGGAAACATTTTCTCAGCAACTACCCTGTCAAATTCCTTAAGAATTTTATATTTAAGGACACCCAGGTCCCTTTGAATGCAAATATTTCCAGTCTCTCACCATTCAAAAAATATTCTCTTTTTTTCCTACCAAAGTCGATTACTTCACAATTCACCACAGTGTATTCCATCTGCCATGTTCTTGTCCACTCACCCAACCTGTCCATATCCCTCTATACCTTCTTTGCGTCCTCCTCACAGCTTACTTTCCCACCTAATTCTGTATGGTCAGCAAACTTGGATACACTCAGTCCCTTCATCTAAGTCATTGATATAGATTGTAAATAGCGAAGGCCCAAGTACTGATCCCTGCAGTCCCCTGGTAGTTACAGCCTGTCAACCTGAAAATGTCCCATTTATTCCTACTCTCTGCCTTCTGTCCATTAACCAATCTTCAATCCATCCAATATATTACCCCCAATCCCATGAGTACTAATTCTGTGCAATAACCTCATGTGGCACCTTTTTGAAAATCCAAGTACACTACATCCACTGACTCCACCTTATCTCTTCCACTAGTTACATCTTAAAAAAAGCTAACAGAT
The DNA here is from genome assembly GCF_036365525.1 of Heterodontus francisci. Classification (NCBI taxonomy): domain Eukaryota; kingdom Metazoa; phylum Chordata; class Chondrichthyes; order Heterodontiformes; family Heterodontidae; genus Heterodontus; species Heterodontus francisci. Next base: position 77,639,134 of record NC_090395.1, on the reverse strand, counting down.
TTGTCAAACACGATTTCTCTTTCATATATCTGTGTTGAGTCTGCTTAATTAAATCATGATTTTCCAAGTGTCCTGTTAATACATCCCTAATAATACATTCTGGCATTTTGCCTACATTTTGGAGCGAAGAAGGATGAGAGGTGAATTGATTGAGGTTTACAAGATGATGAGAGGCATAGATAGAGTGGATAGCCAGAGACTTTTTCCCAGGCGGAAAGGGCTATCACCAGGGGGCATAATTTTAAGGTGATTGGAGGAAGGTTTCGGGGAGATGTCAGAGGTAGGTTCTTTACACAGAGAGTGGTGGGTGCGTGGAATGCACTACCAGCGGTGGTAGTAGACGCAGATACATTAGGGACTTTTAAGCGACTCTTGGATAGGTAGATGGATGATAGTAGTATGAAGGGTATGTAGGTAGTTTGATTCTAGAGTAGGTTAAAGGTTTGACATAACATCGTGGGCCGAAGGGCCTGTACTGTGCTGTACTGTTCTATGTTCTATGTTCTATGTACTGACGTTCACCCTGTTGGTTCCCCATTTTCTCTCTTCCTCCTTTCTCAAATAGTGGGGTTATGTATGCTACCTTCAAATGACAGAAACATAGAAAATAGGAGCAGGAGTAGGCCATTTAGCCCTTCGAGCCTGCTGTGCCATTCAGAAAGATTACGGCTGATTGTCTAATTCAGTACCTGTTCCCATTTTCTCCCCATATCCCTTGATCCCTTTGGCATTAAAAAAATATATCTCTCTCCTGCCTGAATATATTTAATGACTTGGCCTCCACTGCCTTCTGTGGTAGAGAATTCCACAAGTTCACCACCCTCTGAGTGAAGAAATCTCTCCTCATCTCGGTTCTAAATGGCATTCCCCGTATCCTGAGACTGTGACCTCTGGTTCTGGACTCCCCAGCCATCGGGAACATCCTCCCTGCATCTAGCCTGTCTAGTCCTGTTAGAATTTTATAGGTTTCTATGAGATCCCCTCTCATTCTTCTAAACTCTAATGAACATAGGCCTAGTCGACCTAATCTCTCATCATACGTCAATCCTGCCATCCCAGGAATCAGCCTAGTAAATCTTCTTTGCACTCTCTCCATGACAAGAACATCCTTCCTCAGATAAGGAAAACCAAAACTGCAAGCAATACTCCAGAAGTGGTCTCACCAAAGTCCTGTATAACTGCAGTAAGACATCCTTGCTCCTGTACTCAAATCCTCTTGCAATGAAGGCCAACATACAATTCGCCTTCCTAACTACTTGATGCACCTGAATGCTTGCTATCAGCGACTGGTATACAAGGACACCCAGGTCTCGCTGCACCTCCCCCTTTCCCAATCTATCACCATTCAGATAATCTGCCTTTCTGTTTTTACATCCAAAGTGGATAACCTCACATTTATCCATGTTATACTGCATCAGCCACGCATTTGCCCACTCACCCAACTTGTCCAAATCACATTGGAGCCTCTTTGCATCCTCCTCACAGCTCACTTTCCGCCCCCCCAGCTTCGTTTCATCTGTAAACTTGGAAATCCTTGGGCCTTTTCTGGAATATAAGGAATTCTGGAAGATCAAAGCCAATGCATCCATTATCTTCACAGCTCTCTCTTTTAAACCCTAGGATGCAAGGCGTCAGGTTCAGGGGATTTGTCACCACTTAGTCCCATTAATTTCTCCAGTACTATTTCTTTTATTTGTACTGATCTCAAAGGTCCTCGTTCTCGCTTGACCCTTGCTTCCCCATTATTTCTGGAATTTTTTTGTGTCTTCTACCTTGAAGTGTCACAGAGGGAATGGTCCCGTCAGAAGGCTGGACGGGGAGGGGATGGAAAGAAGTGATAGGTGATGGCAACATGCTGGAGGTGGTGGAAATGGAGGAGGATGATCAGTTGAATGTGGAGGCTGGTGGAGTGGAAGGTGAAGGGGAACCTCATTATAGTTCTGGGAGGGAATGAAAGGTGAGAGAGCAAAAGGATACATGAGCTACTATGAGATACTGGGAGTCAGTTATTATTATGCACTTTGGTAGATAATAAAATTATTTAACCGAAAGCAAGGAGTCTTACTCGAACATACGAATACTCGAGCCTTAACATTACCTTATGAAAGTAGTAGAGCATACAAGCCTTAGAATCATAGAATGATGCAGCACAGAGGGAGGCCATTCAACCCATCATGCCTATGCTGGCTCTTTGAAACAGCTGTACAATTAGTTCCACTCTCTTGTTCTTTCCCCATAGTCCTGTAAATTTTTCCTTTTTAAGCACAGATTTAAAGGTGATTTGTAGAAGAATTAGAGGGGACATGAGGAAAAACTCTCTCACCCAGAGGGTGGTGGGTGTCAGCAAGCCACTGCCAGGATTGGTGGTGGAAGCAGAAACCCTCAACTCATTTAAAAGGTACCTGGACATGCACCTGAAGCGCTGTAACCGGCAAGGCTATGGACCAGGTGCTGGAAGGTGGGATTAGATTGGGCAGCTAGTTTGCTTTTCGGCCAGCACAGACATGAAGGGCTGAATGGCCTCCTTCTATGTCATAATTTTTCTATGGTTCTAAGTATATTATCTGCTATTTTAGCAGAGGCAGTAACCTATTTAAAATGGTGGACAAAGGAATTGTAGATAATTGTAGGGAATTGTAGACAAGCTTTCAGACAGTAAAATCTCCATGGCATAAGCCCTCTGTATACTCGAACCCGGGCCCAAAGATTTCACAGACTGCTGCTGAACAACAGATTCAATTGATTATTCTTCCAGGCAAACATTTGCAATGTGGCAGATGTGGAATCTAAGGCTTCGGATGGGCTTTTCCAGGAACTGACCTCGCTGAAAAAAATATTCCCAAATGGGGAACAAATGGTCCTTCTGCCTGTAAGAAGCACTGACAGAGAGCCATTGCTGAGTGTGTTCCCCCCAGTCATAAATCAGTGTTGATTCTGCTTAATTATATAAGAGACAGACACTGATTCTCCCCCGAAACAACATGAATTGTTATGAAAGGGACTGCTGAGCAAGTCGACATACTAACATTAGAGGTGCAGGAAACGTGGGACTGCTTTCTCGAATCTCCCCTACAGATTCAATCAGAAGAGTACAATGCTGATTGGACATGGGGGTCTCCTAATGAGCAACAGTCTCCCAGGCCCTTGTCACATTTCCATGAGCTGGTCATGAGACAGGGTAGATATCAGCAGTTTAGAGATTCCCCTCCAAATGCTATGGTAATGTGTGAGAATCTGCCCCCCACACCCTCCCCTCCCCACATCAGCAACAGCTGGAATTGTATCCACAAGAAAAACATGACAGAGTGAGCCGGAAAGGTGAAGGGAACATTGCTCTGATCCCAGCACCATTGTTTTCCAGACAATGAAGTACTTTTGAAGTGTAGTCACTGCTGCAATGTAGAAACCATGTGGTTCAGTCAAACTTTGTTTGATAATTACTCCTGTGAAGCACATTGGGACATGTTCACTACATTAAAGGTGCTATATAAACACAAGTTGTTGTTGTTGTTGTTGTTGTTGAAGCCACATGTGGCTAATTGCATTTCTGCTTAGTATATCTTCTTCTCTTCTTCTTTGGCCTCCTTGTCTCGAGAGACAATGCCTGGAGGTGGTCAGTGATGTGTGGAGCAGCGCCTGGAGTGGCTATAAAGGCCAATTCTAGAGTGACAGACTCTTCCACAGGTGCTGAAGAAAAATTTGTTTGTCGGGGCTGTTACACAGTTGGCTCTCACAGTTGCGCTTCTGTCTTTTTTCCTGCCAACTGCTAAATCTCTTCGACTCGCCACACTTTAGCCCCGTCTTTATAGCTGCCCGCCAGCTCTGGCGAACGCTGGCAACTGACTCCCACGACTTGTGATCAATGTCACAGGACTTCATGTCGCGTTTGCAGATGTCTTTAAAGCGGAGACATGGACGGCCAGTGGGTCTGATACCAGTGGCGAGCTCGCTGTACAATGTGTCTTTGGGGATCCTGCCATCTTCCATGCGGCTCACATGGCCAAGCCATCTAAAGTGCCGCTGACTCAGTAGTGTGTATAAGCTGGGGATGTTGGCCACCTCGAGGACTTCTGTGTTGGAGATACGGTCCTGCCACCTGATGCCAAGTATTCTCCGGAGGCAGCGAAGATGGAATGAGTTGAGACGTCGCTCTTGGCTGACATACGCTGCCATAGAGCAAGGTACTGAGGACACAGGCTTGATACACTTGGACTTTTGTGTTCTGTGTCAGTGCGCCATTTTCCCACACTCTCTTGGCCAGTCTGGATATAGCAGTGGAAGCCTTTCCCATGTGCTTGTTGATTTCTGCATCTAGAGAAATCAACAAGTGCATGGGAAAGGCTTCCACTGCTTAGTATATAAATTGGGTAATAGACACCATCGCTGGTCATATGATCTCAATGCACATGGACACAGCCTTTGGGTATGAACTTTAACCTTTTTGTACATTGGTGAAATGGTAAAACCAGCAGCAGAGTGTCTGAGTGATTTTTGATCATTGCAAGTGCTTTTTAGACCTAGATTCTCTGCCTGAAAGGGTGGCAAAGGTAGAAACTCTCACCACATTTAAAAAATGCTTGGATGTCTACTTGAACTGTGACCTGCAGGCTACGGACCTAGTGCAGGAAGGTGGAATTAGGCTGGGTAGCTTTTCAACTGGTGTGGATACAATGAGCCGAATGACCTCCCATTGTGTTGTACGTTTTCTATAATTCTATAAACTTCTAATGCGCCCAGTTACAAAATGACTCTATGGTGTTAGGCCTTTTTCTTGAAGATGATTATGAATACAAGTGAGAAATTTGCTCAGCATCTTTAGAGAGCATTAAGTCAATTGTGTCATGTGGACTGAGACTGGCAATACGATCCAGTGGCAATAACAGAAATGTGGCTTAAAAATGGTGAGGACTGAGTGCTTAATATTCAGGATGCAGTATTCAGGAAAGGTAAGGAAGGAAAAAAGAGAGGTGAGGTGGCAATAATGATTAGGGAAGACATTGCAGTATTGGAAATAGAGGGCCTTCAGGGGGATAAGACAGAATCCATTTGGTTAGGATTTGGACAAAAGAGTTGAACTCCATGGCACAGAAAGAGGCCATTCAGTCCATCGTGTCTGTGCTGGCCAAAATCTAGCTTCCCAATCTAATCCCACTTTCCAGCACCTGTTCCATAGTCTTACAGGTTACAGCACTTCAGGTGCAGGTCCAGGTACCTTGTAAATGAGTTGAGGGTTTCTGCCTCCACCACCGATCCGGACAGTGAATTCCAGACAGCCACCACCCTCTGGGTGAAAAAGTTTTTCCTCATGTCCCCTCTAATCCTTCTACCAATCACCTTAAATCTGTGTCCCCTGATAATTGACCTCTCGGCTAGGGGAAACAGGTCCTTCCAGTCTACTCTATCTAAGCCCCTCATAATTTTATACACCTCTATTAAGTCACCCCTCAGCCTCCTCCGCTCTAAGGAAAACAACCCTAGCCTATCCAATCTTTCCTCATAGCTGCAACTTTCAAGCCCTGGCAAAATTCTTGTAAATCTCCTCTGTACTCTCTCCAGAGCAACTACGTCCTTCCTGTAATGTGGTGACCAGAACTGTACACAATACTCCAACTGTGGCCTAACCAGTGTTTTATACAGTTACAGCATCACATCCCTGCTTTTGTATTCCATACCTCAGCCAATAAAGGAAAGCATTCCATATGCCTTCTTCACCACTTTATCTGCCTGTACTACCACCTTCAGGGACCTGTGAACATGCACTCCAAGGTCTCTCACTTCTTCCACCCTTCTCAATATCCCCCCCAATATCACATGACATACCTGCAGGTAACACTGAGGTTTTTGAATTGTGCCTCAGAGAAAGAAGTGAGACTGTAATTTTGAACTCCATGAGGAATTATCTCTCTCCCGGTCTCTCTTTCTCCAGCAAAGCCCCAGGGAAGCCATGGCGGCAGCTTCTATGCCTCAAGACTACAGACCTTTACAGGCGACCACCAAAAGGACAGACAAAGCCTCTCTTCGGCCTTCTGGTACCAGAGAAGCAAGCCTGAAATTGTGTACGTGTCCCCAGGAAGGACTCCAAGACTTTAACTTCAATTAAGGACATTGCATTAAGGACAGTATTTGTATTCCATTTATTACCAACTCTATTTCAATCTCTCAACCCTTTTTTTCCCCTCTGTATCTATTTGTGTGTGTGTGAGCCTCTCGTATGAATGTCAGCGTGGATGCGTCGCGTATTTTAATCATTTTAACAGGTTTAGAGTGATAAGGTTAATAAACTTACATCTTTCTTGTTTAACCCAAGAAAACCTGTCTGATTGGTTCATTTGCAATTGTAATTAGAGTGCAGTGAGCAAGGGCTTACTGAGGTGGTAAGCTAAATTCACTGTTTTTTAAAGATAAACCCTGTTGCAGCCAAAGCAGAGAAGGGGCGAGAGGAGAGCCCAAAAGGGAACCCAAAAATCTTCTACCAGCATGTAAATAGTAAACGGGTAGTAGGAGGTGGGGTGGGTCCTACTCAGGACAAAGTGGATGATGTATGCTTAGAAGCACAGGGCAAGGCCAGAACACTTATTGAGCACTTTGTATCAGTGTTTACTAAGGAAGAAGATGCTGACGAAATATCCATACAAGAGAAGATGGTGGAGGTATTGGATGGGGTGAAAACTGATCGCCAGGATGTACTGGAAAGGCTGGCTATGCTTAGACAGAAAAGTAAAATACTGCAGATGCTGTAAATCTGAAACAAAAAACAGAAAATTCTGGAAATACTCAGCAAGTCTGGCAGCACCTGTGGAGACAAAAACAGAGTTAATGTTTCAGGTCTGTGACTTTTCATCAGAAATGCTTAGTTATTTGGCCCGGATGGCTTGCATCCCAGAATTCCTAAAGGAAGTGGGGGTGGAGATAGTAGAAGGGTTTGCCACAATTTTCCATAGATATGAGGGGTGGGGGGGGAGTGGGGAGGTTCCAGAGGAATGGAGAGGGCAAATGCGACACCGTTATTCAAATAAGGGGCATTCCTAGTAACTACAGGGCAGTCGGTTTATCAATGGTGGGTAAGGTTTTAGAAACAATAATCAGTGAAAAAAAAATCAACAGGCACTTGGAGAGGTTTGAGTTAATTAAGAAGTTTTTTTTTACTCAGCAAGAGTTAATGAACTGGAACTCTTTCCATACGAGGGTGGTGGAAGTAGAGACAATGAATGATTTCAAAAGGAAATTGGATGGGCACTTGAGGGAAATAAACTTGCAGGGCTATGGGAATAGACCAGGGGAATGGGACTGACTGGATTGCTCTATAGACTTGATGGGCTGAATGGCCTCCTTCTGTGCCGTTATGACTCTATGAGTAGACCAGACTGGGTAAGGAGGGCAGGTTTTCTTCCCTGAAGGGCATTTGTGATCCAACTGGATTTTAATGACAATCCATCAACTTTCATGTCTCTCTTTCTGGTGCCAGCCCGGAAATGACCAGATTTATTCAAGTCAATTTCACAATTTGCCCTGGTGGGATTTGAACTCCCTCCAGTTCCTAGACCTTTATCTTTGCCCACTACATGACTGTAGCCATTTTTAGTATGCCCTGCTTCTCTCGTATCCTATTCTCTAAGGTCTTTCTTCTTGGACTTTAGGAGCCTATGTTCATGATGAAGTCCAACATTTGAGTATGACAGTAAATGTAGGAAAGTCGATGAGCAGTGTGCCCATTCCCCCATTGGCTTCTCCATTCACTGGCATTTTAGTTTCAAAGCAGGACATGTGGAGTGCCAGTCCTCTGTCTCTGTATGACTAAAGCTGGAGGAAATTACAAACCTGTTTTATAATGGAGGCACATTCTCTGTGTGGTCAATTTAAATCTCATTCTAATTTTAAAGAATGTGAGTGGCTACATCAGAACAGCCAATGCTAATCCCATTTCCCTTTATCCTTTAAGATTTTCCTTTTCAAATACTTGTCTAGTTTTCTCCTCAATGCCATGATTGACTTTGCTTCAGTATACAATGTAGCTCTGCATTCCCTATTCTAATAATGGTTCTCTTGGAAATCTCTCTTTCTCCCTTCCGATATTACTAGCACTAAACAATGAGTTTCTGTTTCAAGTACAGGGCACATGTTAAAAGGTATTTATTGAGATGCAAGGAGTATAGTAAATAAAGCCGATGATCTGAGGGCACAGATAGATACATGGCAACACATGATATCGTTGCTATAATGGGAACTTGGCTTAAAGTGGGGCAAGAATGGCAACTCAACATCCCTGGATATAGAGTTTTCAGTAGGATAGCGAGGGGGATAAAAAAGGGGGAGGGGGGGTGTAGCATTATTGGTTAAGAAATCAATAACAGCTGTGAGGAGGGATAATATGCTAAATTAATTATCAAATGAGGCCATATAGGTGGAGATCAGAAATAAAAAAGGGGCAGCCACCCTACTAGGAGTGTACTATAGACCCCCAAATAGTGAGAGGGAGATAGAAGATCCAATATGTAGGCAAATTACTGAGTGCAAAAACTACAGGGCAATAATAGTTGGGGATTTCAACTAACCTAATGTCAACCGGGATACAAACAGTTTGAAGGGCAGAGGGCACAAAATTCTTGAACTGCATTAAAGAGAACCTTATTAGCCAGCATGCAACAAACCCAATGTGAGAGGGTGCAGTTCTAGATTTCGTCTTCAGTAATGAAGCTCGACAAGTAGATGAAGTCACCATGGGTGACCATTTTGGAGATAGCGATCATAATAAGGTATGGAGCAAGAGTACGCAATTCAGCCCCTCGAGCCTGCTCCGCGATTCAATACGATCGTGGCTGATCTCATCTCGGCCTCAACTCCACTTTCCTGCCTATTCTCCATAACCCTTCAACCTTTTACTAATTAAAAATCTAATAGCATAATCATGGAAAAGGACAAAGATAAGACAGGAGTTAAAGTTCTAAATTGGGGGTGGGGGGGAAGGCAAATTTTACAAAACTGAGAGGCAATCTGGTGAAAGTGGACTGGATACAGCTACTGGAAGGAGAATCAATGGCAAACCAGTGGGAGGCATTCAAAAGCGAGATTCTACAGGCACAGTTTAGACATGTCCCCACAAAATAAAGGGCGGTACTGCCAAATCTAGAGCCCCCTGGTTATCTAGAGTCTTACAGGGTATGTTGAAGCAGAAAAAGAAAGGTTATGACAATCACAAAAAAATCTAATACTTTAGAAAGCCTAGAGGTGTATAGAAAGTACAGGGATGAAGTAAAAAAGGAAATTAGAAAAGAAAAGGACATGAAAAAATATTGGCAGGTAAAATCAAGGAAACCCCAAAGATGTTTTATTAATACATTAAGAGCAAGAGGATAACTAAGGAAAGGGTAGGGCCTATCAGAGATGTACAAGGGAATTTACATGTGGATGCAGATGATGTGGGCTGGGTTCTTAATTAGTTTTTTGCCTCTGTCTTCACAAAGGAGAGGAATGATGCAGACATTGTAGTTAAAGAGAAGTGTGAAATATTAGATAGATAAGCATAATGAGAGAGGAAGTACTAGAGGGTCAGACATCCTTGAAAGTGGATAAATTGCCAGGGCCGGATGGATTGCATCCCAGGTTGTTAAAGGAAGCCAGGGAGAAAATAGCAGATGCACTGAGGATAATTTTCCAATCCTCACTAGATACGGGCGAGGTACCAGAGGATTGGATGTCTGTGAACGTTATCAAAGTGATTATTGACAATGCAACCGGCAGCTGATGTCATCAGACTGTGCCAATCTGCGCACATGGGCTCCTACTCTCTGCACCTGCGCTGCGTTCTGCATTGCCAGGACTGGTTGGCGCCTGCGCAGATGACATCAGCGTGTAATGCGGGCAGAGAGCAGGGGTGGGGGAAAGCAGGGAGAGTGGGGAGAGCACGGCCTAAGACCTTGGTGGTGGAGGGTGTGCTCCCTCCCTGGCCTGCTCGCTCCCTCCCTGCCCGGCCCGCTCCCACCCCTCCCTTCCCGGCCCGCTCGCTTCCTCCCTTCCTGGCCCGCTCCCACCCCTCCCTTCCCTGACCCACTCGCTCCCTCCCTTCCCAGCCCGCTCGCTCCCTCCCCTCCCCGCTTCCTCCCTTCCTGGCCCGCTCCCACCCCTCCCTTCCCTGACCCACTCGCTCCCTCCCTTCCCAGCCCGCTCGCTCCCTCCCCTCCCCGCTTCCTCCCTTCCTGGCCCGCTCCCACCCCTCCCTTCCCTGACCCACTCGCTCCCTCCCTTCCCGGCCCGCTCGCTCCCTCCCCTCCCCGGCCCGCTCGCTCCCTCCGGCCATTGTGTGCTGCCATGTGTTTAGATTGCCTTCGTGTGATTATTTGAGCAGCGCCATCTTTAATCCTGGCAGCTGCTGACGTCACAGACTGTGACGTTTTAGTGGCACAGGCTGCATTTGCGCATGTGCCACTGCAGCGCCACCTAGTATGCGTCGTCAGCAAACGCAGCTGAATGTTATACCATGGTTTAGAAAGGGTGCGAAGGATAGTCTGATCTCGGTGGTGGGCAAATTGTTAGAATCTATTCTGAGGGACAGGATAAACTGCCACTTAGAAAGGCATGGGCTGATCAGAGATAGTCAGCACGGACTGATCAGAGATAGTCAGCACGGATTTTATAAGGGAAGGTCATGTCTTACTAACTTAACTGAATTCTTTGAGAAAGTAACAAGGAGGATTGATGAGGGTAGTGCAGTGGATGTGATCTACATTAAATTTAGTAAGGCATTTGACAAAGTCCCACATGACAGACTGGTCAGTAAAATGAAAGCCCATGGGATACAGGGGAATGTGGCAGGTTGGATCCAAAATTGGCTCAGTGACAGGAAACAAAGGGTAGTGGTCAATGGATGTTTTTGTGAATGGAAAGCAGTTTCCAGTGGCGTTCCACAGGGCTCAGTGTTACGTCCCTTGCTGTTTGTGGTATATATTACTGATTTGGACTTAAATGTGGGAGGCATGATTGGGAAATTTGCTGATGACATAAAATTTAGTCGTCTAGTTGATAGTGATGAGGATAGCTGTAGACTCCAGAATGTTATCAATGGTTTGGTTGAGTGGGCGGAAAAGTGGCAAATGAAATTCAATCTGGAGAAGTGTGAGGTAATGCATTTGGGGAGGGCAAATAAAGCGAGGGAATACACAATAAATGAGAGGATATTGAGAGGGATAGAGGAAGTGAGAGACCTTGGAGTGCATGTCCACAGGTCCCTGAAGCTGGCAGGACAAGTAGATAAAGTGGTGAAGAAGGCATATGGAATGCTTTCCTTTATTGACCGAGGTATAGAATACAAAAGCAGGGATGTGATGCTGGAATTGTATAAAACACTGGTTAGGCCAGAGCTGGAGTACTGCATACAGTTCTGGTCACCACATTACAGGAAGGACATAGTTGCTCTGGAGAGAGTACAGAGGAGATTTACGAGAATGTTGCCAGGGCTTGAAAGTTGCAGCTATGAGGAAAGATTGGATAGGCTAGGGTTGTTTTCCTTAGAACAGAGGAGGCTGAGGGGTGACTTAACTGAGCTGTACAAAATTATGAGGGGCCTAAATGGAGTAAACAGGAAGGACCTGTTTCCCCTAGCCGAGAGGTCAATTACCAGGGGGCACAGATTTAAGGTGATTGGTAGAAGGATTAGAGGGGACATGAGGAAAATCTTTTTCACCCAGAGGGTGGTGGGTGTCTGGAATTCACTGCCAGGATTGATGGTGGAGGCAGAAACCCTCAATTCCTTTAAAAGGTACCTGGACATGTACCTGGAATGCTGTAACCTGTCAGGCTATGGACCTGGTGCCGGAACGTGGAATTAGATTGGGCAGCTAGTATTTTTGGCCGGCACAGACACAATGGGCTGAATGGTCTCCTTCTGTGCTGTAATATTTCTGTGGGTCTATGGTACTCGGAAAAACTATTTCCACAGAAAATTTTATCAAAAATATGGCGGGAGAATGTATTTTATGTAGACCGTTGTTAGGACATTGTTTCTGGTATCACATTCACTGGTAGAAGCACAGGAACAGGGGAGGAGGCCATTCACCCCCTTGAACCTATTCCATCATTTAATTAGATCATGGCTAATCCTTATCTTAACTTCATTTACCCACTTTTGCTCCAAATCCGGTGATGTCCTTACCCAACAAAAACCTATCAATCACAGTCTTGAAAGCTCCAACTGACCCCAACATCCACAGTTTTCTGGGGAGAGAATTACAGATTTCCATGAGCCACTGTGTAAAAATGGTCTTCCTGATTTCACTCCTGAACGCGCAGCTCTAATTTTAAAATTATGCCCTCTTGTTCTTGATTACCCCCAGCAGTGGATATAGTTTCTCCATATCTACCCTATCAAATCCTACTAAAAATTGAAACACGTCAATTAGATTATCCCTTAATCATCTACATACAAGGGAATACAAGGCGGGTTTTTGCAACATAGTTGAATCCAGAATAGTGTTTCCAAGGGAAATGGAGCAATACTTGAAAAAGACAAACCAGAAAGGGTCTGGGGAAATGGTGGAGGAATGGGGCAAAGTGATTAACTCTTTCAGAGAGCTGGAACAGGTGTGATGGCTGAAAGGCCTCCTTTACTCCTGTAAAATTCTTTAAGACTTGGATTCAAAAAAGAAATAGAATAAAGAGAAGCAGCAATCAGCCCATATGGCTCTTGACGTCTGCTCCTTCATTCAATAAGATCATGGTTGATCTTTGACCTCATCACTTTCCTGCCCTATCCGCATCTACTTCAATTCCCTCTAAGTTCAATAATCTATCAATTTCAGCCAAGATGATACTGAAAAACTGAGCATCCACAACTGTCTGGGGTAGAAAATTGCAAAGATTCACAACCCCGGGTGAAGAAATTTCTCCTCATCCCAGTCTGAGATGGCCATTCCCCTATTCGGAGGCTGTGCCCCTAGTTTTAGATTCTCCAGCCAGGGGCAACAGCCTCTCAGCATCTACCCTGTCGAGACCTCTCAGAATCTTATCTGTTACAATGAGATCACCTCTCATTCTTCTGAACTCCAGACTGTATAGACTCAATCTTTCCTCATAGGACATCCTCTCATCCCTGGAATCAATCTTGTGAATCTTTGTTGCACCCCTCTAAGGCAAGTACATTGTTCCTTACGGATGGAGACCAAAACTGTACACAGTTCTTCTGGTGTGTCATCAGAAACTCTTTGCTCAGCATGATAGAGCCATCTTCAAATGGCTCGGAACGCATACTGTCCATCCGACTGCTCACCACCTCTGGTCCAGTACACCTACTCAGCATCTATGCTCCAACACTCTGCTCCACACCTGAAGTTAAAGACCAGTTCTACGAGGAACTCCATAATATCATGAGTAGCATTCCTAATACCGAACATTTGTTCCTGCTGGGGGACTTTAATGCCAGGGTTGGGGCCGACCATGTCTCATGGCCCTCCTGCCTTGGGCGCTATGGCATTGGAAGGATGAATGAGAATGGACAGAGACTGCTGGAGTTGTGTACCTATCATAACCTCTGCATCACCAACTCGTTCTTTCATACTAAAGCCCGTCACCAGGTTTCATGGAGGCACCCAAGATCATGTCATTGGCACCAGCTGGACCTCATCGTCACAAGGCGAGCCTCTTTAAACAGCGTTCAAATCACATGCAGCTTCCACAGTGCGGACTGCGACACCGACCAATCCCTGGTGTGCAGCAAGGTTAGACTCAGACCAAAGAAGCAACATCACTCCAAGCAGAAGGGCCGCCCGTGCATCAACACGAACAGAATTAAGTTTCTAAATTCACTTGAAAAAGCCCTTCAAAACACCCCTGCAGGGGATGCAGGGACCAAGTGGGCCCACATCAGAGTTGCCATCTATGACTCAGCAATGACCAACTTTGGCAAATGTGTGAAGCGGAATGCAGACTGGTTTCAATCTCACATTGAAGAGCTGGAACCATGGAATCTCCCTGCTCAGCATAGTGGGAAAAGTCTTCACTCGAGTCGTTTTAAACAGACTCCAGAAGCTGGCTGAGTGTGTCTACCCTGAGGTACAGTGTGGCTTTCGAGCAGAGAGATCCACCATTGACATGCTGTTCTCCCTTCGCCAGCTACAGGAGAAATGCCGCGAACAACAGATGCCCCTCTACGTTACTTTCATAGATCTCACCAAAGCCCTTGACCTCGTCAGCAGATGTGGTCTTTTCAGACTACCAGCAAAGATCGGATGTCCACCAAAGCTACTAAGTATCATCACCTCATTCCATAACAATATGAAAGGCACAATTCAGCATAGCAGCGCCTCATCAGACCCCTTTCCTATCCTGAGTGGCGTGAAACAGGACTGTGTTCTCGCACCGACACTGTTTGGGATCTTCTTCTCCCTGCTGCTCTCACGTGTTCAAGTCTTCAGAAGAAGGAATTTTCCTCCACACAAGATCAGGTGGCAGGTTGTTCAACCTTGCCCATGTTAGAGCGAAGACCAAAGTACGGAAAGTCCTCATCAGGGAACTCCTCTTTGCTGACGATGTTGCTTTAACATCTCACACAGAAAGAGTGTCTGCAGAGACTTATCGACAGGTTTGCAGCTGCCTGCAACGAATTTGGCCTAACCATCAGCCTCAAGAAAACGAACATCATGGAACAGGACGTCAGAAATGCTCCATCCAACAATATCAGCGACCACGCTCTGGAAGTGGTTCAAGAGTTCACCTACCTAGGCTCAACTATCACCAGTAACCTGTCTCCCGATGCAGAAATCAACAAGGGCATGGGAAAGGCATCCGCTGCTTTGTCCAGACTGGCCAAGAGAGTGTGGGAAAATGGCGCACTGACACGGAACACAAAAGTCTGAATGTATCAAGCCTGTGTCCTCAGTGCCAGGCTCTATGGTAGCGAGGCCTGGACAACGTATGTCAGCCAAGAGCGATATCTCAACTCATTCCATCTTCGCTGCCTCCGGAGAATCCTTGGCATCAGGTGGCAGGACCGTATCTCCAACACAGAAGTCCTCGAGGAGGCCAACATCCCCAGCATATAAACACTACTGAGCCAGCGGCGCTTGAGATGGCTTGGCCATGTGAGCCGCATGGAAGATGGCAGGATCCCCAAGGACACATTGTACAGCGAGCTCGCCACTGGTATCAGACCCACCGGCCGTCCATGTCTCCGCTTTAAAGACGTCTGCAAACGCGACATGAAGTCCTGTGACATTGATCACAAGTCGTGGGAGTCAGTTGCCAGCGATCGCCAGAGCTGGCGGGCAGCCATAAAGGCGGGGCTAAAGTGTGGCGAGTCGAAGAGACTTAGTAGTTGGCAGGAAAAAGACAGAGGCGCAAGGGGAGAGTCAACTGAGCAACAGCCCCGACAAACAAATTTCTCTGCAGCACCTGTGGAAGAGCCTGTCACTCTAGAATTGGCCTTTATAGCCACTCCAGGCGCTGCTTCATAAACCACTGACCACCTCCAGGCGCGTATCCATTGTCTCTCAAGACAAGGAGGCCAAAAGAAGAAGATCTCACCAAAGCCCTGTACAATTGCAGCTAGAGCATGGTTACCCGACCCGAACCCCACGACGTGTTGGATCGCACATCCGGGTCCGACACAGTATCAGCACCTCTGGTAAGTGGCTCCAATGTTAATGCACTTTTTGGATTAGAAAGGTTGTTTCGTTACAGTTTTTCAAGCTTGTGCAGATAAGTAAAGTGAAAAACGGAAGCTAGATTAACTGATGGTCGTGCGCGGGGAAAAATGAAAGGACTCAGGCCGGGTTGGGCTTGGGTCGGATGTGATTCTGTCGGGCTCAGGTCCGGTTTCATTTGCAGACCCGAGCCAGCCTTTAATTGCAGCTCTAACCCCCTTGCAATAAAGGCCATCATACCAGTTCTTTTCCTAACTGCTTGCTGTGGCTTCATGTTAACTTTGCATTTGTTATACAAAGGACATCCAAATCCTTCTGAACACCAACAGTTAAAGTTTCTCACCATTTAAAAATGTTCAGTTTTTCTATTCTTCCCATCAAAGTGAATAATCTCACATTTCTCCATATTATACTCCATCTACCACATTCTTGCCCACTGACTTAACCTGTCTACCTCCCTTTGCAGCCTCTTTGTGTACTCCGCATTGCTTACATTCCCACCCAGCTTTGTATTGTCAGCAAATTCCAAGTCATTAATACAGATTGTAAATTGCTGAGGCCCCAGCACTGATCCTTGCAGCACGCCACTAGTTACAGCCTGCCAACCTGAAAACAACCCATTTAGCCCTACTCCGTTTTCTATCCTTTAACCAATCCTCAATCCATATTGTTTTATTATCCCCAATCCCAAGTCCTTACCTTGTGCAACAACCTTTTGTGGAACGTTGTAGATTTCCTTTTGAAAATCAAAATGTACTACATCCACTGGCGCCCCTTTATCTCACCTGCTAGTTTCATCCTCAAAAAATTCTAATAGACTTGTCAAACTCAATTTCCCTTTCATAAAACCATGTTATCTCTGCCTAATCCTGGTATGATTTTCCTTAATAATAGTCCAGCATTTTCCCAGGCTAACTGTCCTAGGGTTCCCTGTTTTCTCTCTTCCCCACTTTCTTGTATAGACATACCAATCCTCTAGGATCATTCTAGAATCTAGGGAATTTTGGAGCATCACAACCATTGCATCCACCATCTCTGCAGCTACCTTTTCTTGAACAGGATGCAGGCCATCAGGTCCAGGGGATTCATTCATCATAGCTACAGTCCCACCATTTATACTGGGTGAATTGGACTCAGTACGATTTTCCTGCTCTAAGTAGTGGCTGGTGTAACAGACAAGGGGCTCGCAGCACTTCTAGATGTTCTGTGGGGAGGGCACTGACTGAAGCTGAGCTGGCTGTCCTTTCCGACTGCCTTCCACAGTAGCTGACTGAAGCTGCCCAAATTTTCCAACAGCTGTTCACAAAGAGTTAAGCACTGAACTGCACAAAGTAGCTGGAGTGTCTAATAGTGCACAACCCTTCTGTGGTATTTAGACAGGTCTGTGCACACAAAATGTTTCACTTAATACATCACTAAAAACAGAATATTATCACAAATACATAGCAGTCTGTCAACATCTGTAAAGAGAAAAGACAGGATATGGCATGAGGGGCCAAAATCCTTCAGACAACATCGTTGAATCATAGAATCAGCACAGAAGGAGGCCATTTGGCCCAACATGCCTCTGCAGTCTCTTTGGTAGAGAGTATCCACTTAGTCCCACTTCCCTGCTATTTCCCCAGTGTCCGACAATTTTCTTCCCTTCAAGTATTTATCCAATTCCCTTTTGAAAGTTACTATTGAATCTGCTTCCACTGCCCTTTCAGGCAGCGCGTTCCAGATCACAACAACTCGCTGTGTAAAAAAAATTCTCCTCTGGTTCTTTTGCCAATCACCTTAAATCTGTGTCCTCTGGTTACCGACCCTCCTGCCACTGGAAACAGTTTCTCCTTATTTATTCTATCAAAATTCCTTCACCTTGACTAAATTATTGAACCTTCTGTGCTCTAAGGGGGAGAACCCAGCATCTGCAGTCTCCCCACATAACTGAAATCCCTCATTGCTGGCATAATTCCGGAAAATCTCCTCTGCACTCTCTCCAAGGCCTTGACGTCCTTGCTAAAGAATGGCGCCCAGAAATAAACACAATAAGCTGAATTTTACAGACTGTGCACCCCCCCCACGCCAGTGAGGTGGCTGGGTTGGGGGGTGGGGTGCTCGAAAATGCCTGCGGCAGAGGAACAACACAGGCCACGACGCCGGGAAGGCCTGGCCTAATATTGCCGGGGGCGGCGAGGCCTCGTGGCAGACCCCCGTCGCTTGGCGACGGAAGCCAAATTTACATGTGTAAAATAATTTAAATCAACCAATAAATGACCTACACACTCCCACTGTTGTTCCAGAGCAATAATGGTACCAGTGGCCACCACTCCTGTGCCCTTGGATCCCCACCTGGGGATCTGAGGAGGAACATTGGTTGGGGGGAGGAGGAGGGGGTCAAAATAATTTTATTGGTGTAGAGGATGGTGGGAAGGGGTAAAGATTAAAATTTATGAACTTTGGGTTGGGAAAAGGTCAGGTGCATAAGGTAAGTATTCTTTGGCGGGGGGGGGCGGTGAAAGAGAAGGGCAGGTAATTAAATTGATGGTTGTTGTGGGGGTAAGATCAATTAATATAATTTTTTTAAAAACAATCATTCTTTAAATATTTGAATGTCACGATCGGGCTCGAAGCTCTTTAAATATGGCATCAGCACCTGCCAGGAACGGACTGCCTGCCCCCTCCACGTCATCGGGGGGTTGTTGGGTGGCGTTGGGGGGTGGGGGCAGTCCACCCTGGCTATTTAAATGAGCCGCCTCTTTTTCGCCACCTATTATAGTGGTGGAAGTGTACATTTCAGCCCAATTCTCCAGCTGAGGTCTAAGCAGTGATTTGTAAAGGTTTAGCATAATTCCTTTGCTTTCGCAGTATATACCTGTATTTATAAAGCCAAGGATCCCATGTTTCTTTAACAGCCTTCTCAACTTGGCCTTTAAAGATTTGTGTACATACACCACAGGTCTCTCTGTTCCTGCAATTGCTTTATCATTGTAGTCACAGAATTTTCTGTTTTTATTTCTGGTTTTCAGCATGAACAGTTTTTTCCTTAATTCCTGGCCTCTAGCAGGAGATTTGCCTGAAATTGTTTTGTAGTTCCATCTCACCCAATAGATGACTTTCTTTACAATCCTTCCAGCAGTGAATCCTTCTGTAGTGCATTATAATCCAACCCTTTCTGGGGCTATCCCAGATCAGGTGTACTTCTCTGATGATCACTTTCACTTAAGGTTGAGAAAGACAGATTCTAAAGACACATGTGAATGGGTTTGAGGGACTGATCTAACTCTTCCTAAAGGAAAGGAACCAGCTGAGAATATTACTATCCTCCAGACAGCCTTAACAAGTTTCAGCCAGATTACAATTACCAGGATATAGAGTCATAGAGTTATACAGCACAGAAACAGGCCCTTCGTTCCATCGTGTCTGTGCCGGCCATCACGCACCTAGCTATTCTAATCCCATTTTCCAGCACTTGGCCCGTAGCCTTGTATGCTACGACGTTTCAAGTGCTCATCTAAATACTTAAATGTTGTGAGGATTCCTGCCTCTACCACCTCTCCAGGCAGTGTGTTCCAGATTCAAACCATCCTCTGAGTGGAACATTTTTTCCTCAAATCCCTTCTAAATCTCCTGCCTCTTACCTTAAATCTATGCCCCCTGGTTATTGACCCCTCCGCTAAGTGAAAAAGTTTCTTCCTATCTAACCGATCAATGTCCCTCATAATTTTGTATACCACAATCATGTCCCCAGTCAGCCTTCTCCGCTCCAAGGAAAACAACCCTAGCCTATCCAGTCTCTCTTCACAGCTGAAATGCTCCAGCCCAGGCAACATCCTGGTCAATCTCCTCTGCACCCTCTCCAGTGTAATCACATCCCTCCTATAGTGTGGTGACCAGAACTGTACACAGTATTCCAGCTGTGGCCTAACTAGTGTTTTGTACAGCTCCATCATAACTTCCCTGCTCTTATAGTCTATCCCTCGGCTAATAAAGGCAAGTATCCCATATGCCTTCCTAACCACCTTATCGACCTGTGCTGCTGTGAGCCTCATGATGCCCAATGTTTGATTAGTTCTCTCACTGTGTTTCAAGATTATAATTCAGTTTTTGGGTTTGGTCAGGTTTGTCAAAATTTCTGTTGATTGTGGTTAAGGGCTGTCAGCAGAAAACCGTCTTATCAAATATTACACTGTGGTAGCTTTCGTGACCGTCTGAAAAACTATTTAATCAATATTTTACCATGTGTTCAGGTTCGTGACTTTAGGAGGGAATCTCTCTTATCAGAAGCTGCACATATGGTTCTAAGATGAGGCAAGATTTTTCACGGAGGCTTTTAGTATTATAGAAAATCAACTTTAACCTTTCGGAAGATGAACTTTAAAAAAAATTTAATCCCTCATTCATAGGAAAATAATTCTTTTAAATTTATAACCCCTCATTATGGCTGGATTCTTCCAGTCAAGTATGACATTTACATAGAAACATAGAAAATAGGAGCAGGAGTAGGCTATTCGGCCCTTTGAGCCTGCTCTGCCATTCATTATGATCATGGCTGATCATCCAACTCAGTAACCTGTTCCCGCTTTCCCCCATATCCTTTGATCCCTTTAGACCCAAGAGCTATATCTAACTCCTTCTTGAAAACATACAATGTTTTGGCCTCAACTGCTTTCTGTGGTAGTGAATTCCACAGGCTCACCACTCTCTGGGTGAAGAAATTTCTCCTCATCTCAGTCCTGAAAGGTTTACCCCGTATCCTTAGACTATGACCCCTGGTTCTGGACTCCCCCACCATCGGGAACATCCTTCCTGCATCGACCCTGTCAAGTCCTGTTAGAATTTTATAGGTTTATATGAGATTCCCCTTCACTCTTCTCAACTCCAGTGAATATAATCCTAACAGACTCAATCTCTCCTCATACGTCAGTCCCGCCATCCCAGGAATCAGTCTGGTAAACCTTCGCTGCACTCCCTCTATAGCAAGAACATCCTTCCTCAGATAAGGAGACCAAAACAGCACACAATATTCCAGGTGTGGCCTCACCAAGGCCATGTACAATTGCAGCAAGACATCCCTGTTCCTGTACTCGAATCCTCTCACTATGAAGGCCAACATACCATTTGCCTTTTTTACCGCATGCTTACCTTCAGCAACTGATGCATGAGAACACTCAGGTCTCTTTGCATGTTCCCCTCTCAGTTTATAGCCATTCAGATAATAATCTGCCTTCCTGTTTTTGCTACCAAAGTGGATAACCTCACATTTATCCACATTATACTGCATCTGCCATGCATTTGCCCACTCACCCAACTTGTCCAAATCACCCTGAAGCCTCTCTGCATCCTCCTCACAACTCACCCTCCCACCCAATTTTGTCTCATCTGCAAATTTGGAGATATTACATTTAGTTCCCTCATCTAAATCATTAATATTGTGAATAGCTGGGGGTCCTAGCACCGACCCCTGTGGTACCCCACTAGTCATTGCCCGCCATTCGGAAAAAGACCCGTTTATTCTTACTCTTTGTTTCCTGTCCGCCAACCAATTTTCTTTCCATCGAAATACACTACCCACAATCCCATGCACTTTAATTTTACACGCTAATCTCTTATGTGGGACTTAGTTGAAAGCCTTCTGAAACTCCAAATAAACCACATCCACTGGCTCCTCCTCATCAACTCTACTAGTTACATCCTCGAAGAATTCTAGTAGATTTGTCAAGCATGATTTCCCTTTTGTAAATCCATGCTGACTCTGTCCAATTCTACAACTGTTCACCAAGTGCTCTGCTATAAAATCTTTTATCATGGACTCTAGAATTTTCCCCACTAGTGACATCAGGCTGACTGGTCTATAATTCCCTGTTTTCTCTCTACCTCCCTTTTTAAATAGTGGGGTTACATTAGCTACCCTCCAATCTGTAGGAACTGTTCCAGAGTCTATAGAATCTTGGAGGATGACCACCAATGCATCCACTATTTCTAGGGCTGCTTCCTTAAGTACTCTGGAATGTAGATTATCAGGCCCAGGGGAATTATCTGCCTTCAATTACTTCAATTTCCCCAACACCATTTCTCTACTAATACTGATTTCTTTCAGTTCCTCCCTCTCACTAAACCCTGCGTTCCCCAACATTTCTGGTATGATATTTGTGTCCTCCTTTGTGAAGACAGAACCAAAGTATGCATTTAGTTGGTCAGCCATTTCTTTGTTCCCCATAATAAATTCCCCTGTTTCTGACTAAGAGACCTACATTTGTCTTCACCAATCTTTTTCTCTTCACATACCTACAGAAACTTTTACAGTCAGTTTTTATGTTCTCCACAAGCTTGCTCTCATACTCTATTTTCCCCTTCTTAAATCAATCCCTTGGTCCTCCTTTGCTGAATTCTAAACTGCTCCCAATCCTCATGTCTGCTGTTTTTTCTGGCAAATTTGTATGCCTCTTCCTTGGATTTAATGCTATCTCTAATTTCCCTTGTAAGCCATGGTTTGGCTACCTTTCCCATTTTACTTTTATGCCAGATAGGAATAAACAATTGTTGCAGTTCACCCATGCGCTCTTTGAATGTTTGCCATTGTCCATCCAACGCCATCCCCTTAAGTAACGTTTCCCAATCCATCATCGCCAACTCGCGCCTCATACCTTCATAGTTTCCTTTATTAAGATTCAGGACCCTAGTCTCAGAGTCAACTATGTCACTCTCCATCTTGATGAAGAATTCTATCATATTATGGTCGCTCATCCCCAAGGGGTCTCGCACAACTAGATTGTCAATTATTCCTCTCTCCAATACAGAGTCTAGGATGGCCTGTTCTCTGGTTGGTTCCTCAATGTATTGGTCCAGAATACCATCCCGTATACACTCTATGAATTCCTCCTCTACGGTATTGTGACTAATTTGATTTGCCCAATCTATATGCAGATTAAAGTCACCCGTAAAGACAGATGTTCCTTTATCGCATGCGTCTCTAATTTCCTGTTTAATGCCATTCCCAACATCACCACTACAGTCTGGGGGTCTATATACAATCCCCACTAATGTTTTTTGCCCCTTGGGGTTTCTCAGCTGTACCCATACAGATTCCACATCGTCAGAGCTAATATCCTTCCTCACTATTGTGTTAATTTTCTCTTTAACCAGCAATGTAACTCCACCGCCTTTTACTTTTTGCCTGTCCTTCCTAAATACTGAATATCCCTGGATGTTCATTTCCCATCCCTGGTCACCTTGCAGCCATGTCTCCGTAATCCCGACTATATCATACCCGTTTACATCTATTTGCGCGATTAATTCATCCACTTTATTGCGAATGCTCCGCGTTAAGGCACAAAGCCTTAAGGCTTGTCTTTTTAACATTACTTGTCCCCTTCCCACTATTTTTCACTGTGGCCCTGTTTGATTCTGGCCCTTGATTTCTCTGCCTATCACTTTTCTCATTCCCCTTACTGTCTTTTGTTCTTGTCTTTGATCCCCCCTCCTCTGACTCCTTGCAAAGGTTCCCATCCCCCTGCCCTTTTAGTTTAAACCCTCCCCAACCACTCTAGCAAATACTCCCCCTTGGACATCAGTCTCAGTCCTGCCCAGGTGTAACCCGTCCAGTTTGTACTGGTCCCACCTCCCCCAGAACCGGTCCCAATATCCCAAGAATCGAAAACCCTCCCCCTCACACCATCTCTTCAGTCACGTATTCATCCGATATATCCTGCTATTTCTACTCTGACTAGCACGTGGCACTGGTAGTAATCCTGAGATCACTACCTTTGAGGTCCTACTTTTCAACTTACTTCCTAACTCCCTATATTCTGCTTTTAGGAAATCATCCTTTTTTTTTAACCTATGTCGTTTGTACCAATGTGTACCACGACCACTGGCTGTTCATCCTCCCCCTTCAGAATGTCCTGTAACCGCTCTGAGACATCCTTGACCCTAGCACCAGGGAGGCAACATACCATCCTGGGGTCTCGTTTGTGGCCACAGAAACGCCCATCTATTCCCCTTACAATTGAATCCCTTATAACTATTGCATTCCCACACTTTCTACTCCTCCCCTGTACAGCAGAGCCAACCGTGGTGTAATGAATTGGGCTGTTGCTGCTTTCCCCTGAGAGGCCATTCCCCCCGAACAGTATCCAAAGCAGTATATCTGTTTTGCAGGGGAATAGCCACAGGAGATTCCTGCACTGCCTGCCTAGTCCTCTTGCTCTGCCTGGTGGTCACCCATTCCAATCCTCCCTGTGGGGTCTGAGCCTGCGTTGTGACCACCTCTCTATACGTGCTATCCACGATACTCTCCGCCTCGCGGATGCTCCACAGTGTCCCCAGCTGCCGCTCCAGCTCCGAAACCCGGGCTTCCAGGAGCTGCAGCTGGAGACACTTCTTGCAAAATGCTCCTCTTGCAGGATGTGGGAGGTGAGGGTCACCACTTGTGTCCCTGCTGACTTCACCTGTGAGAAGTGCACCCAACTCCAGTTCCTCACAGACCGCGTTAGGGAACTGGAGCTGGAGCTGGATGAACTTCGGATCATTCAGGATGCTGAGGGGGTGATAGAGAGCAGTTATAGCGAAGTAGTGACACCTAAGTTACAGGATAAAGGTAGCTGGGTGACCGTCAGGGGAGGGAAAGGGAATAGGCGTACAGTGCAGGGATCCCCCGTGGTCGTTCCCCTCAATAATAAGTATACCGTTTTGGATACGGTTGGGGGGGGGACGACCTACCAGAGGAAAGCCACAGTGGCCAGGTCTCTGGCACTGAGCCTGGCTCAGTGGCTCAGAAGGGAAGGGGGGAGAATAGGAGAGCGATAGTAATAGGAGATTCAATGGTTAGAGGAACAGACAGGAGATTCTGTGGTCGCCAACGAGACTCCCGGATGGTATGTTGCCTCCCGGGTGCCAGGGTCAGATTCGGATCGAATCTACAGGATTCTGAAGGAGGAGGGGGAGCAGCCAGAAGTCGTGGTACACATCGGTACCAATGACATAGCTAGGAAAAGGGATGAGGACCTGAAAAGCGAATATAGGGAGTTAGGTTGGAAGCTAAAAGGCAGGACGAGCAGAATAGTAATCTCAGGATTGATACCAATGCCACGTGCTAGTGAGGCTAGAAACAGAGAGCGAGTGCAGCTGAACACGTGGCTACAGAGCTGGTGAAGGAGGGAGGGCTTCAGATATGTGGATCATTGGGATACCTTCTGGGGAAGGTGGGACCTATACAAGAAGGACGGGTTGCATCTGAACTGGAGGGGCACCAATATCCTGGGCGGGAGGCTTGCTAGAGCTCTTCAGGAGGGTTTAAACTAGTTTGGCAGGAGGATGGGAACCGGAGCTACAGATCAGTGGATGGGGTAGCTGTTGAACAGGCAGATACAGAGTGCAGAGAGTCTGTGAGGAAGGTTAGACAGTTGACAGGGCAAAGTTGCAGCCAGTATGATGGGTTGAAGTGTGTCTATTTTAACGCAAGAAGTGTCAGGAATAAGGGTGATGAACTTAGAGCATGGATCAGTACTTGGAGCTACGATGTTGTGGCCATTACGGAGACTTGGATATCGCAGGGGCAGGAATGGATGTTGGATGTTCCGGGGTTTAGATGTTTCAAAAGGAATAGGGAGGGAGGTAAAAGAGGTGGGGGAGTGGCATTGCTAATCAGGGATAGTATCACAGCTGCAGAAAGGGAGGTCGTCGAAGAGGGTTTGTCGACTGAGTCAGCATGGGTGGAAGTCAGAAACAGGAAAGGAGCAGTCACTTTATTGGGAGTTTTCCATAGACCCCCCAATAGCAACAGAGACATGGAGGAACAGATTGGGAGGCAGATTTTGGAAAGGTGCAGAAGTAACAGGGTTGTTGTCATGGGCGACTTCAACTTCCCTAATATTGATTGGAACCTCCTCAGTGCAAATAGTTTGGATGGAGCAGATTTTGGCAGGTGTCCAGGAAGGTTTCCTGACTCAATATGTAGATAGGCCGACTAGAGGGGAGACTATGTTGGATTTGGTGCTTGGCAACGAACCAGGCCAGGTGGCAGATCTCTCGGTGGGAGAGCATTTCGGTGATAGTGATCACAACTCCCTGACCTTTACTATAGTCATGGAGAGGGATAGGAGCAGACGGGATGGGAAAATATTTAATTGGGGGAGGGGGAATTACAATGCTATTAGGCAGGAACTGGGGAGCTTAAATTGGGAACAGATGATCTCAGGGAAATGCACGACAGAAATGTAGAAGTTGTTTAGGGAGCACTTGCTGCGACTGCTGGATAGGTTTGTCCCGATGAGGCAAGGAAGGGATGGTAGGGCGAAGGAACCTTGGATGACAAGAGATGTGGAACAGCTAGTCAAGAGGAAGAAGGAAGCTTACTTAAGGTTGAGGAAGCAAGGATCAGACAGGACTCTAGAGGGTTACAAGGTAGCCAGGAAGGAACTGAAGAATGGACTTAGGAGAGCTAGAAGGGGACATGAAAAAGTCTTGGCGGGTAGGATTAAGGAAAGTCCCAAGGCGTTCTACACTTATGTGAGGAACAAGAGGATGGCCAGAGTGAGGATAGGGCCAATCAGGGATAGTGGAGGGAACTTGTGCCTGGAGTCGGAGGAGGTAGGGGATGTCCTTAATGAATACTTTGCTTCAGTATTCACTAGTGAGAGGGACCTGGTCGTTTGTGAGGACAGCGTGAAACAGGCTGATTTGCTCCAACAGGTTGATGTTAAGAAGGAGGATGTGCTGGAAATTTTGAAAGGCATGAGGATAGATAAGTCCCCGGGGCCAGACGGGATATACCCAAGGATATTACGGGAAGCAAGGGAAGAGATTGCCGCGCCTTTGGCGATGATCTTTGCGTCCTCACTGTCCACTGGAGTAGTACCGGATGATTGGAGGGTGGCAAATGTTATTCCCTTGTTCAAGAAAGGGAATAGGGATAACCCTGGGAATTACAGACCAGTCAGTCTTACGTCGGTGGTGGGCAAATTATTGGAGAGGATTCTGAGAGACAGGATTGATGATTATTTGGAAAAGCATAGTTTGATTAGAGATAGTCAGCATGGCTTTGTGAGGGGCAGGTCATGCCTCACAAGCCTTATTGAATTCTTTGAGGATGTGACAAAACACATTGATGAAGGAAGAACAGTGGATGTGGTGTATATGGATTTTAGCAAGGCGTTTGATAAGGTTCCCCATGGTAGGCTCATTCAGAAAGTAAGGAGGCATGGGATACAGGGAAAGTTGGCTGTCTGGATACAGAATTGGCTGGCCCATAGAAGACAGAGGGTGGTAGTAGATGGAAAGTATTCAGCCTGGAGCTCGGTGACCAGTGGTGTTCCACAGGGATCTGTTCTGGGACCTCTGCTCTTTGTGATTTTTATAAATGACTTGGATGAGGAAATGGAAGGCTGGGTTAGTAAGTTTGCCGATGACACAAAGGTTGCTGGAGTTGTGGATAGTGTGGAGGGCTGTTGTAGGTTGCAACGGGACATTGACAGGATGCAGAGCTGGGCTGAGAAGTGGCAGATGGAGTTCAACCTGGAAAAGTGTGAAGTGATTCATTTTGGAAGGTCGAATTTGAATGCAGAATGCTTAATGAAAGGATTCTTGGCAGTGTGGAGGAACAGAGGGATCTTGGGGTCCACGTCCATAGATCGCTCAAAGTTGCCACCCAAGTTGATAGGGTTGTTAAGAAGGCGTATGGTGTGTTGGCTTTCATTAACAGGGGGATTGAGTTTAAGAGCTGCGAGGTTATGCTGCAGCTCTATAAGGCCCTGGTTAGACCACACTTGGAATATTGTGTTCAGTTCTGGTCGCCTCATTATAGGAAGGATGTGGAAGCTTTAGAGAGGGTGCAGAGGAGATTTACCAGGATGCTGCCTGGACTGGAAGGCATGTCCTACGAAGAAAGATTGAGGGAGCTAGGGCTTTTCTCATTGGAGCGAAGAAGGATGAGAGGTGACTTGATAGAAGGGTACAAGATGATGAGAGGCACAGATAGAGTGGATAGCCAGATACTTTTTCCCAGGGCGGAAAGGGCTATCACCAGGGGGCATAATTTTAAGGTGATTGGAGGAAGGTTTCGGGGAGATGTCAGAGGTAGGTTCTTTACACAGAGAGTGGTGGGTGCCTGGAATGCACTGCCAGCGGTGGTAGTAGAAGCAGATACATTAGGGACATTTAAGCGACTCTTGGATAGGTATATGGATGATAGTAGAATGAAGGGTATGTGGGTAGCTTGATCTTAGAGTAGGTTCAAGGGTCGGCACAACATCGTGGGTCGAAGGGCTTGTCATGTGCTGTACTGTTCTATGTTCTAATTTCTATGCCGGTCCCGGGCACTGGATCGTTCCCGGCTTCCCACATAGAGCACGAGGAGCACACCACGGCTCTGAGCTCTCCTCCCATGACTTAACCCTTTAAATTAAACCTTTTGGAAGATGCTTAATATCAAATATTATTACTCTCGAGCCCTTCTTCCCTGGTCCTTGTTACTACAGAACTCCTTAAAAAACACGACTTGCTATATATGAAAATAAACTCTCGACCTTTCTTACCTTAGTTGCTGGGCTAGCTATTTAGAGCTATTCCCTCACAGCAGTTACTCACCAACCAATCACCTTGCAGCTTTCCTGTGATGTCATTGTTAATATTTTTTTTAAACACTTTGGCACTTCCGGACTCTGTCTGTGTTTATCCTCGCCTCGGTCAGTGATTCTCCCCGCAGGTCCGCTCCACTCCGCTCAGCTCCCGGAAGGCAAGTCCTGCAATTGTTTTGTAGTTCCATCTCACCCAATATCTGACTGTATTTACATTCCTCGCAGCAGTGAATCTTTCAGTGTCTACTTTCACTGCAGAAGTGTTCATAGTAATTTACAGCATGGAAGGAGGCCATTCGGCCCATCATGCCTGCACCAGTTGACAAGTAGCCATCCAGATTAATCCCATGTTTCAGCTCTTAATCTGTAGCCTTGTAGGTTACAGCACTTCGAGTGCATATCCAACTACTTTTTAAACGTTATGCGGGTTTCTGCCTCTACCACCCTTTCAGGCAGTAAGTTCCAGAATCCCACCACCCACTGGTTGAAATATTTCCACTCGAATCCCCTCAACACCTCCTGCCTAAATAAAACCTAAATACCCTAAGTCTATGCCCCCTGGTTATGGACCCCTCAACCAAGGGGAATAAGGCCTTCCTATGCATTCTATCCTTCTAAGAGAGAAGACATTAGCTCATCTTTTATCCAGAATTCAGTGTGATAGCTGAAATCCCGATGCCGTATTTCTCCTGGAAAGCCTGCCAGACTACCCCTTAAAGTCGCCTGAAGAGAACTGCTCCAAAGAGATCCCAGAGACAGCCGTCTAAGTGTATTTGGGATGCCAGAATAAAGGGACAACGGATATCATTCCATATCTTCTCCTTTTCCCTCAAGGATTAGCAAGTTTTTTTTTTTGCCTTTTTTGTGAAGAGACCTCTGCAGTGAAAACTTCTTAATTTTTCTTTAACCAGAGTGTGTGAGAGGGAGGGGAGGGGGGGTGGGTGGGGGGGGGGGGGGTGGTGGGGGGTGGTGTCGTTGGGGTGGCTAATTTAAAAGGGAACTTTCATATTTCACTCTGTGTGTTAATGCTTTGCATCTTTACTGAATAGGTTCTGTTTTATAATAAATTGATAATTTTGTTGTTTATTAAAGAAACCTGGTTGGTGAATTTCATTCTGAAACAAAAATAGAGTATATAATTGGTCGTATTGGTAACTGGATAAACATGTAAGTATATGTTGTGACCCGTGGAGAAGTGCAACGAGAAAAATACAATGCACTCCTCTCCCCTCAGTCATATTTGGGGGCTCTGTGCAGGATAACACAAAACCAACGACATACAATTGTAAGTGGGTTAATAATAATTGAAAAGGGGAAAAGGAAAATACCAGGATTATTGTGCATTAGAGTCAGGTTTACACCACCAGAATGGCTTTATCAGTTGCTACAACCTTTCTGGAAGGGCGGACTTATCCCTGATGATGGGGGAGGGTGAACAGCCAGAGGTTGTGGTACACATCGGTACCAATGACATAGGCAGGAAGAGTGATGAGGTCCTGCAGGGGGAGTTTAGGGAGTTAGGTAGTAAGTTAAAAAAACAGGACCTCTAAGGTTGTAATCTCTGGATTACTCCCTGTGCCACGTGCCAGTGAGGCTAGAAATAGGAAGATAGTGCAGCTAAACAAGTGGCTGAACAGCTGGTGTAGAAGGGAGGGTTTCAGATATCTGGACCATTGGGCTCTCTTCAGGGACAGATGGGACCTGTACAAGAAGGACGGGTTGCATCTCAACTAGAAGGGCACGAATATCCTGGCTGCGAGGTTTGCTAGCGTCACTCGGGAGGGTTTAATCTAGTGTGGCAGGGGGGTGGGAACCAGAGCAGTAGGACAGCTAGTGAAGTAAATGAGGAGGACATAGTAAATAAGGCCAGTAGGACTAAGAGGAAGAGCTGGCAGGGAGATGTTGCTGAGCACAGCGGGACTGGTGGTCTGAAGTGCATTTGTTTCAATGCGAGAAGTATAACACGTAAGGAAGATGAATTTAGAGCTTGGATTAGTACTTGGAAATATGATGTTGTTGTTATTACAGAGACTTGGTTCAGGAAGGGCAGGATTGGCAGCTAAATGTTCCAGGCTTTAGAAGCTTCAGGCGGGATAGAGGGGGATGTAAAAGAGGTGGGGGAGTTGCATTACTGGTTATGGAGAATATCACAGCTGTACTGCGGGAGGACACCTCGGAGGGGTCATGCAGCGAGGCAATATGGGTGGAGCTCAGGAATAGGAAGGGTGCAGTCACGATGTTGGGGGTTCACTACAGGCCTCCCAACAGCCAGCAAGAGGTAGAGGAGCAGATATATAGACAGATTTTGGAAAGATGTAAAGGTAACAGGGTTGTAGTGGTGGGTGATTTTAACTTCCCCAATATTGACTGGGACTCACTTAGTGCTAGGGGCTTGGATGGGGCAGAATTTGTGAGGAGCATCCAGGAGGGCTTCTTGAAACAGTATGTAGGTAGTAAAACTAGGGATGGGGCCATTCTGGACCTGGTATTGGGGAATGAGCCCGGCCAGGTGGTCGAAGTTTCAGTGGGGGATCATTTCGGGAGCAGTGACCATAATTCCATAAGTTTTAAGGTACTCGTGGATAAGGATAAGAGTAGTCCTCGGGTGAAGGTGCTAAATTGGGGGAAGGCTAATTATAACAATATTAGGCAGGAACTGAAGAATTTAGATTGGGGGCGGCTGTTTGAGGGTAAATCAACATCTGACATGTGGGAATCTTTCAAACGTCAGCTGATTAGAATCCAGGACCAGCATGTTCCTGTGAGGAAGACAGACAAGTTCGGCAAGTTTCGGGAAGCTTGGATAACACGGGATATTGTGAGCCTAGTCAAAAAGAAAAAGGAAGCATTTGTAAGAGCTGGAAGGCTAGGAACAGATGAAGCACTTGAGGAATATAAAGACTGTCGGAAGGAACTTAAGCAAGGAGTTAGGAGGGCTAAAAGGGGTAATGAAAAGTCATTGGCAAACACGATTAAGGAAAATCCCAAGGCTTTTTATACATATATAAAGAGCAAGAGGGTAACCAGGGAAAGGGTTGGCCCACTCAAGGACAGAGAAGGGAATCTATGTGTGGAGCCAGAGGAAATGGGCAAGGTACTAAATGAGTACTTTGCATCAGTATTCACCAAGGAGAAGGACTTGGTGGATGATGAGCCTAGGGAAGGGAGTGTAGATAGTCTCAGTCATCTCATTACCAAAAAGGAGGTGGTGTTGGGTGTCTTGCAAAGCATTAAGGTAGATAAGTCCCCAGGGCCTGATGGGATCTACCCCAGAATACTGATGGAGGCAAGGGAAGAAATTGCTGGGGCCTTGACAGAAATCTTTGCTCCTCATTGGCTACAGGTGAGGTCCCAGAGGACTGGAGAATAGCCAATGTTGTTCCTTTGTTTAAGAAGGGTAGCAAGGATAATCCAGGAAATTATAGGCCGGTGAGCCTTACGTCAGTGATAGGGAAATTATTAGAGAGGATTCTTCGGGACAGGATTTACTCCCATTTGGAAACAAATGGACTTATTAGCGAGAGACAGCATGGTTTTGTGAAGAGGAGGTCGTGTTTCACTAATTTGATTGAGTTTTTTGAGGAAGTGACAAAGATGATTGATGAAGAAAGGGCAGTGGATGTTATCTATATGGACTTCAGTAAAGCCTTTGACAAGGTCCCGCATGGCAGACTGATACAAAAGGTGAAGTCACATGGGATCAGAGGGGAGCTGGCAAGATGGATACAGAACTGGCTCGGTCATAGAAGACAGAGGGCAGCAGTGGAAGGGTGCTTTTCTGAATGGAGGGCTGTGACTAGTGGTGTTCTGCAGGGATCAGTGCTGGGACCTTTGCTGTTTGTATTATATATAAATGATCTGGAGGAAAATGTAGCTGGTCTGATTAGTAAGGTTGCGGACGACACAAAGGTTGGTGGAGTTGCGGATAGTGATGAGGATTGTCAGAGGATACAGCAGGATATAGATCGGTTGGAGACTTGGGCGGAGAAATGGCAGATGGAGTTTAATCCGGACAAATGTGAGGTAATGCATTTTGGAAGGTCTAATGCAGGTGGGAGGTATACAGTAAATGGCAGAACCCTTAGGAGTATTGACAGGCAGAGAGATCTGGGCGTACAGGTCCACAGGTCACTGAAAGTGGCAACGCAGGTGGATAAGGTAGTGAAGAAGGCATACGGCATGCTTGCCTTCATCGGTCGGGGCATAGAGTATAAAAATTGGCAAGTCATGTTGCAGCTGTACAGAACCTTAGTTAGGCCACACTTAGAATATTGCGTGCAATTCTGGTCGCCACACTACCAGAAGGATGTGGAGGCTTTGGAGAGGGCACAGAGGAGGTTTACCAGGATGTTGCCTGGTCTGGAGGGCATTAGCTATGAGGAGAGGTTGGAAAAACTCGGATTGTTTTCACTGGAACGACGGAGGTGGAGGGGCGACATGATAGAGGTTTACAAAGTTATGAGTGGCATGGACAGAGTGGATAGTCAGAAGCTTTTTCCCAGGGTGGAAGAGTCAGTTACTAGGGGACATAGGTTTAAGGTGAGAGGGGCAAAGTTTAGAGGGGATGTGCGAGGCAGGTTCTTTACACAGAGGGTGGTGAGTGCCTGGAACTTGCTGCCAGGGGAGGTGGTGGAAGCAGATACGATAGCGACGTTTAAGAGGCATCTTGACAAATATATGAATAGGAAAGGTTTAGAGGGATACGGTCCCCAGAAGTGCAGAAGGTGTTAGTTTCGGCAGGCATCAAGATCAGCGCAGGCTTAGAGGGCCGAATGGCCTGTTCCTGTGCTGTACTGTTCTTTGTTCTTTGATTTGCAAATCTTAACCAAGATTAGGTTAAAAGCATTGGCAAAAAAGTTGGAATTAAGGAAGCAGACATAACTGAAGTAGCAGCACAGCATTTGAAATTGGAAGAAGGAAAAGGTAATCCAGATGGTAGTTCAGTTGAATTAGTTAGAATTCAGTTACAGATGAACAGGAGAAAGAAATGAGACAACTTGAACTAGAATTTCAAAAGGAAAAAGAGAGGAGAGGCAGGAGAGAGAAAGGGAGCGAGAAAGGGAATTCAAATTTAAAAAGCTGGAACTAAAACAAAAAGGATGGCCTTGACTCCAATGCAAATTCTGGTGAGGAAAGATCTGATCCCAACCTCAGAGCTGGTGGAAAGCTGTTTAAATTTGTGCAATCCCTCCCAAAGTTTGAGGAAAGGGACATAGAGGCATTTTCATTTCTTTTGAAAAGATAACTAGACAGATGAAGTGGCCGAAGGAAAGCCGGACACTGCTCATGCAAAGCAGGTTGATTGGCAGAGCTCATGAAGTTTCTGCCATGCTTTCTGAAGAGGCTTCTGCAGATTATGAGATGGCAAAATGGGCTATTCTCGCTGCATATAAGTTATTCCCTGAAGTGTACAGGCAGAAATTTTGAAACCTCCGGAAACAACCCAGGCAGACTGAGATTGAATTTGAGAGGGTAATGCAAATTAATTTTGATGTGGGCACTAAAGGTTGAAGCCACGTATGAGACCCTTAGGGAAATAATTCTCCTGGAAGAATTTAAAAATTCACTCTCTCCATTAGTAAGAATCCATGTAGAGAACCAAAAGGTTTCAACAGCCAGACAGGCAGCTGAGATCGCTGATGATTACGAGCTCGTTAACAAGCCCGAACCTTTTGTCCGTACCTGGTTGGTGGATTTTATTCTTAATAAAAGTGGAGTATATAATTGGCCGTATCAGTAACTGGGGAAACATTTAAATATATGTTGTGACCCGTGGAGAAGTGGAACTAGAGAAATACAATGCACTCCTCCTGCCTCAGACATAACATTTTAAACACGTCAATTAGGTCTCCCCTCAGCCTCCTCTTTTACAAAGAAAGCAACCCTAGCCTATCCAATCTTCCTTCATAACTAAAGTTCTATATTCCAGGCAACATCCTCGTAAATCTCCTCTGTACCCACTCTAGTGTAATCACATCTTTCCTATAGTGTGGTGACCGTGACCAGAACTGCACAAAATACTTCAGCTGTGACCTAACAAATGTTTTATACAATTGCATTCCAGCATAACCTCCCAGCTCTTATATCTTACAAAATGGGATGAGTGTGTAAAACTAAAGCGCATGGGATTGGGGGCAGTGTATTGTGATGGATGGAAAATTGGTTGGCATCAGGAAACAAAGAGTAGGGATAAATAGGTCTTCTATCGAATGGCAGGTAGTGACTAGTGGGATACTGCGATTAGGAATGGGCAATAAATGCTGGCCTGGCCAGCAACACCCACATCCCATGAATGAATTTTTAAAAACTGCCCAGTGCCATACACTCCACCCCAGGTCCCCGATGTAAAAGGGAAGGATTCCCGCGTAGAGACTCCTCCACCAGGGTCTTCCCTCACCGCCAGACGTCAGCACGGACTGGCAGGGCATGTCTGGACAGCTGACGAGGGCGAAGAAGTGGAGAATGTGCAGGAGCAGCCCATTCAGGAAACACATCCGTGCCATTTGGAATGGCACGGAGGGCATTTCCAAGAGGCAGCTCAGGTTGTGTGGGACCAGTTCCCGAGGAGGGTTTCGGGGCCTGGGTCTGATGAGCAGTTCCAACCGAATGGGGGCGAGCTTGGCCGGGAGCGTTCCACTCTCCCGAGCCCTCTCGTCACCCGTACTGAGGGGCATCCAGGGGCTTCGGCTACTCCTTCACCTGCTGGTCCATCCCCAGAGTCGACTGGCCGGACAGCCGAGGCACTCTCCTCCACCGGCCGGGGAGCGCCCTGACTGGAGGCGACCATGTTCCAAACTCTGAATAGATCCCGGTAAAAGACAGGCAGCTCCCTCAGAGATGAGCGGCTAACGTTGTCCGCCGGGAGCTGCGTGTCATCTTGAAGGCAGTAACACTTGCGGAAAAAATACGTCGCCAGCGCACACCATCTGGGAGGATGCTCGACGTACAGGTATCTCTGCAGGGTCCGAAGGCGGAGACCGCGGCAGAGACCCAGTGTTTCCTCTTGCCCCAGAAGAATTCAACTAGCTTCTTCTGGATCTTGGTGGCGAATGCAGGGGGCGGGACCAAAGTTACCAACCGGTACCACAGCATCGAGGCCACCAGTTGGTTTATGACCAGCGCTCAGCCCCTGTAGGAAAGCACTCGGAGCAGTCCCGTCCAGCGCCCCAGCCGAGTGGTGACTTTCCTGCCAGTTTGCCAGCCAGGCTTCCTCAGCGGGGCTAAGATGGACTCCCAGATAGAGGAGGTGCGTGGTGCTCCACGCAAAAGGTGTCATCTCCTCCGGCAGGGAGTCTACCCGCCACTGACCCACCAGGAGTCTGGAACATTTCTCCCAATTGATCCTCGCGGAGGACGCAGCAGAAAAGGTCTGCTGGCAGTCGCGCATCCTCCGCAAGTCAACGGAATCTATGACCACGAGAAGCACGTCGTCGGCGTAAACTGAGAGGATGATCCACATGCCTGGCCCGCGCAGAGCCAATCCCGTCAACCTCCTGCGAAGGAGGTAGTACGGGAAGTCTCCGCGCGGATGATATATAATTGGCAGGACATGGGGCATCCCTGACGCCCTCCTCTCCCAAAGCGAAGGGGCGTCGTCAAGGACCCGTTAACTTTGACCAGACACTCTGCGGCAGCGTATAAAAGTCGGACGCGCGCCACAAAATGTGGCCCGAGTCCGAAAGCGCGCAGAGTCCCGAAAAGATATTAGTGATCCACCCTGTCGAACGGGAGAGAAAGGCAACCGACAGACCAGTCCTCTGGAAAAGATGGATCAGGTCCCGGACCAGGTGGATGTTGTTCTGGATGGACCGGCCTGGGACCGTGTAGGACTGGTCGGGGTGGATCATGTGGGCCAACACGGAGCCCAGGCAGGTAGACATAGCCCAGGCAAAGATCTTGTAATCCGTGCTGAGGAGGGAGACCGGACGCCGGTTTTTAAGTAGGCAGAGATCGCCCCTCTTCGGCAGTAGGACGATCACTGCCCAGCGCCGCGAGAGGGGCATCTCCCCAGTCGCCAGGCTTTTCCCCAGGACCCACGTGTAATCGTCCCCCAGAACGCCCTGAGAAACTCTACGATCAGCCTGTCCAGTCCCGGGGAGTTGCCCCTCAATTTATACAAACTGGGTGGTTTTATTTTAATAAAAGAAAGTCAACAGATGAAACTCTCCGCCGAACAAAGGCGGTGGAGGGTGCCGCGTCAGCTCCGCCAACATAAGTGGAGCCTCCAACCCTTCGACACCCTCCGGGCTGACCTATGGCAGGTCCTCCCACAAAACTCTGCGCGCATCCTCGCTGGACAGATCTGGAGAGAACAACGCACTGTAATAAGTACAGACCAGGAGGCCCATTCCCTCCGGATCCATGATGGAGGATGTGTCATCGACCAGTAGCTCGACGAGCTGCTTACGGACCCCCAGCCATTTTTCCAGTGAGTAGAAGAAGGGCGAGGCGCGGTCCAAATCTTCCAGAATCTGGATCCGTGACCTCACGTACGTGCCTCGGGACCCTATGAGCTGCAGGTCCCTCAGCGCGCCCTTCTTCTCTTTATACACCTGCCACAGGGCCGGGTCCACGACGGCATGACCGAGGCAGGACTCCAAGTCGAGCAGCTCCCTCTCTAGGCGCCCGATCTCAGCTTCCCGCCACTTGGTCGACCCCTTCGCGTACTCCCGACAGGAGACGCGGATGTGAGTCTTGCCCACATCCCACCATAGCCTCAAGGAGGGGAAGCCCCCCTGCTTCCTTCCCCAATCGGCCCTGAATCGACGGAACGAGTCCCGGAATCACTCGTCTTCCAGCAGCCGGTTGTTAAAGTGCCAGTATGCGGATCCCGCCCGCGTGCGGAGCGGAGTGAACTCCGCCCACACCAGGCGGTGGTCCGAGCACGGCACGAGCCGCATCGAGGCCGCCGAAATGCGGGAGCCGTACGCCTGCGAAAATTAGAGGCTGTCGATTCGGGACCCTCCTCCTCCAGACCTCCACGTGAAGGCGCTGGAGTCGGGATGGAGATTCCGCCAGACGTCCACCAAGTTGAGTGAGCTGATCAGTTCCCTTAACTTCTCCACCAACGCTTGGCCGCGCTGGGGACCGGAGCGATCCCCCACCTCGAGGGTGCAGTTAAAATCCCCCCCGAGGATGATGCACTCGCCGCTACCGATGGAGCTCAAGAGAGCGGACACTTCTTCAAAGAAGTGCGCTTACAACGCGCCGGGCCTGGGCGCGTACACGTTCACAAAGTGGAGCGGCACGCTACCCAGGCGAACAGAGAGGTGGAGCAAGCACTAGCTCCTTGACCCCCAAGATCTCTGGCTGAAAAGTCGGGGCCAACAGATAGTCACCCCACTAGAAACAGGGGTGAGGTGACTCATGTAGACCCCACCCTGCCACTCCAGGTGGCTTCGTCTCCCGGAACGGTGTGGGTTTCCTGCAGAAAGCTCACCGCGTATCTCCCTTCCCTGAAGACTGAGAGATTGTAAAATCTGCGGTGAGACCCCCTGCTGCCGTTGATGTTGAGGCTGGCTATGGTTATCTTCATGTCAAAGGTACTTAAAACCCGTCACCAACAGCTCACTGTGAGGAGGGAGTGGAAGTGCACCTGGTCTTCCACTCCCCCAGCAACCCATTGAGGAACACATTAAAACGGCGCCTCTCAACCAGTTTCACGCCCGCGCGCTTGCCCGCTTTCTTGAAGGCGGCACGGATGGACTGGATGATCAGCACTGGATTCGACCAATGGCCGAGGGCCAGCTGAACTTT
Source organism: Heterodontus francisci (assembly GCF_036365525.1). Lineage (NCBI taxonomy): Eukaryota > Metazoa > Chordata > Chondrichthyes > Heterodontiformes > Heterodontidae > Heterodontus > Heterodontus francisci. Next base: position 77,601,192 of record NC_090395.1, on the reverse strand, counting down.
ATTGCGGCAACCCCTGCAAGCCGCGAGGAAATCCCGGAGTTCCGCCGTGGGGATGAGAGGAGCCTCGGTAGGAGGCACGAGGGACTCCACCACCTCACTGGCGATGGAATCAAGATCATCCTCCGTGCCCCACACCGAATCCCCATCCTCCTACGGGTCATCACCGCCAGCGGCCGACACACCCACCACACACTGTGGGGCGGACGTCCCGGCCGCGCCAGCTGGTCCCGCCTCCGTCACAATCCCACCCCCAGGATCGATGGCAGAGGAGTCCTCTCTGGGTTCTAGAATGGAACTGGAGCCTGTGGGTACCAGCGGTTCAGGACCCCCCTCCACCTCCGCCCCCAGGCCAAAGAGCGGTCCAGGGGAGACGGAAGTTCCCGACTCCGAAAATCCAGCCGGAGCCGAGACCGGAGACGGAGAAAGGAGGCCATCTCCTGCCCCGCCAGCATCCACAGGCCCAGTAGATGGGGCAGCATTTCCACCCCACCCCACTCCACCCAACCCAGAGGCACTGGCAGAATGAGCAGCGTCTCCAGGCTTCCCCACCGCAAGCAGGGCTCCACGTACTCCTTCAGGAGGGGCCTCATGTACCGGGGGCCTCCCCCTCCCCTCCATCCTGAGGAATAGGGAGCTCCTGCCCAGATTTTGTCGCCTTGGTGGTGGCGGTAGGGGAAACCTGGGGACCCGAAACAGGAGACAGCTCCCCTCCAACAGATGGGCCCCGTATCTCAGGGCCCTGTGTTACATCAGTGGAGGGGTGCCTTCTCCTCTTTTTCCCAGTTGGGTGCGGAGGCTCAGAGACCTCCATATCATCAGAGGCCTCCGCCTTCGCACTCTTTTTTTTTATTCACCCTGGGCCTGAGCCCAGCCCTGGGGCAAGCTGACTCCCTGAGATCGGGCTTTGTGCTGAGCTCAGACTCGGGTTGTGTCACGGTGTCCAGGGGATGCGCCTCTCGATGTTTATTTCTCCTCCGCGCCTTCCTTCCACTTGGACGGTCAGCCCCCTCCCTGCCGGAGGCCGTGAAAACCACAGCCTCCGGTACCGACTGAATGGTATCTGGTTGAGGTGTAGGGGGGTTGGGAGGAGGTGCAACGGCGCCACCCTGGGCCGCCGAGTTGGAGTTGGCAGCCGGGAGGTTGGGGCAGTTCTTACGAACATGCCCCACCCCGCTACAGACATGGCACCGCACCCCGTCCAAGGTCCAGAAGACGCGGTAGGCCGTCCCCTGGAACTCTGTATTGAAGTGGCCCTCTGTAACCTCCTCCCGCGCCAGCTGCATGAATAACTGGCGGCAGAAGGAGTACACGTGTCGGAGGCTGTTCTCCCGAAGACCGAGCGGGACTGGGGTGAGCCCCGTCTTTACCTCCCCCAGATGGTGCAGGTGGGGAAGGAGGAACTCACCAGGAATGAAGGGCGGGACGTTGGGTAAAATGACCCTTTGCGCAGTGGCCTCCAGGGGTCCACTGGCAGAAAGGTCCCGCCCACGGTGAGCCCCTTGTTCAGAGCCAGGGACACCGCCCGCTCAGTCCTCAGGAATAACACTGCCTTCCCGTACATTTTAGAGGCTGCAACAATGGCCGAAGGGCAGACAACCTCAGCCATTGCTTTCACACATGCCTCTATAGTCATGTTCGGGTGGATGTAGCTCTTGACCCCATGCTTCGATGTTAATAATGCAAATGGTGACGGGACAACAGGTGCAGCTGCAGCAGCCGCAGCAGCATATGTACGGGAAGGCTCCGCCACCGGCGAAGGAGGGCTTGCCATGGGGTCTAAGAGCCACGTCCACCCCCAAGAAACGAAGCAAATTTACACAGTTAAAACAAAAAAAAAGCAAACTTTAAACAAAGTGGAGTGGGAGTAGAGGAGGATGGGGTAGGATGGTAAAGGAAAAGGGGAGGATAGGTGACTGAGGCAACTGAGTGGAGGACGGGAGAGAAAGGCTGAAAAGGATGTTTGTTCCAACTGCCAGTTGGAGCACCTTTGTAACAATTAGTCCAAAACTATTTGTAGTCTTCCAGTTGGGGGAGGCTTCTTCGCCCGGGACGGCTGGAGCCGCCCGATACTCTCCTCTTCTGATTTTAACAAGAAAGTCTTCACCCGGGCAACTCCAGCTGTCCCGAGCAGGCAGTTGGGGTGGGGAGGGAGCTCCCTGTGTGCAAACACCAATACAAATACAGGGGCTCCCTACTGGATTTGGCTGCCCCACCCAAGTCTTCAGGCCTCTTCTCCCTCCCCCAAACAGTGCAAACTTAGAGTCTTTCAGGTGCCCTGACACCCACCTCTGCAAAACAATTGCAGCTTTCCTTGATGGTTTCAATCCACTCTGCAGTCTCCTCTCTCCAGTTACTGCAGTCTCCACTCTGCATTCACCTCTCTCCAGTTACTGCAGTCTCCACTCTGCATTCACCACTCTGCAGTTGTTCACATCAACACAAACAAACCCCAAATGTTCAAATAGAAACAGAAAAGTTATAACATAGAAGGATACCATTCAGCCCATCATGTCTGTGCTGGTCATTAAGAGTTATCCAGCCTAATCCCATGATGGGGACATTGTAGAGGGAGCTTTACCCTGCATCTAACCCCCGTGCTGTACCTGTCCTGGGGAGTGTTTGATGGGGACAGTGTAGAGGGAGCTTAACTCTGTATCTAACCCCCGTGCTGTACCTGTCCTGGGAGTGTTTGATGGGGACAGTGTAGAGGGAGCTTAACTCTGTATCTAACCCCCGTGCTGTACCTGTCCTGGGAGTGTTTGATGGGGACAGAGTAGAGGGAGCTTTACTCTGTATCTAACCCCCCGTACTGTACCTGTCCTGGGAGTGTTTGATGCTGTTACATTAGGCAACACTGACCCTGAGTAGGCAAAACATCAGAGAAACAAATACAGATTGCTAAAAATTGCAGAGTGGTGGTGATTAACAATATTTGATAACAGTGTTTCGCAGATTGATTGGCTGAATATATCCATTATTTTAATGTAAGATATCAGAAAGGTACAAAGTGAGGTTCAGGATATTTGCTGCCTAGAGTGTGATACACAGACTCATGTTATCCCTGAGCCTGCCCATAGTTCACTATTGGTGGTTATGGCCTGGGATTCTCACCCCCACCCTCGCTGGCAGACATGGATCCATAGCAAACTCTGGCCCTGACCTGTTGCTGATGTCCGAGATAATATTGTATTCTTTATCTCGTGGATGACAATGTTTTATTGTATCAGAGACTGAACTGTGTCAATGTTCGTCAAGCCTCTCATCTCCATTTGATGTAGAAAACAATTTCTGCCAACGCGTATATCCGTGTTTCTCCTTTTAACATCAAGGGGGTAATTTTAACTATTGGGGTAATTTTACCTATCGGGGGTTGGGCTGGTTGAATCTGGGACAATCAGTCCCTTTAACAGGAGCCCGCTGTTTTGATGACATGGCCTCACTGACACTAGGAAGATGCACCTCCCCCACCCTTTCTCCCCACCCCAACACTCCCCTCCCCTCACACCCCACCTCCAGACTGGGGCAATATTGGAGTGTCCAATATGGTGGAGTAATCGGGAGGCCAAAGGTTCAGGGTCGGGATGGAGGGTGTGGGGAAGAGGGAGAGTCGGGAACTGGGGAAGGGCTGGGGCTACTCTAGGGGGAGTGGAGGAGCCTGAGAGAGAAGCTGGGAAGGGAAGGGAAGGGGTTAGTTTGAAGGGAAGATGTCTCTGGGTGTCCTGTGTTCCACCTGGTTATGGACCCAGGGAGGCTCTGCTACCCCTCTGGGCCCCACTGGAACAGTTTGAGACTGGAGCATTTGGAGCTTGTTCCCCTTGGCCAGCAATGTTACTGGGCGGAATATCCATGGAAGCCCAGCACAGCTGCTCTCACAGATCCACTGGGGTTGGGAATCTGATGTCAATCTCCAATTTGCAGTGATTGATGAGTATCTTTCGGATTGGGCTGGGCAGCCACCAGCGGAAGACCCACATTAAAACCCCAGCAGAGCAGGAATGCGTCAGTACAACAAACAACTCCATTTTAAATCAGTTCGCAATCTATTTCCACAGATGGAGGCGTTCAAACTCAATCAGAAATCTAAAAGAAATCCTGTCCTTCATATTCATCTCTGTTCCACATGACCACTATCAGTAGCGGAGGCTTTACTCTGTATCTCACCCCGTTTTTTTTTTATGTTGCGGGTGCCTTTATTCCTCAGGCCCCCTTTACATACATTTTAAAAGAACACTAAAAACAGATAAATAAAACAAAAACTCAAATTAAAATGTCATTCTCGGTGTCGACAATGCACTTCAGTCCCTGCGGTGCCCACCGGCCGCAGAAGGTCTCAAGCGTACCGGTGGACACCGCAAGCTCCTTCTCCAGGGACACCTGGGCGCGAACAGAACCTCGGAAGAGGGGCAGGCAATCGGGGAGGACGGACCCCCCCCCCCACAACCGACGGCCCGCAGCCTGGACCCGTTCATTGCCACCTTGGCCAGGCTCAGCAGCAGACCGACGAGGAGATCCTCCTCCCGGCCCACGCCCCTCCGCACCGGGTGCCCAAAGATCAGGAGTGTGGGGCTGAAGTGCAGCCAGAACCTGAGAAGCATCCCCTTTAAATACACAGAGGGGCTGCAACCTCGCACACTCCATATATACATGGAACACGGACTCGTCCAGGCCGCAGAAATTACAGGCGGCCTGGGAGTCTGTGAACCTGCTTAAAAATCTATTGCACGGGACTGCCCTGGGCAACACCCTCCACCCCAGGTCCCCGATGTAAAGAGGGAGGACTCCCAGGTACAGAGACCTCCACTGGGGTTTCCCCTCACCATCAGATGGCAATGCGGACCGCCAGGCATGTCCAGACAGCAGACGAGGGTGAGGAAGTGGAGAGTGTGCAGGAGCAGCCCGTACAGGAAATACCTCCGCGCCGAGTGGAATTTCCAAGAGGCGGCTCAGGTTATGCGGGACCAGCTCCCAAAGAGGGTTTCAGGGTCTGGGTCTGATGAGCAGTTCCAGCCGAGCAGGAGTCAGCTCGGCCGGAATGCTCCGCACTCCCGAGCCCCCTCGTCACCTGCAGCAAGGGGCGTCCCGGGAGCTACGGCTACTCCTCCGCTTGTCGGTCCGTCCCCGGAGCCGGCTGCCTGGACAGCCGAGGCACTCTCCTCCACCGGTGGGGGAGCGCCCTGACTGAAGGCGACCATGTTCCAGACTCGGAATAGATCCCGGTAAAAGACAGGCAACTCCCTCAGAGAGGCGCGGCTAATGGACTCCACCGGGAACTGCGTGTCGTATTGAAGGCAGTGACACTGGCGGAAAAAATACGTCGCCAGCGCACACCATCTGGGAGGACGCTCGACGTACAGGTATCTCTGCAGGGTCCAAAGGCGGAGAGTCGCAGCCTGGGTGCGGACGCACACCAGCGACTGGCCGCACTCCTCGATCAAAGCCTCAGAACTGCGCAGAGACCCAGTGTTTCCTCTTGCCCCAGAAGAAATCGACGAGTTTCTTCTGGATCTTGGTGGCAAATGCAGGGGATGGGGCCAAAGTGACCAACCGGTACCATAGCATTGAGGCCACCAGTTGGTTTATGACCAGCGCTCGGCCCCTGTAGGAAAGCACTCGGAGCAGTCCTGTCCAGCACCCCAGCCGAGCGGTGACTTTCGCCTCCAACTCCTGCCAGTTTGCCAGCCAGGCTTCCTCAGCGGGGCTAAAGTTGACTCCCAGATAGAGGAGATGCGTGGTGCTCCACGCAAAAGGTGTCAACTCCTCCAGTAGACAGCCACCTGCCACTGATCCACCAGGAATCTGAAACATTTCTCCCAATTGATCCTGGCGGAAGACCCGGCAGAAAAGGTCTGCTGGCAGTCGCGCATCCTCCGCTAGTCAACGGGATCTGTGACCGCGAGGAGCACGTCGTCGGCATAAGCCGAGAGGACGACCCGCATGGCCGGCTCGCGCAGAGCCAAACCCACCAACATTCGGTGAAGCAGGGACAGGAATGGCTCCACGCCGATGGTATATAATTGGCCGGACATGGGGCATCCCTGACACACTCCTCTCCCAAAGCGAAGGGGCGCCGTCAAGGACCCATTAACTTTGACCAGACACTCTGCGGCGGCATATAAAAGTCGCACGTGGGCCATAAAATGTGGCTCGAGTCCGAAAGTGCGCAGAGTCCCAAAAAGGTATTCGTGATCCACCCTGTCGAACGCCTTCTCCTGATCGAGGGAGAGAAAGGCGACTGACTGACCAGTCCTCTGGGAAAGATGGATCAGGTCCCGGACCAGGTGGATGTTGTCCTGGACGGACCGGCCCGGAACCGTGTAGGACTGGTCGAGGTGGATCATGTGGGCCAGCACGGAACCCAGGCGGGTAGACATAGCCCGGGCGAAGATCTTATAATCCGTGTTGAGGAGGAAGACCGGACGCCAGTTTTTAAGCAGGTGGAGATCACCCCTCTTCAGCAGCAGGACGATAACTGCCCTGTGCCACGAGAGGGGCATCTCCCCGGTCGCCAGGCATTCCCCCAGGATCTGAGCGTAATCGCCCCTCAGAACGTCCCAGAATGCCTAGGAACTCACGGTCAGCCCATCCAGCCCCAGGGATTTGCTCCTCAAGAGCTGGTGGAGGGCGCCAGTCAGCTCCGCCAATGTGAGCAGAGCCTTCAATCCTTAGGCGCCCTCCAGGCTGTCCGTCAGTAGGTCCTCCCACAAAACTGTGTGTGCATCCTCGCTGGACCGATTTTGAGAGAACATCGCACTGTAATAAGTACGGACCAGGAGGCCCATTCCTTCCGGATCTGTGATGGAGGATCCGTTGTCGGCCAGCAGCTCAACAAGCTGTTTTCGGATCCTTCGCCATTTTTTGAGCGAGTAGATAGGTGAGGCGTGGTCCAAATCTTCCAGGATCTGGATCCGCGACCTCACGTATGCACCTTGGGACCCTATGAGCTGCAGGTCCCTCAGCACGCCCTTCTTTTTGTACGCCTGCCACAGGGCCGGGTCCGCGACAGCATGACCGAGGCGGGACTCCAAGTCGAGCACCTCCATCTCTAAGCACCCGATCTCGGCTCCCGCCTCTTGGTCGACCCCTTTGCATACACCTGACAGAAGACACGGATGTGAGTCTTGCCCACATCCCACCATAGCCTCAAGGAGGGGAAGCCCCCCTGCTTCCTTCTCCAGTCGGCCCAGAATCGACGTAATGAGTCCCAGAATCGCTCGTCCTCCAGCAGCCGGTTGTTAAAGTGCCAGTACGCGGACCCCACCCGCGTGCGGAGCGGAGTGAACTCCGCCCACACCAGGCAGTGGTTCGAGCACGGCACCAGACGCATGGAGGCCAACGAGACATGGGAGACGTACACCTGCGAAAAGTAGAGGTGGTCGATTCGGGACCCTCTTCATCCAGACCTCCATGTGAAGGTGCTGGAGTCGGGATGGAGGTTCCGCCAGACATCCACCAAGTTGAGGGAGCTGATAAGTTCCCTCAACTTCTCCACCGACGCTTGGCTGCGCTGGGGACCGGAGCGATCCCCCACCTTGAGGGTACAATTAAAATCCCCCCCCCCCCCCAAGGATGATGCACTCGCCGCTATCGATAGAGCGCAAGAGAACGGACACTTCTTCAAAGAAGTGCGCTTGCAATGCGCCGGGCCTAGGCACGTACACGTTCACTAAGTGGAGCGGCACGCTACCCAGGCGAACAGAGAGGTGGAGCAAGCGGCCCGGCACTAGCTCCTTGACCCCCAAGATCTCTGGCTGAAAAGATAGCCACCCCACTAAAATAGAGGTGACTGATGTAGACCCCACCCTGCCACTCCAGGAACCAGGTGGTTTTGTCTTCCGGAACGGTGTGGGTTTCTTTCAGAAAGCTCACCGCGTATCTCCCTTCCCTGAGGACTGAGAGATTGTGAAATCTGCGGTGAGACCCCCTGCTGCCGTTGATGTTGAGGCTGGCTATGGTTATCTTCATGTCAAAGGTAATTAAAACCCGTCACCAACAGCTCACTGTGAGGAGGGAGCAGAAATGCACCTACACCTTCCACTCTCCCAGCAACCCATTGAGGAATGCTTTAAACCGATGCCTCGCAACCTTCTGCAGAGTGGCACGGACAGACTGGATAATTAGCGCCAGATTTGACCATCTGCCAAGGGCCAGCTGAAGTTTATTGTGGCAACCCCTGTATGCCGTGAGGAAATCCTAGCGTTCTGCCGTGGGGATGAGAGGAGACTCGATGGGAGGCACAAGGGAGTCCTGGCGATGGATTCAAAATCATCCTCCGTGCTCCACAGCGAGTCCTCATCCTCCTCCAGGTCGTCAGCACCTGCGGCCGACACACCCACCACACACTGTGGGTCAGACCTCACAGCCGCACCAGCTGGTTCCGCCTCCGTCACAATCCCACTCCCAGGATTGATGGCGGAGGAGTCTTCTCTGGGTTCGACTGTGGGTACCAGCAGTTCAGGATCCCCCTGCACCTCCATCCCCAGGCCAATGAATGGTCCAGGGGAGAAGGAAGTTCCCGACTCCAGGAATCTGGCCGGAGCCAAGACTGGAGGAGGAGAGAGGAAGCCATTTCCTGCCCTGCCAGCGCCCACAGGCAGAGCAGGCGGGAAAACATTTTCAACTATAACTGGGTCGGGTACATCCTGGTCTGGAGTGGATTTTAGCAGGGAGGGCTGACCCGTTGGGACCTTGCCCTCCCCTCCACTCAAGGCACCCGACCCAGTGGCAGAATGGGAGGTTTCTTCAGGGGCGTCCCCAGGCTCCCTCACCACAAGCAGGGCTCCATTTGTTCCCCCAGGAGGGGCCACATGTACAGGGGTCTCCCCTCCCCTCCATCCTGAGGGGTAGGGAGCTCCTGCTCAGGCTTTACCGCCTTTATGATGGTGGTGGCAGGGGGAACCTGAGGACCCAAACAGGAGACAGCTCCCCTCCAACAGATGGACGCTGCATTTCAGGGCCCTGTGTTACCTTTGTGGAGGGGTGCCTTCTCCTCTTTTTCCCACTCGGGCATGGAGGCTCAGAGACCTCCATGTCCTCAGAGGCCTCCACCTCCATACCCTCCTTTTGTTTAGTTACCCTGGGCCTGAGCCCAGCCCTGGGGCAAGTGGGTTCCCCAGGATTGGGCCTTAGGCTGAGCTCAGGATCAGGTTGTGCCATGGTGTCCAGGGGATATGCCTCTCGGTATTTATTTTTTCTCTGCATCTTCCTTCCACTCGGACGGGCACTCCCCTCCCCACCAGAGGCAATGTAAACCACAGCCTCCGGAACTGACTGAGCGGGGTCTTTTGGAGGCTTAGGGGGAATTGAAGGAGGTGCAGTGGCACCACCCTGGGCTGCCCAGGTGGAATTGGCAGACGGGAGGTTGGGGCAGTTCTTACGAACATGCCCCACCCCCTTGCAGACATGGCACCGCACCCCGTCTGAGGTCCAGAAGACACAGTAGGCAATCCCCTGGAACTCCACACTGAGGTGGCCCTGCCAGACCTCCGCCCGCGCCAACTGCATGAACAGCTGGCAGCAGAAGGAGTAGACATGTCGGAGGCTGTTCTCCCGAAGATCAAGCAGGACAGGGGTGAGCCCCGACCTCACCTCCCCCAAATGGTGCAGGTGGGGAGGAGGAGCTCACCAAGAATGAAAGGCAGGATGTTGGATAGCATTACTCGCTGCCAGTGGTCCCCAGAGGGTCCATTGGCAGGAAAGTCTCACCCACTGTGAGCTTCTTATTCAGGGCGAGAGACACTGCCCGCTCAGTCTTCAGGAAGAATACAGCCTTCCCATACATCTTTGAGGGGCCAACAACCTCAGCCATTGCCTTTGCGCAGGCCTCAATAGACATATTGGGGTGAGCATGGGTCTTTACCCCATGGCTAGATGTTATTAATTTAAAGGGTGATGAGGTCACATGGGCAGCCACAGAGGCCACAGCCACATAGGTGTTGAGGACCCCACCACCAGTGATGGAGGACTTGCCATGGGTTCAAGAGCCACGCCCAACCTCAATAATAGGCCTACCAATTACAACATTTGCAAGAAAAACAAAAACAAAGAAATAATTTTCAACAAAATAAACTAAATAAATAAATTAGGGGCGAGGCTGTTGGAGTGCAAGAAAGAGACAGGCTTGGAGCAATGACTTGGCTATCGTGTTGTGGTGAGCACAGCAAACAGTCTCTGAAAAACCTAAAATAAAAGCAAAATACTGCAGATGCTGGAAATCTGAAACAAAAACAAGAAATGCTGGATTCACTCAGCAGGTCTGGCAGCATCTGTGGAAAGAGAAGCAGAGTTAACGTTTCGGGTCAGTGACCCTTCTTCGCAGTTCCGAAGAAGGGTCACTGACTCGAAACGTTAACTCTGCTTCTCTTTCCACAGATGCTGCCAGACCTGCTGAGTGAATCCAGCATTTCTTGTTTTTGTCTCTGAAAAACCTCCTTGTTTTTTGGTCTTCTGTTCTTCTGGTTAGGGGAGGCATCTTCACCTGGGTCAGCTCAAAGCTGCCCAGACACTATCCTTCTTCTGTCCTATCCTTAGCCAGGCAGCTCCTGCTGACTCAGGCTGAGCAATTGGGGTGGGGAATGAACTTGCCTGTGTGCTTAGTGAAAATGCACAGCTCCTTTTGGAATTGGCAGCCCCACCCCTTGTTGTTCCAGCCTCTGAAACCTCCCTCAACAGTCCAATAGAGAGAAAGCTTCGAGTACTTCTCACCCACCTCCAAACACAGCCTGACTGTAAAGTCTCTTGCAGTAAAAGTTGTTGCAAAATTGTAGCACCTGCTTCTCCTGCAGCAGCTCCTCTGCCCAGCACAAACTCCTCGAACTAACTGACTGCACCAACTAGCTGCTGCAATCAGCACTGAGCAATCCAATTAGACAACAGCCAACCCCTTATTTTCTTTTTTATAATGCCAGCTCCTACAGCCTGCTCAGGTGCAGCTGGTTCACCTAACTGCACACAGGAAGTGCTCCAAACCCTCCAGCCAATCCCGTGCTGTACCTGTCCTGGGAGGGTTTGATAGGGAAAATGTATAGGGAGCTTAACTCTGTATCTAACCACATTTTTTTTCCCAAGGTGGCTTTTATACCCCAGGCCACTTTTATATATTTTATGTCGAGGGGGCCTTTATTCCTCAGGCCCCCTTTATATACATACTTTTAAAATAACTTCATTAAAATCGAATAAAAACAAAAAACTCAAATTAAAATGCCATTTTTAATTTAATTTTTTAATTTAGAGATACAGCACTGAAACAGGCTCTTCGGCCCACTGAGTCTGTGCCGACCAACAGCCAACCATTTATACTAACCCTACATTAATCCCATATTCTCTACCACATCCCCACCATTCTCCTACCACCTACCTACACTAGGGACAATTTACAACGGCCAATTTACCGATCAACCTGCAAGTCTTTTGGAGGTGGGAGGAAACTGGAGCACCCGGCGGAAAGCCACGCAGACACAGGGAGAACTTGCAAAACTCCGCACAGGCAGTACCCAGAACTGAACCCGGGTCGCTGGAGCTGTGAGGCTGCGGCGCTAACCACTGCGCCACTGTGCTGCCCATTCTTGGCATCAATGATGCACTCCAGTCCCTGCGGTGCCCACTGGTCGCGGAAGGCCTCAAGTGTACCAGCGGACACCACATGCTCCTTCTCCAGGGACACCCGGCACGAATGTAACCACGGAAGAGAGGCAGGCAATCAGGGAGGACCGCCCCACCCGACGGCCCGCAGCTTGGACCTGTGAATTGCCACCTTGGCCAGGCCCAGGAGCAGACCGACGAGGAAATTCTCCTCCCGGTACACGCCCCCCCGCACTGGGTGCCCAAAGATCAGGAGCGTGGGACTGAAGTGCAGCCAAAACTTGAGTAGCAGCCCCTTCAAATACTCAAACAGGGGCTGCAACCTCACACACTCTGTATATATGTGGAACACGGACTCGTCCAGGCCGCAGAATGTACAGGCAGCCTGGGAGTCCCTGAACCTAAAGTCTATTGCATGGGATTGCCCTGTGCAACACCCTCCACCCCAGGTCCCCGATGTAAAGGGGGAGGACTCCCGCGTAGAGAGACCTCCATCGGGGTTTCCCCTCGCCGCCAGATGGCAACGTGGACCGCCAGGGCGTGTCCAGCCGGCTGATGAGGGCGAGGAAGTGGAGAGTGTGCAGGAGCAGCCCGTACAGGAAACCCCTGTGGACGGCACAGTGGCACAGTGGTTAGCACCGCAGCCTCACAGCTCCAGCGACCCGGGTTCAATTCTGGGAACTGCCTGTGTGGAGTTTGCAAGTTCTCCCTGTGTCTGCGTGGGTTTTCTCCGGGTGCTCCGGTTTCCTTCCACAAGCCAAAAGACTTGCAGGTTGGTAGGTAAATTGGCCATTATAAATTGCCCCTAGTATAGGTAGGTGGTAGTGAAATATAGGGACAGGTGGGGATGTGGTAGGAATATGGGTATAGTGTAGGATTAGTATAAATGGGTGGTTGATGGTCGGCACAGACTCGGTGGGCCGAAGGGCCTGTTTCAGTGCTGTATCTCTCTCTCTCTCTCTCTCTCTCCCTCCGCACCGATTGGAATGGCATGGAGGGCATTTTCGAGAGGCGGCTCGGGTTGTGAGGGATCAGCTCCCGAGGTGGGTTTCGGGGCCTGGGTCCGATGAGCAGTTCCGACCGAGTGGGGGTCAGCTCGGCCGGGAGCGCTCCGCACTCCCGAGCCCCCTCGCCACCCACAGTGAGGGGCGTCCCAGAGACTTCGGCTACTCCTCCGCCCGTCTGTCCGTCCCCGGAGTCGGCCGTCCGGACAGCCGAGGTGCTCTCCTCCACCGGCGGGGGAGCACCCTGACTGGAGGCGACCATGTTCCAGACTCAGAATAGATCCCAGTAAAAGACAGGCATCTCCCTCAGAGAGGCAGGGCTAATGGTTATGTAACCCTCGTTTGTTTTTGTTAGTTTTTATTGCCAATGTCTCTGAATGAATATATTAAACAAGAACATATTGTTTGAGCACTGCTGTGTACTTGACAATTTTGTCTTCTAACCCACATTATTTTTTTATTTCTTTAGGGAGCTTTACTCTGTATCCCACCCTTTTATTTTTTACTCTGTATTTTTTTTTGTTTTTTTTTCTTCTTTATTTTTATGTGGACAGTGTAGAGGGAGCTTTACTCTGTATCTAACCCCGTTTTTTATTTTTTTTATTTTTTTTTTGTTGAGGCACTCAGCACTCAGTATTCCCAATCAGAGAGGAGCCAATCCCCGTGCTGTACCTGTCCTGGGAGTGTTTGATGGGGACAGTGTAGAGGGAGCTTTACTCTGTATCTAACCCTGTTTTTTTTCTTTCTTTTTTCTTTTTTCTTTTTTTTTGAGTGTCAGAGAGCCGGAACGGGGAAGCAGCACGAGACGGGGCAGGGAGTGGGGGGGTGGGGGGGATGGCGATGCGGAGCAGTGATTTCACTTCCTTATTGGAAAAGGGAGGTAGAGCTTCCACACATCTTCAGGCAGAGAATTCCGGAGAATTCACCGGGCACAGGCTCCCCCGTCAAAGGGAAACTGACACAGCTCCGTCATGACCTGGATTCCGACAGCAGGGAAATTCCTGCAAAGTGTCGCTCGATCAGTCAACTCCCTCCAGCATTCCACGTCCTGATTCCACAGGCAAGGAATTTAACCCCATACTGTACCTGTCCTGGGAGTGTTTGATCGGGGACAGTGTCGAGGGAGCTTTACTCTGTATCTAACCCCGTGCTGTACCTGTTCTGGTGAGTGTTTGATGGGGGACAGTGTAGAGGGAGCTTTACTCTGTATCCAACCCCCGGACTGTACCTGTCCTGGGAGTGTTTGATGGGGACAGTGTAGAGGGAGCTTTACTCTGTATCTAACCCCGTGCTGTACCTGTTCTGGTGAGTGTTTGATGGGGGACAGTGTAGAGGGAGCTTTACTCTGTATCTAACCCCATGCTGTACCTGTTCTGGTGAGTGTTTGATGGGACAGTGTGGAGGGAGCTTTACTCTGTATCTAACCCCATGCTGTACCTGTTCTGGTGAGTGTTTGATGGGGGACAGTGTAGAGGGAGCTTTACTCTGTATCTAACCCCATGCTGTACCTGTTCTGGTGAGTGTTTGATGGGACAGTGTGGAGGGAGTTTGGGGGATGATAGTAATCCACGATTTGGGAAAAGAAATAGCTCTATGTATCGTGCAAAAAATACCTGCTCTTTAACATAGGGAAAGGAACAGGAATCTTGGTAAGTGTGTGTGTGTCTTGCCCAGCCTGCTGCCACCTTGTTGGTTAGTTTGGTCCCGGTGCCGGATTACAGCGTCGACAGCAATAACTTTGGTCGGGAACTGTTACCATGAAGCGATCTTGGATCCGGTCACCGTCATCCTGCTCTACCCAGGGCGGTAATCGGTGACACAGAAATAACAACAGTTTAGAAGAGTTTGTCTTGATTTTGTTAGCAAATCAAAGTTGGACAACTTACCTTTCCAATCCTTCACGTCTGCTGTGTTCAGCAGTTCTAGTAAATGAAGCAGACACAGACTTTACACGCAGACTTCCCTGAGCCTGCAAGGTTCATTCACCAACATCGGGAATCCAAAACTCCACCGCGACCCGGCACAGTAATTAAGCTTTTTCACAACATTCACATATTCATTCAGCCTCCCAGTCTTTCCATTAAATGCAAGAGCGTACTGAGCGGCGGGACGATATTAAAGCACCTACCGTGTCCAATGCACCGTCCCCTGTGCCTGCAGAGAGGCTCAGGTTTAATCCTCCTCAGGCGCTGGGCAGTACAAGAGCCGCTTTGTCTGGAGACATGCTCTTCTGAGCGTGTGACTGAGCTTTAAACAATATCAAACCTTAATCTGCGATCCCAACAATCTTGGTCATGGCTTTGTAAAGCCGCAGGTCCCAGTGTCACCGCCTCCTCTGACTCGTGTCAATATCATGCAGCTCCTGAAACTGACACAGCAACTCAGCCCCGCCCCTTTACCCCCAGCCCCACCCCCTTATCACCCAGCCCCGCCCCTTTACCCCCAGCCCCACCCTTCATCAGACAGCCCCGCCCCATTACCACCAGCCCCACCCCCTCATCACCCGGCCCCACCCCCTTATCATCCAGCCCCGCCCCTTATCACCCAGCCCCACCCCCTTATCACCCAGCCCCACCCCCTTATCACCCAGCCCCACCCCCTTATCACCCAGCCCCACCCCCTTATCACCCAGCCCCGCCCCTTTACCCCCAGCCCCACCCTTCATCAGACAGCCCCGCCCCTTTACCACCAGCCCCACCCCCTTATCACCCAGCCCCACCCCCTTATCACCCAGCCCCGCCCCGTATCACCCAGCCCCGTCCCTTATCACCCAGCCCCACCCCCTTATCACCCAGCCCCGCCCTTTATCACCCAGCCCCGCCCCCTTATCACCCAGCACCGCCCCATATCACCCAGCACTGCCCCTTATCACCCAGCCCCGTCCCGTATCATCCAGCCCCGCCCCTTATCACCCAGCCCCGCCCCTTATCACCCAGCCCCGCCCCTTATCACCCAGTCCCGCCCCTTATCACCCAGCCCCACCCTCTTATCACCCAGCCCCGCCCCTTATCACCCAGCCCCACCCCCTTATCACCCAGCACCGCCCCTTATCACCCAGCCCCACCCCCTTATCACCCAGCCCCACCCCCTTATCACCCAGCCCCACCCCCTTATCACCCAGCCCCGCCCCTTATCACCCAGCCCCACCCCCTTATCACCAAGCCCCGCCCCTTATCACCCAGCCGCGCCCCCTTATCACCCAGCACCGCCCCGTATCACCCAGCACTGCCCCTTATCACCCAGCCCCGCCCCGTATCCTCCAGCCCCGCCCCTTATCGCCCAGCCCCGCCCCTTATCACCCAGCCCCACCCTCTTATCACCCAGCCCCGCCCCTTATCACCCAGCCCCGCCCCTTATCACCCAGCCCCACCCCCTTATCACCCAGCACCGCCCCTCATCACCCAGCCCGCCCCTTATCACCCAGCCCCACCCCCTTATCACTCGGCACTGCCCCTTATCACCCAGCCCCACCCCCTTATCACCCAGCCCCATCCCTTTATCATCAGCCCCGCCCCTTATCATCCAGCCCCGCTCCTTATCACCCAACCCTACCCCCTTATCACCCAGCCCCACCCCTTTATCATCAGCCCCGCCCCTTATCACCCAGCCCCACCCCTTACCACCTTGCCCCACCCCTTATCACACAGCCCCACCCCTTTACCACCCAGCCCTGCCCTTTTATCTCCCAGGCCCGTCCTGGGGGGTTTGAACTAATTTGGCAGGGGGATGGGATACAGAGTGGAGGGACAGTAGGGGGTGATGCACAGTCAAATATAGAAGAGAAACTGAGTCAGTCTGGAAGGCAGAGCAAATATAGACCTGTTAAGGCACAAGCGAATAATGCAAGGCTGGATTGCATCTATTTTAACACAAGGAGTCTTACGAGTAAGGCAGATGAATTGAGAGCATTGATTAACACATGGGAATATGATATTATTGCTCTCACAGAGACATGGTTGAGGGAAGGGCAGGACTGGCAGCTCAATATTCCAGTGTATAGAATCCTCAGGTGTGACAGGGGAGGGGGTAAAAGAGGAGGTGGCATTGCACAGTTGATCAAGGAGTCAATTACTGCAGTAAGGAGGGATGATATCTTACAAGGTTCCTCAAATGAGGCCATATGGGTAGAAAAAATTAAAAAGGGGGCAATCACTTGGCTGGGAGTGTACTACAGACCTCCAAACAGGTCAGGGAGAGATAGAGGAGCAGATATGTCAGCAAATCTCAGAGAGGTGTAAAAATAATAGGGTAATAATAGTAGGGGATTTCAACTTCCCCCAATATTAACTGGGATAGATTAGATTAGAATTAGAACATTACAGCGCAGTACAGGCCCTTCGGCCCTCGATGTTGCGCCGACCTGTGAAACCATCTGACCTACACTATTCCATTTTCATCCATGTGTCTATCCAATGTCCACTTAAATGCCCTTAAAGTTGGCGAATCTACTACTGCTTCAGGCAGGGCATTCCACGCCCCTACTACTCTCTGAGTAAAGAAACTACCTCTGACATCTGTCCTATATCTATCACCCCTCAACTTAAAGCTATGTCCCCTCGTGTTTGCCATCACCATCCGAGGAAAAAGACTCTCACTATCCACCCTATCTAACCCTCTGATTATCTTGTATGTCTCTATTAAGTCACCTCTTCTCCTCCTTCTCTCCAACGAAAACAACCTCAAGTCCCTCAGCCTTTCCTCGTAAGACCTTCCCTCCATACCAGGCAACATCCTAGTAAATCTCCTCTGCACCCTTTCCAAAGCTTCCATATCCTTCCTATAATGCGGTGACCAGAACTGCACGCAATACTCCAGGTGCGGTCTCACCAGAGTTTTGTACAGCTGCAGCATGATCTCGTGGCTCCGAAACTCGATCCCCCTACTAATAAAAGCTAACACACCATATGCCTTCTTAACAGCCCTATTAACCTGGGTAGCAACTTTCAGGGATTTATGTACCTGGACACCAAGATCTCTCTGTTCATCTACACAACCAAGAATCTTCCCATTAGCCCAGTACTCTGCACTCCTGTTACTCCTTCCAAAGTGAATCACCTCGCACTTTTCCACATTAAACTCCATTTGCCATCTCTCAGCCCAGCTCTGCAGCCTATCTATGTCCCTCTGTACCCTACAACATCCTTCGGCACTATCCACAACTCCACCGACCTTAGTGTCATCCGCAAATTTACTAACCCACCCTTCTACACCCTCTTCCAGGTCATTTATAAAAATGACAAACAGCAGTGGCCCCAAAACAAATCCTTGCGGTACACCACTAGTAACTAAACTCCAGGATGAACATTTGCCATCATCCACCACCCTCTGTCTTCTTTCAGCTAGCCAATTTCTGATCCAAAGCTCTAAATCACCTTCAACCCCATACTTCCATATTTTCTGCAATAGCCTACCATGGGGAACCTTATCAAACTCCTACTGAGATCCATATACACCACATCCACTGCTTTACCCTCATTCACCTGTTTGGTCACCTTCTCGAAAAACTCAATAAGGTTTGTGAGGCACGACCTACCCTTCACAAAACTGTGCTGACTATCGCTAATGAACTTATTCTTTTCAAGATGATTATAAATCCTGTCTCTTATAACCTTTTCCAACATTTTACCCACAACCGAAGTAAGGCTCACAGGTCTATAATTACCAGGGCTGTCTCTACTCCCCTTCTTGAACAAGGGGACAACATTTGCTATCCTCCAGTCTTCCGGCACTATTCCTGTCGACAATGACGACATAAAGATCAAGGACAAAGGCTCTGCAATCTCCTCCCTGGCTTCCCAGAGAATCCTAGGATAAATCCCATCTGGCCCAGGGGACTTATCTATTTTCACACTTTCCAAAATTGCTAACACGCCCTCCTTGTGAACCTCAATCCCATCTAGCCTAGTAGTCTGAATCTCAGTATTCTCCTCGACAACATTTTCTTTCTCTACTGTAAATACTGACGAAAAATATTCATTTAACGCTTCCCCTATCTCCTCTGATTCCACACACAACTTCCCACTACTATCCTTGATTGGCCCTAATCTAACTCTAGTCATTCTTTTATTCCTGATATACCTATAGAAAGCCTTAGGGTTTTCCCTGATCCTATCCGCCAATGACTTCTCGTGTCCTCTCCTTGCTCTTCTTAGCTCTCCCTTTAGATCCTTCCTGGCTAGCTTGTAACTCTCAAGCGCCCTAACTGAGCCTTCACGTCTCATCCTAACATAAGCCTTCTTCTTCCTCTTGACAAGCGCTTCAACTTCTTTAGTAAACCACAGCTCCCTCGCTCGACAACTTCCTCCCTGCCTCACAGGTACATACTTATCAAGGACATGCAGTAGCTGCTCCTTGAATAAGCTCCACATTTCGATTGTTCCCATCCCCTGCAGTTTCCTTCCCCATCCTACGCATCCTAAATCTTGCCTAATCGCATCATAATTTCCTTTCCCCCAGCTATAATTCTTGCCCTGCGGTATATACCTGTCCCTGCCCATCGCTAAGGTAAACCTAACCGAATTGTGATCACTATCACCAAAGTGCTCACCAACATCTAAATCTAACACCTGGCCGGGTTCATTACCCAGTACCAAATCCAATGTGGCATCGCCCCTGGTTGGCCTGTCTACATACTGTGTCAGAAAACCCTCCTGCACATACTGGACAAAAACTGACCCATCTAAAGTACTCGAACTATAGTATTTCCAGTCAATATTTGGAAAGTTAAAGTCCCCCATAACAACTACCCTGTTACTCTCGCCCCTGTCGAGAATCATCTTCGCTATCCTTTCCTCTACATCTCTGGAACTATTTGGAGGTCTATAGAAGACTCCCAACAGGGTGACCTCTCCTCTCCTGTTTCTAACCTCGGCCCATACTACCTCAGTAGACGAGTCCTCAAACGTCCTTTCTGTCGCTGTAATACTCTCCTTGATTAACAATGCCACACCCCCCCTCTTTTACCATCTTCTCTGTTCTTACTGAAACATCTAAATCCTGGAACCTGCAACATCCATTCCTGTCCCCGCTCTACCCATGTCTCCGAAATGGCCACAACATCGAGATCCCAGGTACCAACCCATGCTGCAAGCTCACCCACCTTATTCCGGATGCTCCTGGCGTTGAAGTAGACACACTTTAAACCAAGTTCTTGCTTGCCAGTGCCCTCTTGCGTCCTTGTAACCTTATCCCTGACCTCACTACTCTCAACATCCTGTACACTGGCACTACAATTTAGGTTCCCATTCCCCTGCTGAATTAGTTTAAACCCCCCCGAAGAGCACTAACAAATCTCCCCCCCAGGATATTGGTACCCCTCTGGTTCAGGTGAAGACCATCCTGTTTGTAGAGGTCCCACCTACCCCAGAAAGAGCCCCAATTATCCAGGAAACCAAAACCCTCCCTCCTACACCATCCCTGCAGCCACGTGTTCAACTCCTCTCTCTCCCTATTCCTCGCTTCGCTATCACGTGGCACGGGCAACAACCCAGAGATAACAACTCTGTTTGTTCTCGCTCTGAGCTTCCACCCTAGCTCTCTGAATTTCTGCCTTAAATCCCCATCTCTCTTCCTACCTATGTCGTTGGTGCCTATGTGGACCACGACTTGGGGCTGCTCCCCCTCCCCCTTAAGGATCCCAAAAACACGATCCGAGACATCACGAACCCTGTCACCTGGGAGGCAACACACCAACCGTGAGTCTCTCTCGTTCCCACAGAACCTCCTATCTGTTCCCCGAACTATGGAGTCCCCAATGACTAATGCTCTGCTCCTCTTCCCCCTTCCCTTCTGAGCAACAGGGACAGACTCTGTGCCAGTAACCTGTACCCCATTGCTTACCCCTGGTAAGTCGTCCCCCGCAACAGTATCCAAAACGGTATACCTGTTGTTGAGGGAAACGGCCACAGGGGATCCCTGCACTGCCTGCTGGTTCCCTCCCCTTCCCCTGACAGTAACCCATCTACCTATTTCTTTTACCTGAGGTGTAACTACCTCACCATAACTCCTCTCAATAACCCCCTCCGCCTCCCGAATGATCCGAAGTTCATCCAGCTCCAGCTCCAGTTACCTAACGCGGTTCTCGAGGAGCTGGAGTTGGGTGCGCTTCCCGCTGATGCAGTCAGCAGGGACACTCTTGGCGACCCTTATCTCCCACATCCTGCAGGAGGAACATACAACTGCCTTAACCTCCATTCCCACTATTCTAAATTCCCAACAAATCTACTGAAAAACCAAAAAAAAAGTCAAAACTTGTTAGGTTAGCAATCCAACGGACAGAACTTTTTAAATAAAAAGCTTACCTTATCAACACACCAGAGTCCCTTTTTTTGGTTAGAGGAGGAGGGTGGGTGGGAGACACTACACGTGTAGTCTTCGTGCAAATGACTTAAAGGGGGCGGAATTCTTAAAATGTATACAGGAGAGCTTTTTGAGCTAGTACGTAGAAAGTTCTACAAGAGAAGGGGCAGTACTGGACCTAATCCTAGGGAATGAAGCCGGACAAGTGGTAGAAGTGTCAGTGGGGGAACATTTCAGGGATAGTGACCATAACTGTAAGATTTAAGGTAGTTATGGAAAAGGACAAAGATGGGCTGGAAATAAAGGTATTGAATTGGGGGAAGGTCGATTTCAATTTGATAAAACAGGATCCGGCCAAAGTGGACTGGGAGCAGCTACTTGTAGGAAAGTCTACATCAGACCAGTGGGAGTCATTCAAAGAGGAAATAATGAGGGTTCAGAGCCAACATGTTCCCGTTAGGTGAAGGGTAGGACCAACATGTCGAGGGAACCCTGGATGTCAAGAGATATAGAGGATTGGATCAGGGAAAAAAAGGAAGCTTATAGCAGATACAGAGTGCTGAAAACAGCGGAGGCACTAGAGGAGTATAGAAAGTGTAGCGGGAGTACTAAAAAAAGTAATTAGGAGAGCGAAGAGGGGACATGAAAAAACACTGGCGGGCAAGATAAATGAAAATGCCAAGGCGTTTTATAAGTATAGTAAGGGTAAGAGGATAACCAGGGAAAGAGTAGGGCCCATTAGGGACCAAAGTGGCAATCTGTGTGTGGAGCCAGAGGACATAGGTAAGGTTTTAAATGATTACTTTTCATCGGTGTTCACTATGGAGAAGGACGATGTAGGTGTAGAGATCAGGGAGGGGGATTGTGATATACTTGAACATATTAGCATTGAAAAGGAGGAAGTATTAGCTGTTTTAGCAGGTTTAAAAGTGGATAAATCCTCAGGCCCAGATGAGATGTACCCAGGCTGTTATGTGAGGCAAGGTAGGAGATAGCAGGGGCTCTGACACAAATTTTCAAATCCTCTTTGGCCACAGGAGAGGTACCAGAGGACTGGAGGACAGCGAATGTGGTACCATTATTCAAGAAGGGTAGCAGGGATAAACCAGGTAATTACAGGCCAGTGAGTCTAACATCAGTGGTTGGGAAACTATTGGAAAAAATTCTGAGGGACAGGATTAATCTCCACTTGGAGAGGCGAGGATTAATCTCCACTTGGGGAGGCAGGGATTAATCAGGGATAGTCAGCATGGCTTTGTTAGGGGGAGATCGTGTCTAACTAACTTGATGGAATTTTTCGAGGAGGTGAGTAGATGAGGGTAAAGCAGTAGATGTAATCTACATGGACTTCAGTAAGGCTTGTGAAAAGGTCCCACATGGGAGATTGGTTAAGAAGGTAAGAGCCCATGGCATCCAGGGTAATTTGGCAAATTGGATCCAAAATTGGCTTAGTGGCAGGAGACAGAGGGTGATGGTCGAGAGTTGTTTTTGTGAGTGGAAGCCTGTGACCAGTGGTGTACCACAGGGATCGGTGCTGGGACCCTTGCTGTTTGTAGTGTACATTAATGATTTAGACGTGAATATAGGAGGTATGATCAGTAAGTTCGCTGATGACACGAAAATTGGTGGTGTTGTAAATAGTGAGGAGGAAAGCCTTAGATTACAGAACGATATAGATGGGCTGGGAAGATGGGCGGAGCTGTGGCAAATGGAATTTAATCCTGAGAAGTGTGCAGTGATGCATTTTCTTTTTTGTTTTTTTTTCTTAACCCCTGTTTTTTTTTCAGTATCTAACCCAATTTTTTTAAGGTGGCCTTTATACCCCAGGCCCCTTTTATATATTTTATGTCGAGGGGGCCTTTATTCCTCAGGCCCCCTTTATACACATATTTTTTAAATAACTTTATTAAAAACAGAGGACTAACAAGACAAGGGAATATACAATGGATGGTAGGACCCGAGGAAGTGCAAAGGGTCAGAGGGACCTTGGTGTACTTGTCCATAGATCACTGAAGGCAGCAGCATAGGTCGATAAGGTTGTTATGAAGGCATATGGGATACTTGCCTTTATTAGCCGAGGCATAGAATATAAGAGCAGGGAGGTTGTGATGGAGCTGTATAAAACGCTAGTTAGGCCACAGCTGGAGTACTGTGTACAGTTCTGGTCACAACACTGTAGGAAGGATGTGATTACACTGGAGAGGGTGCAGAGGAGATTCACCAGGATGTTGCCTGGGCTGGAGCATTTCAGCTGTGAAGAGAGACTGAAAAAGCTAGGGTTGTTTTCCTTGGAGCGGAGAAAGCTGAGGAGGGACATGATTGAGGTTTACAAAATTATGAGGGTCATTGATAGGTTAGATAGAAAGAGACTTTTTCCCTTAGTGGAGGGGTCACTAACCAGGGGGCAAAGATTTAAGGTAAAGGAAGGAGGTTTAGAGGGGATTTGAGGAAAAGTTTTTTCACCCAGAGGGTGGTTGGAATCTGGAACACACCGCCTGAAGGGGTGGTAGAGGCAGGAACCCTCACAGCATTTAAGAAGTATTTAGATGAGCACTTGAAACGCCATAGCATACAAGGTTATGGGCCAAGTGCAGGAATATGGGATTAGAATAGTTGGGTGCTGGATGGCCGGCAAAGACGTGATGGGTCGAAAAGCCTGTTTCTGTGCTGTATAATTCTATGAATCTAGGACTCTATGAACTTGCCCCTCCCCTTTACCACACAGCCCTGCCCCTCTAATGCTCAGCCCCACCCCTTCATCTCTCAGTCCCGCCCCTTTATCACCCAGCCACGCCCCTTTATCGCTCAGCCTCAGTGTTTTATCACCCGGTCCCTCCCTTGTATCAGTCCCGCCCCTTTACCTCTCAATCCCGCCCCTTTATTCCCCAGCTCCACCCCTTTATCACCCAACTCACCTCTTTATCACCTAGCTCCGCCCCTTTATCAACCAGCTCCGTCCCTTTACCACTCAGCCTGTCCCTTTATCGCCCAGCCCCGTTGCTTTACCTGGAGAGAGTCAGGAGCAGTGGCAGCAGCGGTGGACCCTGCGAGTAACCTACTGGGCAGAGAATAAATCCAGACCCAGGCTCGGGGTCTTCACTTACCTGGAGAGAGTCGACAGTGGTGGACCCTGACAGGAACCTTCCTCTATGTGCCGGAGTTTGAAAAAAAGAGAAAAAATAATCAAACTGTGAAATCACAGGAAAGCAGTGAGTTAATTGGCTGCTGAGTATTTGCTGCTTAGGAATTCAGTCTAAACATCTGGGTGTTTAAAAATGTTAAAAATATTTCGTATTAATCACAAGTAACAAGTGTGTAGCTGGTGAGTCTTATCTTTTATTTCAAAATAAGGTTTATTTTTAAAAAGGTTATTACTATTATTGTTAGTGTTTCAGTATTGGTAGAGTATATTAATAGTGGCAGGTAGATTAATACTGGTAAAGTTTAGTAATAGCAGTAGTATGGTTATTATTACTATTGGTGGGCTTATTAGTATTAGTAGTAGCAGGGCTTATTAGTAACAAGGTTTATTTGTCATACCAAGGTTACTATCTAATAGATAGGAATGGCAGGGCTGCTGCAACCTCTGCAGTGCACATCCTGTGCTATGTGGCAACTCCAGGACTCTTCTTGGGTCCTGGATAACCATATGTGCAGGAAGTGTTGTCAATTGCAGCAGCTTGAGCTCCGGGTTTCGGAACTTGAGCAGCAGCTGGCCTCACTGCGGCTCATCCATGAGGACGAGAGCTTCATGGATTGCACATTTATAGATGTGGTCACCCCACAGCTTAAGAGAATGCAGGGAGAGAGAGAATAGGTGACCGCCAGACAGTCAAGAAGAAACAGGTAGGTAGTGCAGGAGACCCCTGTGTGCATCTCACTCTCCAACCTTTATTCAGTTCTGAATACTGAGGAAAGTGATGGTTCATCTGGGGAGTGCAGCCAGAGCCAAGGCCATGGCACCACGGGTGGCTCAGCTGCACAGGAGGGCACAAGGAAGACTGAAAGAGCGATAGTGATATATTCTATAGTCAGTGAAACAGACAGGCATTTCTGTGGCCACAGATGTGAATCCAGGATGGTATGTTGCCTCTCTGGTGTCAGGGCCAAGAATGTCACTGAATGGCTGCAGAGCACTCCGAGGGGGGAGGGTGAACAGCCAGCAGTCGGGGTGCACATTGGTACCAACGACATAGGTGGAAGGAGGGATATGGTCCTGCAGAAAATGTTTACTGAGCTAGGTAAGAAATTAGTCAGCAAGACCTCAATAGTCGTAATCTCCGGATTACTCCCAGTATCACATGTAAGTGAGTATAGAAATAGGAGGATAGGGCAGATGAATGTGTGGCTGGAAAGATGGTGCAGGAGGGAAGGCTTTAGATTCCTGGGACACTGGGACCAGTTCTGATGGAGGTGGTTGCACTTGAACAGAGCTAGGACAAATTTCCTTGCAGGGCGATTTGCTAGTGCTTTGGCAAGGGTTTAAACTAACTTGGCAGGGGTGTGGGAACCAGGAGATAATGCAAGAGAGGAATACCAAGGTGCACAGAATACTGGGAGAGATAGATAGCACTAGTGGTTTTTTTTATTCGTTCATGGGATGTGGGTGTCACTGGCTAGGCCAGTATTTAATGCCCATCCCTAATTGCCCTTGAGAATGTGGTGGTGAGCTGCCTTCTTGAACACTGCAGTCCATGTGGGGTAGGTAGACCCACAGTGCTGTTAGGAAGGGAGTTCCAGGGTTTTGCCCAGCGACAGTGAAGGAACGGCGATATAGTTCCAAGTCAGGATGGTGTGTGGCTTAGAAGGGAACTTGCAGGTGGTGGTGTTCCCAGGCATTTGCTGTCCTTGTCCTTCTAGGTGTTAGAAGTCGCGGGTTTGGAAGGTGCTGCCTAAGGAGCCCTGGTGCGTTGCTGCAGTGCATCTTGTACATGGTACACACTGCTGCCACTGTGCATCGGTGGTGGAGGGAGTGAATGTTTGTAGATGGGGTGGCAATAAAATGGGCTGCTTTGTTCTGGATGGTGTCGAGCTTCTTGAGTGTTGTCGGAGCTGCTCCCATCCAGGCAAGTGGAAAGTATTCCATCACACTCCTGACTTGTGCCTTGTAGATGGTGGACAGGCTTTGGGGAGTCAGGAGGTGAGTTACACGCCGCAAGATTCCTAGCCTCTGACCTGCTCTTGTAGCCACGGTATTTATATGGTTACTCCAGTTCAGTTTCTGGTCAATGGTAACCCCCCCAGGATGTTGATAGTGGGGGATTCAGCGATGGTAATGCCATTGAATGTCAAGGAGAGATGGTTAGATTCTCTCTTGTTGGAGATGGTCATTTCCTGGCACTTGTGTGGCGCAAATGTTACTTGCACAAGCCTGGTGCCATGGTCCTATCATTTTTTTTTTCTCCAGGGAATATGCGGTTTGCCTTTAAGGCTGGTAAAGGAACAGTACTGCTTTAAGAACCAGCAAGCCTCAGGAGTTAGAGAAAATGCATTTTCAGTTGCCATTGGATACAACCATTTGGAGACTGTGATTCAAAAGGTACATTCTCGTTACCATGGATACAGCCACTTGGAGTGAGTATCAAGATATACATTTGTTACAATTCAATTTTGAACTGGTTTTATATTTAAAGACAGTTTGTTCTAACAGGGAACACAGACAAACAGACAGCTGTGGTGCTAGCACCTCAGCTCTCAGCCATTTAAACTGAAGGAAGAGGATTTTAGTCTAATTATTATTATCTCTCAAAATTCCAAAAAATAGTCGTCAACACAGAGATCTCTGATAATTTAAACTGAAGGAAGGGAAGTTAGACTGTGACAATCATTTATCCCTCAAAAACTCTAAAGTCAGATTGATTCTATTGAAAGTGTTTGCAAGTTGTTAGTTGTTGAAATCCATCGCTGAAGAAGGAAACATCATTTACTGCTAAAGTTAGACTATGAACTGTCTACTGTAGAAGAAACTTTTTTCCCATCAGATGGCTGTGAGGACTTCAAGCAACATTGGACTGTAGATTTTCAAGGACTCTAATTTTTTCTATTTTAAATGTTGTTTGCATCTTCATAGTGTTTAAGAATTTAGTTTTTCTAACTAAACAGTTAATTTGTTGATTGAAAGGTTTGGTTAGCCTCATTCGGGAGTTAATAGATGGTACAATTTGGCTGGGTCTTTCGTTAATTTGGAAAGTTTTAAATGATATGTTAGGTGATCTGTGGAGCAACGGGATTGAATTAACAGTGCATTTCTCCCACACAACCAGAATTGTATATTTTGATTGGGGGTTTTGACTGGAGCGGTCGGTCGTAACACTGGATATCGTCCTGGTCTTGCTGCATTTCTACACGGACTGCTTCAGTATCTAAGGAGTCGTGAATGGTGCTGAACATTGTGCAATCATCAGCGAGCATCCCCACTTCTGACCTTATGATTGAAGGAAGGTCATTGATGAAACAGCTGAAGATGGTTGGGCCTAGGACACTACCCTGAGGAACTCCTGCAGTGATGTCCTGGAGCTGGGATGATTGACCTCCAACAACCACAATCATCTTCCTTTGCGCTAGGTATGACTTCAACCAGTGGAGAGTTTTCCACCTGATTCCCATTGACTCCAGTTTTGCTAGGGCTCCTTGATGCCATACACAGTCAAATGCTGCCTTGATGTCAAGGGCAGTCACTCTCACCTCACCTCTTGAGTTCAGCTTTTTTGTCCATGTTTGAGCCAAGGCTGTAATGAGGTCAGGAGCTAAGTGGCCCTGGCGGAACCCAAACTGAGCATCAGTGAGTAGGTTATTGCTAAGCAAGTGCCGCTTGATAGCACTGTTGACAACACTTTCCATCACTACAGTAGGTAGAGTCAGAATAAGGGAGAAAGTAATAAAGTCTAAATCAGGATTAATGTGCATGTATCTGAATGCACGGAGTGTGGTTAATAAGACTGTTGAGGTACTGGCGCAGATTGCCATTTGGAAATATGATGTTGTGGCTATAACAGAGACCTGGCTCAAAGAAGCGCAAGACTGGGTATTGAATATTCCTGGACATAAGGTGTTTAGGAAAGATAGGGAAGGGAAAAAAGGGGGAGAAGTGACAGTATTGATTAAGGAGAGCATTGCAGTGCTGGAGAAAAAGGATGTCCCAGAGGGGTCAAGGACAGAATCAATCTGGATAGAGCTAAGGAACAAAAAAGGTGCAGTTACATTGCTCGGTGTTGTCTATAGGTCACCAACTAGTGGGAAGGATGTGGAGGAACAGATTTGCAAGGAAATTACAGAGAGGTACAAAAATTATAGGGTAGTTATAACAGGGGCCCTTGATTATCCAAACATAGACTGGGATAATAGTTGTGTAAAGGGCAGTGAGGGGCAAGAGGGGCTAGAGTGTGTTATCGGCGTCAAAGGTTATCGGGGGTAGATGGGAGCATGGAATTCGAAACGCAAACAGATCAGCCATGATCTTATTGAATGGTGAAGCAGGATCGAGGGGCCGAATGGCCTACTTCTGCTTCTAGTTCGTATGTTCTTATTTGTTGGTGTTCAGGAACCTTTTCTACAGCAGTATGTTTCTAGTCCAACGAGAAAGGAGGCACTGCTAGACCTGGTTCTTGGGAATGAGGTGGGCCAAGTGGATCAAGTATCAGTAGGAGATCAGTTAGGGGATAGTGATCATTGTATCATAAAGTTTAGGCTGACTATGGAAAAGGACAAAGAGAAATCCAGGGTAAGAATAATTAACTGGGGGAAGGCGAACTTCAATGGGGTAAGAATGGAGCTGGGGCGAATAAATTGGAGTCAAAGGTTGGCAGGAAAAATGGTAGCTGAACAATGAGCTACCTTCAAAGAAGAGATAGTTCAGGCATAGTCAAGATATGTTCCCTCGAAGGGAAGAGGTAGGGTAAATAAATCCAGAGCTCCCTGGATGACAAAAGAGGTAGAGATTAAGATAAAGAAGAAAAAGTGTGCTTATGACAGATGCCGGGTAGAAAATACTATTGAGAACCAGACTGAATATAGAAGGTCCAGACAGGAAGTGAAAAAGCAAATAAGAGAAGCAAAGAGAGAGCATGAAAAGAGACTGGCAGCTAACATTAAAGGAAATCACAAAGTTTTCTGTAGACAGAAAATAGTAAAAGGGTGGTAAAAGGAGGAGTTGGGCCGATTAGGGGCCATAAAGGGGATTAATGCATGGAGGCAGAGGGCATAGCTGAGGTATTAAATGCATACTTTGCATCTGTCTTTACCAAGGAAGAAGATGCAACCCAAGCAATGAAGAAAGAGGAGGTAATTCAGACACTAGAAGGGTTTAAAATTGATAAGGAGGACATATTAGATAGGCTGTCAATACTTAAAGTGGATAAGGCACCATGACCGGATAAGATGCATCCAAGGATACTGAGGGAAGTGAGGGTGGAAATCGTGGAGGCACTGGCCATAATTTTTCAGTCTTCCTTAGACTCGGGACTGTTGGCAGAGGACTGGAAAATTGCAAATGTTACACCCTTGCTCAAAAAGGGTGTAAAGATAAACCCCACAACTCAGGTCAGTCAGTTTAACCTCACTGGTGGGGAAACCTCTGGAAAGAATAATTTGGGACAAAATTACTAGCCACATAGCTGACCAAAAGGTCATGGAGCAAAGGCAAACAATATGTTAATGGGGTGTTGAAAGACAAAGCATTAGTACAAATAGGGTGTTAACGGACTGAAGGTTGAACAGCAGAAAGTACAAACATGAAAAAAAACAGTGGGTAAACAAACTGAACAAACTAAGATGAAATGAAATAAACATTTAAAAAAAAGTTGTAAAAAATGTAAAAAAGAAAAAAAGAAAAAATAACTAAAAATAAAAGTAAAATGGGGGGCACGTCATGCTCTGAAATGATTGAACTCAATGTTCAGTCCGGCAGGCTGTAGTGTGCCTAATTGGTAAATGAGATGCTGTTCCTCGAGCTTGCGTTGATGTTCACTGGAACATTGCAGCAATCCCAGGATAGAGATGTGAGCATGAGAGCAGAGGGGAGTGTTGAAATGGCAAGCAACCGGAAGCTCAGGTTCCTGGTTGCGCAAGTCTTCAGTCCGTTAACACCCTATCTGTAGTAATGCTTTGTCTTTCAACACACCATTAACATATTGTTTGCCTTTGCTCCATGACCTTTTGG
Source organism: Heterodontus francisci (assembly GCF_036365525.1). NCBI lineage: Eukaryota > Metazoa > Chordata > Chondrichthyes > Heterodontiformes > Heterodontidae > Heterodontus > Heterodontus francisci. The sequence goes on along the minus strand of NC_090395.1, from coordinate 77,571,156 downwards.
TCAGCTATGTGGCCTTGTCCAATCTACACCTTCTCCTTTGTTATCTCTTGCCCCACCCCCACCTCACTTGCTTATAACCTTTGACATTTCTAATATTTGCTAGTTCCGAAGAAGGGTCACTGACCCGAAATGTTAACTCTGCTTCTCTTTCCACAGATGCTGCCAGACCTGCTGAGTGGTTCCAGCATTTCTTGTTTTTATTCCAGCCTATCCAATCCCACCTGCCTGTAATTAAGTATTTTATTCAATTATTTATTTTATTTTCCTTTTTTTAATATATTTTATTCAGCTTACCACTAGTTCCTTTACTATTTTAAACATTAGGATTAGAATGGACCTTAATCACTTAGAGATACTCACCAAACAGGTAGCTTCTTCCCAAACAAATCACCTACCTGCTTGTCTATGACATCACAGCTTACCGGGTACTCACCAATCAGCTCCGCCCACTACACCAAAGCTTGAACCAAATACTGGAGGGTTAAAAGAATACAAAAAAACCGAAAAATGGAAAATTGGAGCACCTCTGCCCCCTTCATCGAACTCGCCACTCACCAAACCCGAATGTGAGGGGATGGCATTAGGTGAATTGCTTATTAGGAGAGCTGGTGCAGACATGATGGGCCGAATGGCTGCCTTCTGTACTGTAACAATTCTGATTCTTTACCAACCAGCCCCCCCCTTTAAAACCCAGACACGCCCCTTTATCAATCAGCCCTGCCCATTAATCACCCAGCCTCTCCTTTGCATCTCATTCACACCCTTTACCACTCAGCCCTGCCCCTTTTTCACCCTGCCCCATTTCTTTATAACCAGCCCTGCCCCTTAACCACTCAGGCCCTCTCCTTTCTCTCTCAGCCCTGCCCCTTTATCACTTAGCCCTGAACCTTTACTGCTCAGACCCTCCCCTTTCTCTCACCCCTGCCCCTTTATCACCCAGTCCCCCCTTTATCATTAGCCCTTCCCCTTTATCACCCAGTCTTGCCCCTTTACCACTCAGCCCTGAACCTTTACTGCCCCTTTATCTTAGCGCCTCCCTTATATCTCAGTCTCACCTCTTCATCTCTCTGCCCTTCTGCTGTATCTCTCAGTTCCTCCCTTATATCTTTCAGCCCCTCCCCTGTATCACTCAGCCCCTCCTCAGTATCTCAGCTTCGCCCCCCGTATCTTAGTCCCTCTCTGCAGTTTCCTGTTCTCATCTGCTGAGCTGATGCAGGATTGATGATCCCACAGCTCTGGCCTACCTCCAGTATTAAAGTGATTTCTCAAAGCTGAGCCCAGAGTGTCACAGGCTATCTGACTACCACAGGAACCAGTGGAACTAGTGGAGATCCTCATTTCACCAGTAGGAACTTGAGCCTGTGAGTATCACTGTTATCACCTCACTTTCCTCACCCCATGCCTTTAGTCCATTTGAATCGGGTAAATGCACAAACCAAGGAATGTTACACAAATGTATTAATATCCACTCAACTTGCTTACTTAATTTAATTTAGAAATATCCTGTTTCCCACAGTGGAAAAAAATTGCAAATGCACGTGTTTAATTAGGTCCACAAAATATTTCTCAATCGACAAATCTGCCGTTTACCCTAACCCCCTCCTCCCGTTTCCTCCTCACTTGAGTTGGATCTTAGGCTGGGTGTGCTGAAGTGATAGACAGACAATGACCTCAATTGGCCAAATGCCAGTGAAACCACACCCTCCAAATTTCCCACATGCTTACTCTCACTGTTAATAATTAACATCCCAAACAAGCTTCAATTTCATGTTATGGCAAACATGATTCCTGTATTATCAGTTTTTTTAGGTTTGATTTTTTTTATTTTGTTTTTTTTTAATTTTCAGAAAAGTTAACAGGTGAAGATCCGAAAAAGGCACCAAGTTGATTGCGTTTATTGTCTCTCTACTACTACTATACACCCAGTCCCACATCCCACCACCCAGTCCCACATCCCACCACCCAGTCCCACATCCCACTCACCCAGTCCCACATTTTTTAATTCTTTCTTGGGATGTGGCAAGACTAGTATTTATTGCCCATCTCTAACTTCCCTTGAGAAGGTGGTGGTGAGCTGCCTTCTTGAACCGCTGCAGTCCATGTTGGGTAGGTACATCCACAGTGCTGTTAGGAAGGGAGTTCCAGGATTTTGACCCAGTCACAGTGAAGGAACGGTGATATAGTTCCAAGTCAGGATGGTGTGTGGCTTGGAGGGGAACTTGCAGGTGGTGGTGTTCCCATGCATTTGCTGCCCTTGTCCTTCTAGGTGGTAGAGGTCGCGGGTTTGGAAGATGCTGTCTAAGGAGCCTTGGTGCATTGCTGCAGTGCATCTTGTAGATGGTACACACTGCTGCCACTGTGCGTCGGTGGTGAATGGAGTGAATATTGAAGGTGGTGGATGAGGTGCCAATCAAGCGGGCTGCTTTGTCCTGGATGGTGTCGAGCTTCTTGAGTGTTGTTGGAGCTGCACCCATCCAGGCAAGTGGAGAGTATTCCATCACACTCCTGACTTGTGCCTTGTAGATGGTGGACAGACTTTGGGGAGACAGGAGGTGAGTTACTTGCTGCAGAATTCCCACCCTCTGACCTGCTCTTGCAGACACTGCATTTATGTGACTGGTCCAGTCAAGTTTCTGGTCAATGGTAACCCCCCAGAATGTTGATAGTGGGGGATTCAGTGGTGGTAATGCCATTGAACATCAAGGTGTGATGGTTAGATTCTCTCTTGTTGGAGATGGTCATTTCCTGGCACTTGTGTAGCGCGAATGTTACTGGCCACTTATCAGCCCAAGTCTGGATGTTGTCGAGGTCTTGCTGCATCTGCACACGACTGCTTCAGAATCTGACCAAACTTGAATGGTACTGAACACTGTGCAATCATCAGCTCATCCAACCCACCTGGTCCAATATCCCACTCACCCAGTCCCACATCCCACTCACCCAGTCCCACATCCCACTCACCCGGTCCAATATCCCACTCACCCAGTCCCACATCCCACTCACCCGGTCCCACATCCCACTCACCCGGTCCAATATCCCACTCACCCAGTCCCACATCCCACTCACCCAGTCCCACATCCCACTCACCCAGTCCCACATCCCACTCACCCGGTCCAATATCCCACTCACCCAGTCCCACATCCCACTCACCCGGTCCAATATCCCACTCACCCAGTCCCACATCCCACTCACCCGGTCCAATATCCCACTCACCCAGTCCCACATCCCACTCACCCGGTCCAATATCCCACTCACCCGGTCCAATATCCCACTCACCCGGTCCAATATCCCACTCACCCGGTCCAATATCCCACTCACCCGGTCCAATATCCCACTCACCTGGTCCAATATCCCACTCACCCAATCCAATATCCCACTCACCTGGTCCAATATCCCACTCACCTGGTCCAATATCCCACTCACCCGGTCCGACATTCCAGCTTTTTAAAAAATCCGCTCATGTCTTTAATTACTTTAGAGTACCCGGTAGATTTTTCCAATCCTCCTTTGAGCAAAGAATTATTTTTAAATATCTATTTTAAATTGATTTTGCACTAGTTTATGCATATCTTCTCTTTCTTATGTAAGTCTTTCTGACTTTAAATTAATATTCTGGAATCACCTTATTTATATCAGAATTGTTTGATATTTTGCACTGTCAATATATTTTCTGCTGAACTGTCTCTATCTGCAGAGCTGTAGCAGTTCATCCACTTTATAACTGCCATCATTCCCACTGCCTCACACTGCATTGCTCTCCAATGTAAGTGTCTTCCTGTTGAATGTGATGATATCAAGTGTACTCAGCACTGCACGTTGAATCTGCCCGGTAACAATCCTTATAGGATTGACAAGGGTAAATTTCCATCACTTGTACTCCCAGGAAGCACTGATTAGGATTTAAGGTGTGTCCAATTCATGGTCTTGTGATCTTTGTCCATTACTTTTAATGGATGTAAAATTTCAGGGGCCAGAAGTTTGCAGGTTCCTGAATTGCTGATCATCCTGGTGCTGAAGTAAGGTCTAGGAGATTAAAGATTAACATTTACTGCTCATATTCCACTGTTCAGGCTCATTGTCCAATATTCTGTTTGCTGGAATTGCCTCTCTGAATTGTCTTGCCATTCATTGACAATGATGGTTCTCCCAGCAGTATCAGGCCCTCTCAAATTCTCCTCCTGATTAATTCTAATCCTTTCATTGGACATCTATCCTGCTTGGAGTTTCTTGCAATATGTAGGGTTGTATTTGTCTTTAATAAGGTTCACCATCCCATTTGTCTTCCGGCTGCATAATTCATTCAAAATCCTTCTGTACTTTGTTTTGTTACTCCCTACTTCACTGTCTGCAAATTTAACAAGCTTACACTCGGTTTCTGCATCCACTTCATTGCTGGAGATAAAATATCCCCATTCTCAATCTGCTTGTCCTGCTGTCTGGCCGCAGACTGCTTCTGATGGCCTCAATGGGCAATCCCAGGAGACAACAGAGACCCTTAATCTGCTGGAAAATGCTTCATTGTCCAATCAGCATACCTCAGGAACAGAGGAGATCAGCCTTCACCCACTCCTAACTTACTATCTTCTATCTTTTAATTATTTACATTTTCTGATTTCCATAGATTAATAACTTGTCCAGTAGATTTCCATTAGATAAACATCCACTAAATTTAGCCAGCCATTCCAGAAGATTCCTGGTACGGACACTCCTTGTTTTCAGAATTGACAAGTTCAGCAATTATTGTTACGGTTTCTGGAACATTCCGATTCCTGTGAAATGTAACCTTTTTCTTGCTAGTTTACTCTTTTTGTCTCCCTTGAAGGCGGTGGCTGCTCCCAGCTGTACAGGGTCAACCCTCACTCAGTGACATAAAGCTAACTGTGAACTTTGATAGTTAATTTCGGTGGGCAATCTAATGATGAGGCCATTACAAATGATCAGATCTTTTGTTATCTGACTCCCATTTCCATTATCCACCACAAACAGGAGTCCTGGTGATTTTCATGATACTCCCTAAACCATTATGTCCTATGTGAAACCTTGAAAGAAAAATGTATATTTCTGTAGCACCTTTCACAACCTAAGGCCATCCAAAAGCGCTTTAGTCTTTTTTTTCCCCAAACTATACTTTATTCATAAAAATCTGTAAAAAAAAATCTGTAGAAAAAAAATACATTACAAACAGTTCAAACAGCACCAAGTTGACATTCAAAAAAAGTGCAAAGGAAATTGGTTTTCTTCGATACAGGAGTGAGTTGCCTCACAACCCTTCCTGTCCATTTTACCTGCCATGTACATTTTACAGCAAAACCATATTTGGTGTAGACAGCCCGAGGGGTTTCCCAAGGGTCCAGCCCCTCAGTTCACTATGGTGGGAGGACCTTACACTGTGGTCTTTCCCCATTGTGCCTTTGCTGCGGCTGCCCCAAACTTTAGTGCGTCCCTCAGCACGTAGTCCTGGACCTTGGAATGTGCCAGTCTGTAACACTCGGTCACTGGAAGACCAACAAGTTTCTGGCAGACCTAAGAGCCCAATGAAGTGGAATCACCGTTGTAATGTAGTAAACAGGGCAACCAAATCCCACAAACAGTAATGCCAAACTGACCAAATAATCTGTTTTTAGTGATGTTGGTTGAGGGATAAATATTGGCCCCAGGACACTGGGAAGAACCCCCCTGCTCTTCTTCCAAATAGTACTGGGCAGATCTTTTACATCCAGATGTTAAGGTAAACAGCGCCTCGGTTTAACATCTCATCCAAAGGACAGCACGTCAAACAGTGCAGTGTTCCCTCAGTACTGCCCCTCTGACAGTGCAGCACTCCCTCAGTACTGGGCCTCTGACAGTGCGTATTCCTTCAGTACTGGGCCTCTGACAGTGCAGTGTTCCCTCAGTAATGACCCCTCTGACAGTGCAGCACTCCTTCAGTACTGCCCCTCTGACAGTGCAGTGTTCCCTCAGTACTGCCCCGCTGACAGTGCAGCACTCCTTCAGTACTGGGCCTCTGACAGTGCGTATTCCTTCAGTACTGGGCCTCTGACAGTGCAGTGTTCCCTCAGTAATGACCGCTCTGACAGTGCAGCACTCCTTCAGTACTGGGCCTCTGACAGTGCGTATTCCTTCAGTACTGGGCCTCTGACAGTGCAGTGTTCCCTCAGTACTGCCCCGCTGACAGTGCAGCACTCCTTCAGTACTGGGCCTCTGACAGTGCGTATTCCTTCAGTACTGGGCCTCTGACAGTGCAGTGTTCCTTCAGTAATGACCCCTCTGACAGTGCAGCACTCCTTCAGTACTGCCCCTCTGACAGTGCAGTGTTCCCTCAGTACTGCCCCGCTGACAGTGCAGCACTCCTTCAGTACTGGGCCTCTGACAGTGCGTATTCCTTCAGTACTGGGCCTCTGACAGTGCAGTGTTCCCTCAGTAATGACCGCTCTGACAGTGCAGCACTCCTTCAGTACTGGGCCTCTGACAGTACGTATTCCTTCAGTACTGGGCCTCTGACAGTGCAGTGTTCCCTCAGTACTGCCCCTCTGACAGTGCAGCACTCCTTCAGTACTGGGCCTCTGACAGTGCGTATTCCTTCAGTACTGGGCCTCTGACAGTGCAGTGTTCCCTCAGTAATGACCGCTCTGACAGTGCAGCACTCCTTCAGTACTGGGCCTCTGACAGTGCGTATTCCTTCAGTACTGGGCCTCTGACAGTGCAGTGTTCCCTCAGTAATGACCGATCTGACAGTGCAGCACTCCTTCAGTACTGGGCCTCTGACAGTGCGTATTCCTTCAGTACTGGGCCTCTGACAGTGCAGTGTTCCCTCAGTACTGCCCCTCTGACAGTGAAGCACTCCTTCAGTACTGGGCCTCTGACAGTACGTATTCCTTCAGTACTGGGCCTCTGACAGTGCAGTGTTCCCTCAGTATTGCCCCTCTGACAGTGCAGCACTCCTTCAGTACTGGGCCTCTGACAGTGCGTATTCCTTCAGTACTGCCCCTCTGACAGTGCAGTGTTCCCTCAGTACTGCCCCGCTGACAGTGCAGCACTCCTTCAGTACTGGGCCTCTGACAGTGCGTATTCCTTCAGTACTGGGCCTCTGACAGTGCAGTGTTCCCTCAGTAATGACCGCTCTGACAGTGCAGCACTCCTTCAGTACTGGGCCTCTGACAGTGCGTATTCCTTCAGTACTGGGCCTCTGACAGTGCAGTGTTCCCTCAGTACTGCCCCGCTGACAATGCAGCACTCCTTCAGTACTGGGCCTCTGACAGTGCAGTGTTCCTTCAGTACTACCCCTCTGACAGTGCAGCACTCCTTCAGTACTGGGCCTCTGAAAGTGCGTATTCCTTCAGTACTGGGCCTCTGACAGTGCAGTGTTCCCTCAGTAATGACCCCTCTGACAGTGCAGCACTCCCTCAGTACTGACCCCTCTGACAGTGCAGCTCTCCCTCAGTACTGACCCCTCTGACAGTGCAGTGTTCCCTCAGTACTGGGCCTCTGACAGTGCAGTGTTCCCTCAGTAATGACCCCTCTGACAGTGCAGCACTCCTTCAGTACTGGGCCTCTGACAGTGCAGTGTTCCCTCAGTAATGACCCCTCTGACAGTGCAGCACTCCTTCAGTACTGCCCCTCTGACAGTGCAGCACTCCTTCAGTACTGGGCCTCTGACAGTGCAGCACTCCCTGTACTGACCCCTCTGACAGTGCAGCACTCCCTCAGTACTGACCCCTCTGACAGTGCAGCACTCCTTCAGTACTGGGCCTCTGACAGTGCAGTGTTCCCTCGGTACTGCCCCTCTGACAGTGCAGCACTCCCTGTACTGACCCCTCTGACAGTGCAGCACTCCCTCAGTACTGACCCCTCTGACAGTGCAGCACTCCTTCAGTACTGGGCCTCTGACAGTGAATGTTCCCTCAGTACTGACCCCTCTGACAGTGCAGCACTCCCTCAGTACTGACCCCTCTGACAGTGCAGCACTCCCTCAGTACTGGGCCTCTGACAGTGAGTGTTCCCTCATACTGACCTCTCTGACAGTGCAGCACTCCCTCAGTACTGACCCCTCTGACAGTGCAGCACTCCTTCAGTACTGGGCCTCTGACAGTGAGTGTTCCCTCATACTGACCTCTCTGACAGTGCAGCACTCCTTCAGTACTGACCCCTCTGACAGTGCAGCACTCCTTCAGTACTGGGCCTCTGACAGTGAGTGTTCCCTCATACTGACCCCTCTGACAGTGCAGCACTCCCTCAGTACTGACCCCTCTGACAATGCAGCACTCCTTCAGTACTGGGCCTCTGACTGTGCGTGTTCCCTCAGTACTGACCCTGTGACAGTGCAGCTCTCCCTCAGTACTGACCCCTCTGACAATGCAGCACTCCTTCAGTACTGGGCCTCTGACTGTGCGTGTTCCCTCAGTACTGACCCTGTGACAGTGCAGCTCTCCCTCAGTACTGACCCCTCTGACAGTGCAGCACTCCTTCAGTACTGGGCCTCTGACTGTGCGTGTTCCCTCAGTACTGACTCTGTGACAGTGCAGCTCTCCCTCAGTACTGCACTGGGAGTTTTAGCCTGGACGTACTCAAGTCGTTGCAGTGGGGCTTGAACCCACTGCTTTTAAGTCAGAGGCAAGAGTGCTATCAACTGAGCTACAACTGAGACACCCTGCTACAGTAAGTGTTGGGTCAAAGCACATAGTTAACTAGAATTAACTAAAGTTGGTGACCTCACCCAGCCAGATCACACAGGTGAATGATGTGACAAATGGAATGTTGTTCTGCTCCAGTTTAAAATGCATAAGAAGCTTGCTGCTCATAACCTGGCCAGGAATTGGAGACTGAGTCACCAATACCCAATACAGTCCAACTGCTGGAAAGGGAGGATGTCTTTGAGGGTTTTTTTTCAAGAGATACAGCACTGAAACAGGCCCTTCGGCCCACCGAGTCTGTGCCGACCAACATCCACCCATTTATACTAACCCTACACTAACCCCATATTCTCTACCACATCCCCACCATTCCCCTACCACCTACCTATACTAGAGGCAATTTATAATGGCCAATTTACCTATCAACCTGCAAGTCTTTTGGCTGTGGGAGGAAACCGGAGCACCCGGAGGAAACCCACGCAAACGCAGGGAGAACTTGCAAACTCCGCACAGGCAGTGCCCAGAATTGAACCCGGGTCGCTGGAGCTGTGAGGCTGCGGTGCTAACCACTGCGCAAGGATATAATCCATTTGGTTAGAGTTGAGGAGCAAAAGGAGGATGATCATGTTACTAGGGGCATTCTCTAGGCCTCCAAACAGTGAGAGAGAGATAGAGGAGCAAATCTGCAGGAAATCACAGAGATGCGCAGTAACTATAGAGTGGCGATATCGGGGGCCTTTATTACCCAAGTATCGATTGGGATAAGCTTAAAGTAAAGGGTAAGGAGAGGGAAGAATTTCTGATGTTCAGGAGAACTTCCTTGATCAGTATATTCTCAGCCCAACTAGAAAAGAGGCATTGCTGGATCTGGTGCTGGGAAATGAGGTGGACCAAATGCACCAAGTGTCTGTGGGGGAGCACTTGGGTCAGAGTGCTCATCATATCATAAGGCTTAGTCTAGTAATGCAGAAAATAAGGTGGAATATCTAGATAGGAAGAGGGCTAATTTCAACATGATGAGAAGGGATCTAGCCAGGGTAGAATGGAAATCTGAAATAAAAACAGTAAGTGTTGGAAATACTCAGCAGGTCTGGCAGCATTTGTTGAGAGAGAAACAGAGTTAACGTTTCAGGTCTGTGATCTTTCATCAGAACTGATGAAACAGAACTTTCACTTGATAAAAGGTCACAGACCTGAAACATTAACTCTGTTTCTCTCTCAACAGATTCTGCCAGACCTGCTGAGTATTTCCAACACTTTCTGTTTTTATTCCAGATTTCCAGCATCTGCAGTATTTTGCTTTTCTATTAGAATGGAACCAAAGACTGACAGGAAGAGCTGTATCAAAACAATGGGTTATCTTTAAGGAAAAGATGCTTCAGGTACAGGCTAGGAACATTCCAACAAAGGTGAAAGGTAGAGGAAACCAAGAACAGGGCACCTTGGATGACAAGGGAGATAGAGAATATGATGAAACAAAAGAAGGAGGGTGTCTGATGCATGTCAAGTGAACTCATCAAATGAGAACCATATACAATGAGTTGAGAGGGAGGTGAAGAGAAAAATAAGACTGGCAAAGAGTGAATATGAGAATAGAATGGCAGGCAACACAAAAGGGAACCCAAAGATCTTCTATCAGTATGTGTATAGTAAGATGAGAGGTGGGACCTATCAGGGACAAAGAGGGTAATGTATGCTTAGAGCCGCAGGGCAAGGCTAATATATTTAATGAGTACTTTGCATAGTGTTCACTAAAGAAGTGGAATCTGACAAAATATTGGTAGAAGCGGAGAGAGCAGAGGCAATGGAGAGGATAAAAATTGAGGGGGGGAGGTACTAAAAAGGCTGGCTATGCTTAGGGTAGATAAGTCACCTGATCTGGATGGCTTGCATCCCAGGTTGCTAAAGGAAGTGGAAAGGAGATAATGGAAGGGCTTGCCATAATCTTCCAATCTTCCCTGGACATGGGGGAGGTGCCGGTGGATCAGAGAGTGACAAATGTGACATCCTTATTCAAGAAAGGGTGTAAGGACAGTCCTAGCAACTACAGGCCAGTTAGTTTAACAACAGTAGTAGATAAGGTTTTAGAAACAATAATCAGGAAAAATATCAACGGACACTTAGAGAGGTTCGAGTTAATTAAGGCAGATCATGCTTGACTAATTAATTGATTTTTTTGATGAAGTAACAGAGAAGGTTGATGAAGGGAATGCAGTGGATGTTGTTTATATGGATTTTAAGAAAGCATTTAATAAGGTACCACATAAAAGGCTGGTTAACAAAATTGAGGCTCATGGAATAGGAGGGTCAGTGTCCAACTGGATAAAAATGTCATAATAGTTGCTTTTCAGACTGGAGGATGGGAGACAGTGGTGTTCCCCAAGGGTCAGTGCTGGGACCACTGCTTTTTTTGCTATATATAAATGACTTGGATTTTGGAATACAGAATAGAATTTCAAAATTTGCTGATGACACCAAACTTGGAGGTGTGGCAAACAGTGAGGATGATATGAACTGCCTGTAACAGGACATAGATAGACTAGTAGAATGGGCAGAGAGGTGGCAGATGGAATTTAATACTGACAAGTGTGAGGTGATGCATTTTGGCAGAAGGAATAGGGAGAGGCAATATATACTTAATGGTACAGTTCTAAAGAGTGTGCAGGAACAGAGGGACCTGGGGGTGCAGGTGCATCGATCATTGAAGGTGACAGAACATATTGAGAGAGTGGTTAGTAAAGCATATGGGATCTTGGGCTGCATAAATAGAGGCATTGAGTACAAAAGCAGGGAAGTTATGCTGAACATTTATAAAGCTCTGGTTAGACCCCAACTGCAGTTTTGCATCCAGTTCTGGTCACCACACTTTAGGAAGGATGTGAGGGTCCTTGAGAGGGTGCAGAGGAGATTTACCAGAATGGTTCCAGGGATGGAGGATTTTAGTTACAAGGTTAGGTTGGAAAAGCGGGGTTTGTTCTCCCTGGAGCAAAGGAGATTGAGGGGATATTTAATAGAAGTACACAAGATTATGACAGGTTTAGATAAGTTAGACAAGGTTCCCATTGATAAATGGTACAAGGACTAGGGGACACAGATTGAAAGTTTCGGGCAAAAGATGCAGGGGGGAATATGAGGAAACACTTTTTGAAGCAGAGGGTGGTAATGACCTGGAACTCACTGCCGACAAGGATGGTGGAAGTGGAGACAATCACTGACTTCAAGAGGAAGTTGGATGATCACCTGAGAGCAGAGCCATGGGGATTAAGCGGGGGAGTGGGACTGACTGGATAGCTCTGTGGAGAGCCAGCATGGACTCGATGGGCCAAATGGCCTCCTTCTGTGCTGTAAATTACTCTATGATTCTATTTTGGAATCCTATCTCAGGTTAAATGTTATTGGAATTGAGAGTTTCAGAATTCGCAAGCTTGGTGATTATTTTTTTCTGATTCAGGAACAATCCATTTCTTATCGGGCTGACAAAGGTATGCTCCCCTTAAGGAATGATTCTTCGAAATGTTTCAAGGCCTTCCTGGGATCAGCAAGTAAGTGGGATCCAGCTGTGGTACAGAGACTCCGCCAGGGCAGATAACACTATATAAATTGATGCAAGGGCTGCATAGCATCCTTATTGAGAGATTATTCCAGTTCAACAGATTGGGAGGAACAGGAGGCATGAGTTTAAACTGTTTAAGAGTAGGAGTAGACCAGATATTGGGCAGGCTTCTTTTGCCAGAGAGTAGTCAGGCTCTGGAATGTGTTGGTACTGACTATTCATCACCTTCAAGAGGGAGTTATATTGAGTTCTTTATGTTATCTGATGCAAAATACGTGAGATGCGTGGAGTCCAGTTATGCTGAAGATCTCAAACAGGTTTATTACAGCTAAACTATAATATACAGTACAGAGCAAACTATTTACAGAACTTTACTCTGGGTGTCACAGTTGTAGAGTGATCCTGGCTTCGAGTCACATGACTACATCCTGGTACTTAGCTCATTGCATACTGAGATCTTAAAGGGACATCACTCTTAAGGCGATCATACAACAGAAGTTGGACCGGTTCTTGACTGGGGCAGAGATTGCATCAGCTCCAAAGTAAGTGTTTATATAAATAATACTTTCTTGTAAAGTCCTGCTCAGATCTGCAACTGAAACCCGACCCGAGCCCAACAGAACCAAATCCGACCCGAGCCTGACCTGGCCAGAGTCCTTTCATTTTTTCTGGTGCCTGACCCGACCCGACCACCGGATGTGAGTTGATTATATTAAAGAGGTTGTGCTCTACCTTGGACGGAATCGCTCACTGCAGACTAGTGCGGAGTGTTTCCTAACTTGTCGTCCTGGCCGTCACTGTGTCCGACCCGACCCAACCCGAGACTGAATGCCGGACCCAGAAGAGTGACCCGACCCGATCCAAACCTAACACATGTCGTCGGATCCCGTCGAGTTTGGGTCGGGTAGCCAGGCTCTACTTGCTCGATCTCCACACATGTGGAGTGGGACAGGCTTGACAGGAACATACAGACTCTCACTGCAGATACCCTGGGAGGGGGCAGGAACGTACAGACTCTCAGGGCAGATACCCCAGAGACCCCGGGGATTGCTCTGGGAACAGGGGCTTGAATCCCACCACAGCAGAAGGTGGAATTTGAATTTAATTCATAAATCTGGAATTAAAAAGCTAGTCTAATGATGGCCTTGAAACCATTGTTGATTGTTGTAAAAACCCGTCTGGTTCACGAATGTCCTTTAGGAAAGGAAATCTGTTGTCCTTACCTGGTCTGGCTTACATGTGACTCCAGACCCACAGCAATGTGACTGACTCATAAATGCCCTCTGAAATGGCCTAGCAAGCCACTCAGTGTATCAAACCGCTACAAAGTCAATAAGGAATGAAACCAGACAGACCACCCGACATGGACCTAGGCACCGGAAACGACAACAGCAAACTCAGCCCTGTTGACCCTGCAAAGTCCTCCTTACTAACATCTGGGGGCTTGTGCCAAAGTTGGGAGAGCTGTCCCACAGACTAGTCAAGCAGCAGCCTGACATAGTCATTATGACGGAATCATACCTTACAATGTCCCAGACACTGCCATCACCATCCCTGGATATGTCCTGTCCAACCAGCAGGACAGACCCAGCAGAGGTGGTGGCACAGTGGTATACAGTAGGGAGGGAGTTGCCCTGGGAGTCCTCAACATCGACTCCAGACCCATGACGTCTCATGGCATCAGGTCAAACATGGACAAGGAAACCTCCTGCTGATTACCAACTACCATCCCCACCCCACCCCTCCCACTCAGCTGATGAGTCAGTACTCCTCCATGTTAAACAGTATTTGGAGGAAGCACTGAGGGTGGCAAGGGCGCAGAATGTACTCTGGGTGGGGGACTTCAATGTCCATCACCAAGAGTGGCTCGATAGCACCACTACTGACCGAGCTGGCTGAGTCCTAAAGGACATAACTGCTAGACTGGGTCTGCAGCAGGTGGTGAGGGAACCAACAAGAGGAAAAAATATACTTGACCTCGTCCTCACCAATCTGCCTGCCACAGGTGCATCTGTCCATGACAGTATTGGCAGGAGTGACCACCGCACAGACCTTGTGGAGACAAAGTTCCGTCTTCACATTGAGGATACCGTCCATCGTTTTGTGTTGCACTCCCACCATGTTAAATGGGATAGATTTCGAATAGATCTAGCAATGCAAAACTGGGCATCGATGAGGCGCTGTGGGCCATCAGCAGCAGAGGAATTGTGCTCAACCACAATCTGTAACCTCATGGCCCAGCATATCCCCCACTCTACCATTACCATCAAGCCAGGAGACCAACCCTGGTTCAATGAAGAGTGCAGGAGGGCATGCCAGGAGCAGCACCAGGCATACCTCAAAATGAGGTGTCAATCTGATGAAGCTACAACCCAGGACTACTTGCATGCTAAACTGCGTAAGCAGCATGCGATAGACAGAGCCAAGCAATCCCATAACCAATGGATCAGATCTAAGCTCTGCAGTCCTGCCACATCCAGTCATGAACAGTGGTGGACAATTAAACAATTAACAGGAGGTGGAGGCTCCACAAATATCCCCATCCTCAATGATGGGGGAGCCCAGCACATCAGTGCAAAAGATAAGGTTGAAACATTTGCAACAATCTTCAGCCAGAAGTGCCAAGTTGATGATCCATCTCGGCCTCCTCCTGAAGTCCCCAGCATCACAGATTCCAGACTTCAGTCAATTCGATTCACTCCACGTGATATCAAGAAATGACTGATGGCACTGGATACTGCAAAAGCTATGGGCCCTGACAATATTCCGGCAATAGTACTGAAGACCTGTGCTCCAGAACTTGCCACACCCCTAGCCAAGCTGTTCCAGTACAGCTACAACACTGGCATCTACCCGGCAATGTGGAAAATTGCCCAGGTATGTCCTGTTCACAAAAAGCAGGACAAGTCCAACTTGGCCAATTACCACCCCATCAGACTACTGTCAATCATCAGTAAAGTGATGGAAGATGTTGTCGACGGTGCTATCAAAGTGGCACTTGCTTAGCAATAACCTGCTCAGTGACGCTCAGTTTGGGTTCCGCCAAGGCCACTCAGCTCCTGACCTCATTACAGCCTTGGTTCAAACATGGACAAAAGAGCTGAACTCAAGAGGTGAGGTGAGAGTTACTGCCCTTGACATCAAGGCGGCATTTGACCGAGTATGGCATCAAGGAGCCCGAGCAAAACTGAGGTCAATGGGAATCAGTGGGAAAACTCTCCGCTGGTTGGAGCCATACCTAGCATAAAGGAAGATGGTTGTGGTTGTTGGAGGTCAATCATCTCAGCTCCAGGACATCACTGCAGGAGTTCCTCAGGGTAGTGTCCTAGGCCCAACCATCTTCAGCTGCTTCATCAATGATCTTCCTTTCATCATAAGATCAGAAGTATGGATGTTCGTTGACGATTGCACAATGTTCAGCACCATTCGTGACTCCTCAGATACTGAAGCAGTCCGTGTAGAAATGCAGCAAGACATGGACAATATCCAGGCTTGGGCTGATAAGTGGCAAGTAACATTTGTACCACACAAGTGCCAGGCAATGACCATCTCCAACAAGAGAGAATCTAACCATCTCCCCTTGACATTCAATGGCATTACGATCGCTGAATCCCCCACTATCAACATCCTAGGGGCTACCATTGACCAGAAACTGAACTGCAGTAGCCATTTAAATACTCTGGCTACAAGAGCTGGTCAGAGGCTAGGAATCCATGGTGAGTAACTCACGTCCTGACTCCCCAAAGCCTGCCCACCATCTACAAGGAACAAGTCAGGAGTGTGATGGAATACTCTCCACTTGCCTGGATAGGTGCAACTCCAACAACACTCAAGCTAGACACCATCCAGGACAATGCAGCCCTCTTGATTGGCACCCCATTCACAAACATTCACTCCCTCCACCACTGACGCACAGTGGCAGCAGTGTGTACCATCTACAAGATGCACTGCAGCAATGCACCAAGGCTCCTTAGACAGCACCTTCCAAACCAGCGACCTCTACCACCTAGAAGGACAAGGGGAGCAGATGCTTGAGAACACCACCACCTGCAAGTTCCCCTCCAAGTCACACACCATCCTGACTTGGAACGATATCACCGTTCCTTCACTGTTGCTGGGTCAAAATCCTGGAACTCCCTTCCTAACAGCACTGTGGGTGTATCTACCCCACATGGACTGCAGCGGTTCAAGAAGGCAGTTCACCACCACCTTCTCAAGGGCAATTAGGGATGGGCAATGAATGCTGGCCTAGCCAGTGATGCTCACATCCCATGAATGAATAAAAAAATATCCTGTTGGGAGGGCAGGGGGATGCAGGAACATACAGGCCCCCACTGCAGATACCCTCACAGGGGGCATAGGAAGATACGGACTCTCACTGCAGATACCCCTGGGGGGGGCAGTAATGCACAGGCTCCCACTGCAGATACCCTCACGGGGGGCACAGGAAGATACAGACTCTCACTGCAGATACCCTGGTGGGGGGCGCAGGGAGGTACAGACCTTCACTGCAGGTACCCTTGGGTGCGGGCAGGAGCATGCAGAACATCTCCCTCTCCTGGGCTGGTGGGTCACGGTTGGGGTCAGAGAGTTGCTGCAGTGACCAGGCTGGGATGGGAAGCTTCAACGTTATGAATCTTTCAGATAAATATGAATCCTTGTTTCGATTAGAAGTGAAGCCTTATTTCTTTGCCGATTCCTACTCAGAAAGTGCGGGGCGGCAACTTGCCAGCACCACGGAGGAGGCTTTAGATGCCGGGGGAATGTGGAACCCTGCACGTCGGTTCAGCCGCCCAATGCATTTCCAATCCCAGGAGATCTTCCCGGAAGCAGGCTCTCTGTGGCAGTGCCTGTCTACCCAGTAGCAGCGACTCTCCCTTCAAAGCATCTGAAAAGGCAAATAGCCCCTATTTCTGGATGCAATTGGAATCTTGCAAGCAGTGTCTGGAGTTTAGTGGCTGCCTCCTGGAAGATTCCCCCTGTCGGCGAACCTCTGCCCCGTGCGAGGTGAGGAACCCTAAATGGTCCCCACTTTTGAAATTTTAAAGAGGAGAAGATTCTGCCCTTAGATTTTTATTTAATCTCAGGCTAAATGGCAAAAACTGGTTTGGTTGCAAGTTGTCACACAACCAGCCCACTCTCTTCGCAATCTGGGTGGTGAAAAGTTAGGAAGTTATTTTATTTGATCTTCTAGCTTTATAAACTGTCAAATACCACTTGTTAAAAACACGTCTAGAAAATGCGGGGCCGAAATTCAACATTACTGCAGCCAGTTTAAAAGTGTAAACTCAACAATGACCAGTTCAGTGCAGGGTAGATGCAAGCCCACTGTGTACCTGCACCCAGTGTGTTTTTAAAAAAATTCTTTCATGGGATGTGGGTGTCACTGGCAAGGCCAGCATTTATTGCTCATCCCTAATTGCCCTTGAACTGAGTGGCTTGCTAGGCCATTTCAGAGGGCAGTTAAGAGTCAACCACATTGCTATCAGTCTGGAGCCACATGTAGTTCAGATCGGGTATGCTCACACTTGATGTGTACCACAGACAGTATGTACACACGCCCAGTGTGTACCACACCCAGAGTGTACTTGTACCTGGTGTGTACCTGTGCGCAGTGTGTACCCATGCCTGGGTTGCTGCATACTTGGGGAGCTATTGTCCAGGTGTCCCTGGCAGATGCCAGAACAGGACAGAGTCCTTGTGTCAAAACTGAAACAAGGCTCAGCAGAAATTCCTGGGCCATTTGGTGAAATTGTTTAAATGTAGTTGGAGTTAGTATCCCATTGGTCTGTATATTCTTCCTTCAGCCTGAATTACTTATCTAAAATAATCCTGTTATACATCACACTATCATTCGCTGCTCCCTGAACCAGTTCAATATCATCTATTAAAACAATCTTTAGCAAAGTATTTATGAAATACATCCAACAGGGGAAGAAAACACACGAGCAATAGTCTTCAGAATTATTGATTAGTTTTGCTCGCAATATTATATCCAAAAAGAAAGGTGCTGACTCTCACTGGGATACAGTTTATTTATTTATTTATTTAGAGATACAGCACTGAAACAGGCCCTTCGGCCCACTGAGTCTGCGCCGACCAACAACCACCCATTTATACTAACCCGACAGGAATCCCATATTCCCGACCACCTACTTACACTAGGGGCAATTTACAATGGCCAATTTACCTATCAACCTGCAAGTCTGAACTGGAGGGGCACCAATATCCTGGGCGGGAGGTTTGTTAGAACTCTTCGGGAGGGTTTAAACTAGTTTGGCAGGGGGGTGGGAACCGGAGCTACGGATCAGTGGATGGGGTAGCTGTTGAACAGGCAGATACCGAGTGCAGAGAGTCTGTGAGGAAGGTTAGACAGTTGACAGGGCAAAGTTACAGCCAGTATGATGGGTTGAATGTGTCTATTTTAACGCAAGAAGTGTCAGGAATAAGGGTGATGAACTTAGAGCATGGATCAGTACTTGGAGCTACGATGTTGTGGCCATTATGGAGACGTGGATATCACAGAGGCAGGAATGGATGTTGGATGTTCCGGGGTTTAGATGTTTCAAAAGGAATAGGGAGGGAGATAAAAGAGTTGGGGGAGTGGCATTGCTAATCAGGGATAGTATCACAGCTGCAGAAAGGGAGGTCGTCGAAGAGGGTTTGTCGACTGAGTCAGCATGGGTGGAAGTCAGAAACGGGAAAGGAGCAGTCACTTTGTTGGGAGTTTTCTATAGACCCCCCAATAGCAACAGAGACATGGAGGAACAGATTGGGAGGCAGATTTTGGAAAGGTGCAGAAGTAACAGGGTTGTTGTCATGGGTGACTTCAACTTCCCTAATATTGATTGGAACCTCCTTAGTGCAAATAGTTTGGATGGAGCAGTTTTTGTCAGGTGTGTCCAGGAAGGTTTCCTGACTCAATATGTAGATCGGCCGACTAGAGGGGAGACTATGTTAGACTTGGTGCTTGGCAACGAACCAGGCCAGGTGGCAGATCTCTCGGTGGGAGAGCATTTCGGTGATAGTGATCACAACTCCCTAACCTTTACTATAGTCATGGAGAGGGACAGGAGCAGACGGGATGGGAAAATATTTAATTGGGGGAGGGGGAATTACAATGCTATTAGGCAGGAACTGGGGCGCATAAATTGGGAACAGATGTTCTCAGGGAAATGCACGACAGAAATGTGGAGGTTGTTTAGGGAGAACTTGCTGCGACTGCTGGATATGTTTGTCCCGATGAGGCATGGAAGGGATGGTAGGGCGAAGGAACCTTGGATGACAAGAGATGTGGAACAGCTAGTCAAGAGGAAGAAGGAAGCTTACTTAAGGTTGAGGAAGCAAGGATCAGACAGGGCTCTAGAGGGTTACAAGGTAGCCAGGAAGGAACTGAAGAATGGACTTAGGAGAGCTAGAAGGGGACATGAAAAAGTCTTGGCGGGTAGGATTAAGGAAAATCCCAAGGCGTTCTACACTTATGTGAGGAACAAGAGGATGGCCAGAGTGAGGGTAGGGCCGATCAGGGATAGTGGAGGGAACTTGTGCCTGGAGTCGGAGGAGGTAGGGGAGGTCCTAAATGAATACTTTGCTTCAGTATTCACTAGTGAGAGGGACCTGGTCGTTTGTGAGGACAGCGTGGAACAGGCTGATATGCTCGAACAGGTTGATGTTAAGGAGGAGGATGTGCTGGAAATTTTGAATGATATGAGGATAGATAAATCCCCGGGGCCAGACGGGATATACCCAAGGATATTACAGGAAGCGAGGGAAGAGATTGCTGCGCCTTTGGCGATGATCTTTGCGTCCTCACTGTCCACTGGAGTAGTATCGGATGATTGGAGGTTGGCAAATGTTGTTCCCTTGTTCAAGAAAGGGAATACGGATAACCCTGGGAATTACAGACCAGTCAGTCTTACGTCGGTAGTGGGCAAATTATTGGAGAGGATTCTGAGAGACAGGATTTATGATTATTTGGAAAAGCATGGTTTGATTAGAGATAGTCAGCATGGCTTTGTGAGGGGCAGGTCATGCCTCACAAGCCTTATTGAATTCTTTGAAGATGTGACAAAACACATTGATGAAGGAAGAGCAGTGGATGTGGTGTATATGGATTTTAGCAAAGCATTTGATAAGGTTCCCCATGGTAGGCTCATTCAGAAAGTAAGGAGGCATGGGATACAGGGAAAGTTGGCTGTCTGGATACAAAATTGGCTGGGCCATAGAAGACAGAGGGTGGTAGTAGATGGAAAGTATTCAGCCTGGAGCTCGGTGACCAGTGGTGTTCCACAAGGATCTGTTCTGGGACCTCTGCTTTTTGTGATTTTTAGAAATGACTTGGATGAGGAAGTGGAAGGCTGGGTTAGCAGGTTTGCCGATGACACGAAGATTGCTGGAGTTGTGGATAGTGTGGAAGGCTGTTGTAGGGTGCAACGGGACATTGACAGGATGCAGAGCTGGGCTGAGAAGTGGCAGATGGAGTTCAACCTGGAAAAGTGTCAAGTGATTCATTTTGGAAGGTCGAATTTGAATGCGGAATACAGGCTTAAAGACAGGATTCTTGGTAGTGTGGAGGAACAGAGGGATCTTGGGGTCCATGTCCATAGATCGCTCAAAGTTGCCACCCAAGTTGATAGGGTTGTTAAGAAGGCGTATGGTGTGTTGGCTTTCATTAACAGGGGGATTGAGTTTAAGAGCCGCGAGGTTATGCTGCAGCTCTATAGGCCCTGGTTCGACCACACTTGGAATATTGTGTTCAGTTCTGGTCGCCTCATTATAGGAAGGATGTGGAAGCTTTAGAGAGGGTGCAAAGGAGATTTACCAGGATGCTGCCTGGACTGGAAGGCATGTCCTACGAAGAAAGATTGAGGGAGCTAGGGCTTTTCTCATTGGAGCGAAGAAGGATGAGAGGTGACTTGATAGAGGGGTACAAGATGATGAGAGGCATAGATAGAGTGGATAGCCAGAGACTTTTTCCCAGGGTGGAAAGGGCTATCACCAGGGGGCATAATTTTAAGGTGATTGGAGGAAGGTTTCGGGGAGATGTCAGAGGTAGGTTCTTTACACAGAGAGTGGTGGGTGCGTGGAATGCACTGCCAGCGGTGGTAGTAGAAGCAGATACATTAGGGACATTTAAGCGACTCTTGGATAGGTACATGGATGATAGTAGAATGAAGGGTAGGTAGTTAGTTTGATCTTAGAGTAGGTTAAAGGTTCGGCACAACATCGTGGGCCGAAGGGCCTGTACTGTGCTGTACTGTTCTATGTTCTATGTTCTTTGGCTATGGGAGGAACCCGGAGCACCCAACGAAAACCCACGCGGTCACAGGGAGAACTTGCAAACTCCGCACAGCCAGTACCCAGAATGGTGCTGACTCTCACTGGGATACATTTCCTGAAGATGCTGACTCTCACTGGGATACAGTTCCTGAAGGTGCTGACTCTCACTGGGATACAGTTCCTGAAGGTGCTGACTCTCACTGGGATACAGTTCCTGAAGGTGTTGACTCTCACTGGGATACAGTTCCTGAAGGTGCTGACTCTCACTGGGATACAGTTCCTGAAGGTGCTGACTCTCACTGGGATACATTTCCTGAAGATGCTGACTCTCACTGGGATACAGTTCCTGAAGGTGCTGACTCTCACTGGGATACATTTCCTGAAGATGCTGACTCTCACTGGGATACAGTTCCTGAAGGTGCTGACTCTCACTGGGATACATTTCCTGAAGATGCTGACTCTCACTGGGATACAGTTCCAGAGGTGTTGACTCTCACTGGGATACAGTTCCAGAGGTGTTGACTCTCACTGGGATTCATTTCCTGAAGGTGTTGACTCTCACTGGGATACAGTTCCTGAAGGTGCTGACTCTCACTGGGATACAGTTCCTGAAGGTGCTGACTCTCACTGGGATACATTTCCTGAAGGTGTTGACTCTCACTGGGATACATTTCCTGAAGTTGCTGACTCTCACTGGGATACAGTTTCGGAAGGTGCTGACTCTCACTGGGATACAGTTCCTGAAGGTGTTGACTCTCACTGGGATACAGTTCTAGAGGTGTTGACTCTCACTGGGATACAGTTCCTGAAGGTGCTGACTCTCACTGGAATACAGTTCCTGAAGGTGCTGACTCTCACTGGGATACAGTTCCTGAAGGTGCTGACTCTCACTGGGATACAGTTCCTGAAGGTGCTGACTCTCACTGGGGTACAATTCTCAGGATGTTGACTGTCAGTAAGTGTGGGTTACTGGCTGCAATTCTTGATCAAAATATTTGGCCACAAATCTGGTCCCAGGTCAAACCATTTTACCCTTTTGAATTGACACAGCTGAAGCCAACTTTCTGAACGAGCTACTGTTTAGTGATAAAATAAATCTTTCTGTTTGCTGTTGAAGTGTGTAGATTTTATCTGGTTTCTAGTGTACTAGTTATATTTACTGCAGGAAAGACCTTTGTCCTGAATGGGGTTCCGACACTAGCTCTTGAGCTGCCTTGAATTTGGAGGCACTTACAGAGAGTTGACATAAGAGAGTTGCATGTTTTCTCTTAGAGATTGACATTAGCCCAGACCCCAGGCACTGGTCCCCAGAATCTAGAACCCAACGCCCCACATGGCCATTAAGGTTCTGGCAGATCATTGCTGTCCAGTTGAGTTCATCTTTCTCGGTGGGGAGCAGGAATCAGTCCGAGAATCACTGAGAAATACTCTTGGATATTTCTGTCTGCTACAGTTACATTTGTTTACCGTTTATAATTATATCCATTCAAAAAAATTAAAACAATATCAAACATTGAGAATGTAATGCTTTCCAAATTAGAAGTCTTCTTTGCTGCTTT
Organism: Heterodontus francisci; assembly: GCF_036365525.1. Lineage (NCBI taxonomy): Eukaryota > Metazoa > Chordata > Chondrichthyes > Heterodontiformes > Heterodontidae > Heterodontus > Heterodontus francisci. The sequence goes on along the minus strand of NC_090395.1, from coordinate 77,548,135 downwards.
ATCTAGAAATTCTACTTAAAATACACAATCCTTATCTTAGGGACAACTGGATGAAAAATTGAAGCCTACTTTGTGTTTTTGGAACATTGTTTTGAACAATTCCACTACATTGAGTTAGATGAAAAGGAAATATTTGTAGGACTATGGGGAACGAGCAGGAGATTGAGTCTAATTGGACAGCTCTTTCAAAGAGCCAGCACAGGCACGATGTGATGAATGGCCTCAATCTGTGCTATATCATTCTATGATTTTACACACTCCCAGTTACCCTGAAAGCTCACTGGTTTCAAAGCTCTATCTTGTTTCAAACCCAGTTGAGCAGAAATGTCCTGGGCTAATTCTTGCTTTGTGCTGAGAGCTGAGCTAGGATGAGAAGATCAGCCAGTGATTGTCATTCAATCAATCCCTCCTGGAAAATGGATAGAAGCTGAACTGTGAAAACCGTCATTGTTCAGAAGCCAACTTGTAGGGCTGGACCCTCATTCCATTTGCACCATTGTCAGGAAAAGTTAGGATGCATCACATCTGGGGATACCATTCCTAGTGATGACCTGCCAGCATCTGTCTTTTAACTGCGATCCAGCTGCTATGGCTCCTCAACTCAGGGATGATCTCTCCCAATGCTTCAGCCAGTAATAGCTGCCTCCTCATCTTTCACCTCCAGCTCCAGCTCCTCCTGGCCATTGGTGCTTTGTGTGTCCCCCATGTACACTCTCCTCAGTCTCGCTAACTAACTCTCTGTGAATATGCGTCTCTGTCCTGCTCCTTGGGAACAAAGAACAGGCCATTCGGCCTTCCAAGCCTGCGCCAATCTTGATGCCTGTCTAAACTAAAACCTTCTGGAAGAAGAGAATGAATGAAGGTGTGTGTGAAGAGGAGCTGATTGGCCTGGAGCAGGTTGCCTTGGATGCTCTTCATCAGCTTGTGACACTTCCACGAGGGCAGAAGAAGAAACCAGGTTATCAGGGGGTGGTGGGCCAGTGCACACTCACAACAAGTAGGAGTCGAAGCAGCAGAAAGTGAAGAGCTGTAACTGACACCTCTGGTAAACTTCACAATCTCCCACAAACCTGGCCAAGAGTTGCAGAGAATCCTCTTTGTAAAGAATGAAAGGAAGGAGTTGCATTTATATAGCTCCTTTCTTGATCACAGGATGTCTCAAAGCACTTTATAGCCAATGAAATACTTTTAAAGTGTAGTCACTGATGTAATTTAGGAAATACAGCAGATCACACAGACTGCAATGTGATAACGACTAGATAATCTGTTTCTAGTGATGTTAGGTGAGGGATAAATATTGGCCCCAGAACATCTTGAGAGGGTGTCAGGGGCCTCTTTGTATTTGATTGTGTGTCACCATCTCCTTTAAGAAGAAAGCAGATTGTGTCAGGACACTGCTCACACCAGGTGTGAGTGAGCATTCCATAATAGGGGTCTGAACAGGTCACATGGGCCATGGCTTTTGGGTGAAGGAACATTTGCAGTGGAGGGAAGTGTTGAGGTCCCTCATCGATACTCCAGAGAAATAGTAGATGGTGTTCAACAAGGGGAGAACAAGGTGGTGAAATGTGCTGCTAACATTATATTCTTACAATGGCTAATCTGGAGAGGTCATTGACTTACTCTGGTCCTGAGTAGCTGTGGGAGGTTGGTAGAGGTGGCACTCATTGCCCAAGGCCATGCTTTCACTGTGACTGCAACATCTCTTCAGTTGGTTCCCTTTCCAAATATCTGTTGTCTCTGTTGCCTTATTTTGGACAAGCAATTTTGGACAAGTCAAAAAACCTGGGACTCTGGTCCCTGGTATATCCAGCTCAGTCTCGCTTTGTTTTTTACTTCAATGAGCTCGGACCTGCTACAGATAATGACTGCCTTGCTCCTCCCCTGTAAGGCAAGCTTGCAATATTGAGCATAAATAGTGCTAGGAGCTGCCCTCGATATTCAAATTAAACTGGCCCATGGAAATACAAGGAAATGAGAGCAGGAGAACAGGTCCTGATATATATGTCCAGCAATAAACAAGAGGAAAATGGATAACTTCCTCTTCAGGCTATTGAAGAATGGTCACTTGTCTAAGAGTGCAGTTGGAATTTTACCTCAAGTCTTCACGTTTGGAAAAGGAAGGGAAAAGCTGCAGGGGAACAGTGAGCATTCGAACAGTCCCTCCACACAGAAAGTCTTTACAGAATCAATGGGTTGAAATTGCACTGAGATTAGAAACAAATGCATTAGCATCCCCCAGAAATTGTCCGACAGTGAAAGATCTGACGGAAGGTTATCAACCTGAAACGTTAACTCTGTTTCTCTCTCCACAAATGCTGCCTGAGCTGCTGAGTATTTCCAGAACTTTCTGTTTTTATTTCCGATTTCCGGCACCTGCAGTATTTTGCTTTTGCGAAAGCTGTTCATTACCTGTGAACCCTTTTGGGAAATAATGAGATAATCAATGCAAGGTCTTTACTACACCTGCTGATGGAGGGATTTCACACAACCATCCAGCACTAACACTGTACACAGAAAACTGCAAGAAAATGAGGCCTAATTTGTATCCAAAATAAATGCAAAGTCGAGGAAATTTGCTAAATTAGGCCCTTTACCACTTAGGGCAATAACATTGAATTTTATTAATCAAATAGTTAAAGATTAGAACCTCTTCTAGCAAGTAACATTTGAGAGGAAACACAAACTGAAAGCTTTTACTGGGTCAGTGGTTAACCTTAACCCAATCAACTCAAAGACCTCCTGAATTGGCTTGGCTTACAGTACATAGCTGGACTGGATGTAATTACAATCAGGCACACTGAAACATTGAATGTCTTTAGCACATTGAATTGTACGTCTTGTTAGAACATGAGCTCATGAGATTATAAAGGAATGAGTAAAGGTCAAACAGCCTAACAAGCTCATGCACTTTTTCATAGGTCAAAACCAAAGCCCCAAGGACCCACTTTCTCAGAATCTGTTCTCTTTCTAGAAAAGTAGGAAGAGATTTGTATTTATAAAGTAATTTATCATCTCTCCCAGAAATAGCCCAAAACATTCACATCTAATTAATTACTTTGTAAGTAATGATTATTGCTGGGTAGACAAATATAGCAGCCATTATAACAGCCACATAGAAGGTCTCCCAAACAGCATCAAACTGCCTCCTAATCCTGTTTCCACCATCCATTTATTCCACACTCAATTCTTTTCAGTATAAACAGAGCCACTTGATTCCTAACTTTTGTATGTTCAGCCTGTGTGTCCTGGGATTTGCTGTAGTGTTTTAAACTGTTGTTTATGTCCTCAGGTGAGATCGTCACACCTATCTCACATCACCTTCTGACAAAAAGGAGGATGAGGGCAGGCGTTTTCCAAAGGTGTAGGGAACAAACTGCTCAGAAACACTGTGTGAACCTCTTCCTGGGGGCTGTACCTTATTGGAGAATCCCAACAATGGCCAAGCTCCTGTCTTTCTCTGTAAAGAAGGTAAGCAAATAAAGCAGCTTGACAATTTATTTGGCATCTTATCACATTGCCCAGAAATGTCTCATATAATGAATTATTTTAAAGCTGTCACTGTTATCAGAAGGATAATATCTAGGACCTACCAGGACTGAACAGACTGGGGCTCTTTTCTCTAGAAAAGAAAAAGGTTCAGGGGTGACCTAATAGAGATCTTTAAAAATATGAAGGGGGTTTGATAGACAGAGTGAAGATGTTTCCACTTGTGATGGGAGACCAAAACTAATGGTCATAAAAATAAGATAGTCACTAATAAATCCAGTCGGGAATTCAGAAGAAAGGGAATTCAAGATGAAAGGAAGTCTGCCATTTACCTGTTCTGGTCTACATTTGACTCCAGACCCACAGCCATGTGATTGACTCTTACCTGTCCTCTGAAATGGCTGAACAAGCCACTCAGTTGTACCAAACCGCTTCACATAATAACTGCAGTAGTTCAAGAAAGTCCAGCACCTTCTCAGAGCAAATAGAGATGGCCAGTGACGCTCACACCTGGAGAATGAATAAAAAACAACCAACTGTTTAAACTGTTCGCACATCTAGAAATAGCAATTGGTCAGAGTACAGCTCGGTTCCAGGAAGATTAACGACTGTCAAAACACTAATAAGATAATAATTGACAGCAATAGGAAATAGAGACCAGGACAGACTGAAATCTGTTTCTCTACACTCAATGTACCACTGCACCACATTACTGCTTCCCTGGATATTACAGACGCAATGACACTTTCAAATGGTGACTTAAATAAGAACATCTATTCTGGAGTGGGCTTCGTTGATTGTAAGGGTCTTTGTAAAACACCTTTGACAGCCTCATTATTAATACCCTTTAACAGTGGACAACATTGGCACTGTTTCCCTTTGTAATATTGGCTTCACTTCAAAGGATTGGAAAGGGCTTCAGGACATCCTGCGATGTGATAAGGTGCGAAAGAACGGCAAGTTCCTTCTTTCAAGCATAGGATCGAACAGAGACTTTTTCAGTTGGATTAGAAAAATGTCGGATATGGAGAGATTCTCTTTGCTCTGCTCGACCGTGTGACCAGTTCAGATATTCTTGCTAAATTATTTGAAGAGGAATTGCCATAGAATAATGGAATGTTCCAGTACTCAAACCGGCCTGCAACCCATCTGTGTTGTATTTATTGCCAAATGAGCCACTCAGTCTAATGCAACTCATCTACTCACTTCCCACACCCTTTAATATCTCACCAAATCTAATCCCACTCTCCCCCTCACTCCCACACCGTTTAATATCCCATCAAATCTAATCCCACTCCCCCCCTCACTCCCAACTCCCTTTAATATCCCACCAAATCTATTCCCACTCCCCCCTCACTCCCAGTTGCCTTTAATATCCCACCAAATCTAATCCCACTCCCCCTTCACTCCCAACTGCCTTTAGTATCCCACCAAATCTAATCCCACTCTCCCCCTCACTCCCAACTCCCTTTAATATCCCACCAAATCTAATCCCACTCTCCCCCTCACTCCCACACCCTTTAATATCCCACCAAATCTAATCCCACTCTCCCCCTCACTCCCAACACCCTTTAATATCCCACCAAATCTAATCCCACTCTCCCCCTCACTCCCAACTGCCTTTAGTATCCCACCAAATCTAATCCCACTCTCCCCCTCACTCCCAACACCCTTTAATATCCCACCAAATCTAATCCCACTCTCCCCCTCACTCCCAACACCCTTTAATATCCCACCAAATCTAATCCCACTCCCCCCTCACTCCCCACTGCCTTTAATATCCCACCAAATCTAATCCCACTCTCCCCCTCACTCCCCACACCCTTTAATATCCCACCCAGTCTAATCCCACTCTCCCCCTCACTCCCCACACCCTTTAATATCCCACCCAGTCAAATTCCACTCTCCCCCTCACTCCTCACACCCTTTAATATCCCACCCAGTCGAATCCCACTCTCCCCATCACTCCCCACACCCTTTAATATCCCACCCAGTCGAATCCCACTCTCCCCCTCATTCCCTGCTCGCTTTAATTTTCCGCTTTTTCAACAACCATCTAATCCCCTCTTGAAAGAATTTCCATATTCTGATTCTAGACCAGTTTTTTGCAAAGCTTTCCTCATTGAACCCCCCTCTGGGTAAATAATTGTTGTTTTAATCTCCTTTTTATTTCTTTTTATGATTATGTTAAATTTGTGGCTCTTGCTATTGTACAGTGGAAACAGCCTCTCACTGTTTATCCTATCGTAACTGTATATAGTTTTGACTGCCTTGAGCAGGTGAAGATCAGGTGCAGAAAACCAAAACCTTCAATCCCAATCTCCTCACCTGCCTCATTCCTTACTGCGTCAGGCTCACTTCATCGCTCTCATCAGCTTTCAGGAGTTTACCATCAGCTGCTTGTTCAGTGGATTGCAGACCACCTGCCTACACTCAGCTATCAGGGTCTGGTACCGAGTGCGAGACTGTGGGAAAACTGGGGACTGATCCCCAGTCACTAGTTCAATGCACCTGTACAGATACAAAACAGAAAATAAATTTGGTATAGATATGCCTTAAACCTGTTCCCTAAATCCTACCTGTTAGAAAATTAGGAACAGGAGGAGACCATTCAGCCCCTCTAGTCGGTTCTGCCATTTAATCAGATCATGGCTGATTTGTATCTTAACTCCAGCTACTCACCTTGGTTCCTAACCCTAATCCCTTTACTGAACCAATATTTATTAATCTCAGTTTTGACATTTTCAATTGACCCCAGCCTCAACAGCTTTTTGGGGGAGAGTTTTCCAGATTTTCACTCCCCCTTTGTGTAAAGAAGTGTTTCCTGACATCACCCCTGAACGGCCTGGTTCTAATTTTAAGGTTTTTCCCCCTTGTTCGGGACTCTCCGACCAGAGGAAACAGTTTCTCTCTAGCTACCCTAGTGAATTCTTTAATCATCTCAAACACCTCAATTAGATCACCCCTTAATCTTCTAAACTCTAGGAAATATAAGCCTTGTCTTTGCAAAATGCTCTCATAATTTATCCTGCTTAGCATTTAAATTAAGTTCTGTAAGGAATTGATCCCAGAAAAGCCTGGGCACATTAGAAATGAGAGTGAAACATTCAGAATCCTGTGCACAAGTGTCAGACAGTCACCACACCTTTTTTGAATATTATAATGAGGCTCTCCTTTTTTCCCAGGTGAGAGATCTTTGCTCCTGTTTAGTCGTCAGTCAGACATCCTCACATGTTCACACTTGTTCCCATGATACAGATCTCTGCCACCAAATATCTTGCTCCATTACACCCCATGCACTGCAGTGTGTGAGGCATTGTGCAGTCAGAAACTGTACCCCCTAGTTTTTACAGCTCACACATTGGGTACTTGATGGTCGGCACAAACACAATGGGCCGAAGGGCCTGTTTCTGTTGTATAACTATGACACTATGACACAATGCTGGTGTAGAAAGGTTTGCATTTATATCAACCCACAGCAGCCAAAAAGGCAACACAGCCAGAGCCCATAAACAGGACAGGAAAAACGAGGAATGGATACAATTGTCCTTACACACTGTAACCAGGGCACACAGGGAAACCGCACACATCTATCTGTCGGCCTTGTCTTGTATCTGGAATTTACTAAGGCCAGCAGTTACATTTTAACTGAAATCCTCCAGCAGATTAATGAACAAATGCACCATGTTGGGGGCCTGAACAATCCATTACCTCAGTATTGATTATGTGCTCATATCATAATATCGTAATATTGCAGGCTCGAGGGGCCATATGGACTGCTCCTGTTCCCATTTCTTGTGTTCAGACCCTGGAATTGAGCTTGGCTTTAACTCATTCTTTTTTAAAATTCATTCATGGGATGTGGGCATCACTGGCCAGGCCAGCATTTATTGCCCATCCCTAATTGCCCTTGAGAAGGTGGTGGTGAGCTGCCTTCTTGAACCGCTGCAGTCCATGTGGGGTAGGTACACCCACAGTGCTGTTAGGAAGGGAGTTCCAGGATTTTGACCCAGTGACAGTGAAGGAACGGCGATATAGTTCCAAGTCAGGATGGTGTGTGACTTGGACGGGAACTTGCAGGTGGTGGTGTTCCCATGCATCTGCTGCCCTTGTCCTTCGAGGTGGTAGAGGTCGCAGGTTTGGAAGGTGCTGTCAAAGGAGCCTTGGTGCATTGCTGCAGTGCATCTTGTAGATGGTACACACTGCTGCCATTGTGCGTCGGTGGTGGAGGGAGTGAATGTTTGTAGATGGGGTGCCAATCAAGCGGGCTGCTTTGTCCGGATGGTGTCAAGCTTCTTGAGTGTTGTTGGAACTGCACCCATCCAGGCAAGTGGAGAGTATTCCATCACACTCCTGACTTGTGCCTTGTAGATGGTGGACAGGCTTTGGGGAGTCAGGAGGTGAGTTACTCGCCTCAGGATTCCTAGCCTCTGACCTGCTCTTATAGCCACGGTATTTATATAACTGCTCCAGTTCAGTTTCTGGCTCAAGGTGAGAATGGTACCAACTGATATCCCACAATAACATTCAAACTTTTTTCAAAACCCGAGTCCATCAAAGACTTGAATACAAGCCTATAACTGGGAACCTTTTCTGATAGCATGCTGTCACACCCCTGAACAAACCTGGTAGGTAATTGCTTCTCAACTCTTCCCTCCAGCTCTCTCTCTCCCTCCAGAGTGACCTTCCCTATAATCGCTGTATTTTATCAATATGACTTTATGGCCATAAATCAGCTAAACTTCATTCGGTTTCTTCAATGGCTCCAGTCCCAATTCACTCCTCTCCTCCCTGCATCATCACTGTGCTGAGATTAAGACTCACACACTCACTCTGACATTAACTCATTCTTTACCAGGACCCAAAACTATGAAAATCTTCACTTCCCTCAATCCTTCCTTCTTTAGATGGTATTCACACTTTTAAACGCAGACTGGGTGCACTTAACATCAGTTAGTTGTGTATTCTTTGTGATGCTGGTCTTGATTTCTCCATTACTTTTTGACCCTTAACCGTGATTTTTTAATTCATTTATGGGATGTGGACATCACTGGCTAGGCCAGCATTTGTTGACCATCCCTAATTACCTTTGAGAAGATGGTGGTGAGCTGCCTTCTTGAACCACTGGAGTCGTGTGGATTATAGCTTTTTGTAGCAGTTTTGACACAACTGAATGACTTACTTGGCCATGTAAGAGTCAACCACATTGCTGTGGGTCAGGAGCCACATGTAGGCCAGGCCAGACCGGGTAAGGATGGCAGATTTTCTTCCCTAAAGGACATTAGTGAATCAGATAGGTTTTTACAACAGTACAGCAGTTTCATGGTCACCATTACTCATACTATCTTTTTATTTCATATTTAATTAATTAATTGAAATTCCCCAACTAGTATGGTGGGATTGGAACTCATGTCTCCAGATCCTTAATCCAAGCTTCTGAATTACTAGTTCAGTAAATCCAGTTTATCAATCAAAAGGCTAAAAATTGGCTATCAATAATGTACAGTTTTGTTGCAGTAAAGCAGCAATGTTCAAACTCCCATCTTTGTAGGTTGTATAACTGTGTACCAAAAAACCCCTGAACTACCAAAACAGCAGAGGTATGAAGCACAGTGTCTCAGAGTAACATACACATTTTAATTCTCTGCTCATGTTAATTGCCAGATATGTCACACTGATAGTTACAGATCTTGGTGTGCTGATTTAGGATGTTTTCCCCAACGAACAGCTAAGAATATCTTTTTCAAAACCTCCAGGGCAAGGAATTTCAACCTGAAGAAATCAGGAAATAAGAAAAATAAGGACACATGTCACTGGGCTGACCAGAGCTTGGGAGCTGCATGTTCAACGCTGATGGGAAAGAATTGGGAGATTCATTCAGTTTCTCAGCCAGTGGAGCAGATTAAATTAACCCAGACCCTCCAGGTATTTGCTCAAATAGACTGAGTTAAAGATAGTAACCAGACTTTCTAAGTAACTTACAAATGCAAAATACTGCAGATGCTGAAATAGAAAAGAGAGAGAGAAAAAAGGGAGCTTTACTCTGTATTTAATCCTTTTTTTCCCTTTTAATACAAGGTGGCCTTTATACCCCAGGCCCCGTTTTATATACATTTTAAAAATAACTTTATTAAAATCAAATAAATAAACCAAAAACTCAAATTAAAATGGCATTGTCTGCATCTATGATGCACGTCAGCCCCTGCGGTGCCCACCGGTCGCGGAAGGCCTCAAGCGAATCGGTGGACACCGCATGCTCCTTCTCCAGGGACACCCGGGAGCAAACGTAACCTCGGAAGAGGGGCAGGCAATCAGGGAGGGCGGACCCCCCAACGGTCCACAGCCTGGACCTGTGAAATTGCCACCTTGGCCAGGCCCAGCAGCAGACTAACGAGGAGATCCTCCTCCCGGCCCACGCCCCTCCGCACCGGGTGCCCAAAGATCAGGAACGTGGGACTGAAGTGCAACCAAAACTTGAGGAGCAGCCCCTTCAAATACTCAAAGAGAGGCTGCAACCTCGCACACTCCATATATACATGGAACACGGACTCGTCCAGGCTGTAGAAATTACAGGCGGCCTGGGAGTCCGTGAACCTACTTAAAAGTCTATTGCACGGGACTGCCCTGTGCAACACTCTCCACCCCAGGTCCCCGATGTAAAGGGGGAAGATTCCTGCATAGAGAGACCTCCATCGGGGTTTCCCCTCGCCGCCAGATGGCAACACAGACCGCCAGGGCATGTCCGGGAGGCAGACGAGGGCGAGGAACTGGAGCAGCCTGTACAGGAAAACCCTCTACGCCGTATGGAATGGCACGGAGGGCATTTCCGAGAAGCGGCTCAGGTCGTGCGGGACTGGCTCCCGAGGAGGGTTTCGGGGCCTGGGTCCGATGAGCAGTTCCGGCTGAGCAGGGGTCAGCTCGACTGGTAGTGCTCCATACTCCTGTGCCCCTTCGTCACCCGCAGTGAGGGGCTTCCCGGGGGCTTCAGCTACTCCTGCGCCCTGTCAGTTCGACCCCAGAGCCGGCTTCCCCACCAGCAGGAGAGTGCCCTGGCTGGAGATGACCATGTTCCAGACTTGGAATAGATCGGGTAAAAGACAGGTAACTCGCTCAGAGAGGCGCGGCTAACGTTCTCCACTGGGAACTGTGTGTCGTCTTGAAGGCAGTGTCCCTGGCGGAAAAAATACGCCGCCAGCGCACACCGTCTGGGAGGACACTTGACCTACAGGTGTCTCTGCAGGGTCTGAAGGCAGAGTGTTGCAACCTGGGTGCGGACGCACACCTCAATCGGGAGACTCAGGACCACGGCAGAGACCCAGTGTTTCCTCTTAACCCAAAAGAAATCGACAAGCTTCTTCTGGATCTTGGCGGCAAATGCAGGGGGTGGGGCCAAAGTGACCAACTGGTACCACAGCATCATAGAAACATAGAAAATAGGAGCAGGAGTAGGCCATTCGGCCCTTCGCGCCTGCTCCACCATTCATTATGATCATGGCTGATCATCCAACTCAGTAACTTGTTCCCGCTCTCGCCCCATACCCTTTGATTGCTTTAGACCCAAGAGCTATATCTAACTCCTTCTTGAAAACATACAATGTTTTGGCCTCAATTGCTTTCTGTGGTAACGAATCCCACAGGCTCACCACTCTCTGGGTGAAGAAATTTCTCATCTCAGTCCTGAAAGGTTTACCCCCTATCCTTAGACTATATACCCTGGTTCTGGACTCCCCCACCATCGGGAACATCCTTCCTGCATCTACCCTGTCAAGTCCTGTTAGAATTTTATAGGTTTCTAAGGCATCGAGACCACCAGTTGGTTTATGACCAGCGCTCGGCCCCTGTAGGAAGGCACTCGGAGCAGTCCTGACCAGCGCCCCAGCCGAGTGGTGACTTTCGCCTTCAACTCCTGCCAGTTTGCCGGCCAGGCTTCCTCAGCGGGGCTAAGGTGGACTCACAGATAGAGGAGGTGCGTGGTGCTCCATGCAAAAGATGTTAACTCCTCTGGCAGGGTGTCCACCCGCCACTGACCCACCAGGAGTCCGGAACATTTCTCCCAATTGATCCTCGTGGAAGACGCGGCAGAAAAGGTCTGCTGGCACTCGCGCATCCCCCGCAAGTCAAAAGGATCTGCGACCACGAGGAGCACGTCATCGGCGTCAGCTGAGAGGGCGAATCGTATGCCCGGCCCACGCAGAGCCAAACCTGTCAACCTCCTGCAAAGCAGGCACAGGAATGACTCCACGCAGTTGGTATATAATGAGCCATCCCTGACACACTCCTCTCCCAAAACAAAGGGGTGCCGTCAAGGACCCATTAACTTTGACCAGACACTTTGTGGCGGCGTATAAAAGTCAGATCCAGGCAGTCCAAAAGCGCGCAGATTCCCGAAAAGATATTTGTGATCCACCCTGTCGAACGCCTTCCCCTGATCGAGGGAGGGAAAGACGACCGACTGACCAGTCCTCTGGAAAAGATGAATCAGGTCTCGGACCAGGTGGATTTAGTCCTGGATTGACCGGCTTGGGACCGTGTAGGACTGGTCGGGGTGGATCACGTGGGCCAGCATGGAGCCCAGGCGGGTAGACATAGCCTGGGCAAAGATCTTATAATCCGTGCTGAGGAGAGAGACCTGACGCTAGTTCTTAAGCAGGCGGCGATCGCCCCTCTTCGGCAGCAGGACGATGACTGCCCTGTGCCACGAGAGGAGCATCTCCCCGGTCGCCAGGCTTTCCCCCAGGTCCCGCGTATAATCTCACCCCCACCCACCCCCCCAGGACATCCCAGAACGCCCTGAGGAACTCCATGGTCCCCAGCCCTGGGGATTTGCCGCTCAAGAGCTAGTGGAGGGCACCGGTCAGCTCCACCGTGAGCGGAGTCTCCAATCCTTCGGCGCCCTCCGGGCTGACCTTCAGCAGGTCCTCCCAAAAAACTCTGTGCGCATTCTCGCTGGACAGATCCGGAGAGAACAACGCACTATAAGAGGTACGGCCCCCTCCCAGGAACGATGGCGGAGGATCCTCCCTGGTATCAACTATTGGGCTGGAGCCTATGGGTGCCAGCGGTTCAGGACCCCCCTCCACCTCCGTCGCCAGGCCAGTGAGCGGTAGTTCCTGACTCCATCAATCCAGCCGGACCCGGGACCAGAGGTGGAGAGAGGAGGCCATCTCTGCCAGTATCCACAGACCCAGCAGATGGGGAATTGCACAAATTTTGTTCTGGGTCGGACACAACCTGGGCAGCAGCACCAGGCTGCTGGTAGGGTTGACACTCAAGAGGTCTCGCCCCCCCACCCAGGACACCCGATCCAGTGGCAGATGGAATATTTTCTCCTGGTGGGTCCACAGGCTCCCCCACCAAAGGTGGGCTCCCCACCTTGGGAGTTGCCAAGATTACAGGGGCATCTCCCCCTCTTCCGAGGGGCAGAGGGTTCCCGCCCATGGGCTTTCGGGCCTCATTGTGCTGGTGGCAGGAGGGGGGCGGGGGGGGGGGGCAGCAGAGCCAGAGGATCCACGTCAGGAGATGGGCCCTGCAACTCATGGCCCTCTTCAGAGGAGGGACACCACTTCCCCTTATTGCGGGAGGGCACGGAGGCTCTGAGACCTCCATCTCAGTAGAGGCCTCTGCTTCTCCCTCTGCGCCCCTATGCCTAGATATCTTAGGCCCCGAGCTCAGCCGCGGGGCAGGTGGGCTGCCCTGGATCAACCGTAGCGCCGAGCTCAGGCTCAGGACTTTTTTCCGTATCCAGGAGGCGTGCCTTCGGGTGTTTTGCTTTGCGCCACGCCTTCGTTCCACCTGGACGGGTCTCCCCCTCCCCACCGGAGGCTGTGAGAACCACGGCTTCTAGAACTACCTGAGCAACAGTTGTTGCAGGTGTTGGGGGAGTAGGTGGAGTTGGCAGCCCAGAGGCTGGGGCAACTCTTACAAACATGCCCCACCTTCTTACAGGCATGGCACCGCACCCTGTCCGAGGTCCAGAAGACGCGGTAGGCCGCCCCCTGGAACTCAATACTAAATTGGCCTTCCGTAATCTCCTCCCATGCCAGCTGCAAAAAGAGCCGGTGGCGGAAGGAATATACATGCTGGAGGCCGTAGCTCTTGACCCTATGCTTTAATTTTAACAGTATAAATGGTGACGGGGCAATAGGTGCAGCTACAGCAGCATACGTGTAAGAAGGCCCCGCCACCAGCGAAGAGGTGCTTGCCATGGAGTTGAAGAGCCAAGCCCACCCCTAACAAATAAAGCAAACAAGTTTTGTTTTTAAGGATTTAACCAATATGATGGGGGCAGTGCTGGTGGGAGTAGAAGAGAATAGGGTGGAAAGGAAAAGGAAAAGAGGAGAGGATAGGTAGCTGAGTGGTGGAAGGGAGAGAAAGGCTGCGAGGATGTTTCTCTTAAATTGGTGGTTGGAGCACCTTACTGCAGAGAATACAAAGTCCAGTCTTCTGGTCAGGGGAGGGTTCTTCGCCTGGGTCGGCTGGAGCACCTCGGTTATTTCCACTGACTGCCATTGTTACAAAAGGTTTCTTCACCTGGGCGGCTCCAGTTGTCCCGAGCCACCCAGTTGGGGTGGGGAGGGAACCCCCTTTGTGCAAGATGGAGAAAAACACTAAAGCAAATACAGGGGCCCCCCTGTACAATCTTTGAGCCCCACCCCTGGATCTTCCAGCATCTCCTTCCTCCCCCAACAGTCCAAGCAAAACAGTTCACCAGAGCTCCAACACCCACCTCTCCAAAATAACTCACAGGTCCTTTACTCCAATAGATAGAATCAGATCCACACTTGTGTTGTAATTCTCAGCTCTCTCCTCTCTCCTCTCCAGTTCCAGCTCCCACCAGCCCGTACAGGTGCAGCTGTTTCAGCTGATTACACACAGGAAGTGCTCCACAAACTGCCCAGCCAATCCCATTTTTTGGGGGGGGGGGGGGGGGTGTTTTGCATTTTTTTTTTATAGTGTAGAGGGAGCTTTACTCTGTATCTAACCCCATGCTGTACCTGTCCTGGTTTCCCAGTCTCGAGGACACCACATTGAGTGGCAAATACAGTACACTAAATTGAAAGTAGTACACAAAAATCACTGTTTCACTTGGAAGGAGTATTTGGAGTCTTGGATGGTGAGAAGGCAGGAGGTAAAAGGGCAGATGTTGCGTCTCCTGCACTTGCATGGAAAAGTGCCGTGGGGAGGGGGTGTTGGAGGTGATTGATGGGAGGTGCTGGCGGTTCCTCCACCATTTTCACCACCTCCAGCATGATTCCACCAGTAAACACATCATCCCCTCCCCTCTTCTTTCAGCATTCGGAAGGATCCAGTCCCTTCGCGACACCCTGGTCCATTCTTCAGTCACCCCCAACATCCCCCTCCCTTTCCTGTGGCACCATTTCATGAAAGCAAGGAGATGCAACACCTTCCTCCTGACCTTTCTGTCCTTGGCCTGCTGCAGTGTTTCAAAGAAGCTCAACGCAAGCTCGAGGAAAAACACCTCATTTTTTGACTGAGAACTTTACAGACTTCTGGACTCAATATTGAGTTCAACAATGTTAGATCATAACCTCAGGCTCCATTTTGTTTTTTTTTGCAGATTCATTTTAATTCCTCGTTTCTTTCTTAATCACTTTACTTTTTGTTCTGACAGCTGCTATTGTACCATTCACACCTCATCTAGACACAGCTTTTGTTTCTTTGTCCCATTATCACTCCCTTTGTACAATGAAACCTTTTGTTCTTTAATCTCGCCTGCCCTCCTTCCGATCACATTCCTTCCCTTTTGTCCTTCTTCCCACATACCCCCTTCCACTTGCTTAAAACCTATTACATTTCCAACTTTTCTCAGTTCTGATGAAAGGTCATTTAACTGAAACATTAACTCTGTTTCTCTCTCTCCAGATGCTGCCAGACCTGTTGAGTGTTTCCAGTACTCTGTTTTTATTTCTAAGTAATTTGTTAACCGTGCCTATCGCTTGTTTCACTAGCTCTTAGCTTTTTTCTGGGTATTTGCATTTCATCTCAAATATTTTGAATTCCAATGTTCTTGCAAATTTTTTCAACTCTGGGCTATTGTTTCCAGCACAGTTGCAGTTAGATTCAAATCAGAATTCGTTGTTTTTAGCAATGGATGCATCACTTAACGACTTAATCTCCAGTGATGTTACCTAATCATTCAGCAGCAAGATAGCTTTATCGCTGTAAATGAGACCTTCTGACAAGGCCACTCAGAGGGTTAGTGGCCACTGGGACTGAAGACATGAGTCAATCAAAGCTGTAATCATGCTTCAATTAGGAGACTAAATCAATAATCTAGGGTGCAACTGCTGATCAGTGCTGTTTCCCTGTGTAAAAGGAGCAACATTGGAATTCTGAAATAAAACATTTTTCTGAAGTACTACCCTGCTTTTCCCTCAGTTGTATACTTACAGAAATATCTGGCTGTTAATTGCAGCATTTCCCTTCCAGTTGATGTACATTCCTCAGTGCCAAGATGAACCTCATGAACTCCAAGTATTTCATGCTGTTTTAGATTAGCAAATGTTGCTTCTCTCCTTTGAAAATGAGACCACTGGAAATACCAAGTTCATCAGGAAATCTAAGAATGGGAAAAAGCCTCTGTCCCATCACAGCTCATCCCTCTGATATTCTTAAATTTATTCTTAAGATTTGGGCAATGCCAGTTTTTATTGCTGGTAAATGTCAAGGGGAGATGGTTAGATTCTCTCTTGTTGGAGATAGTCATTAATTGGCAATTGCATGGCACTAATGTTACTTGCCACTTATCAGCTCAAACCTGAATATTGTCCAGCTCTAGCTGCATGCAGGCAAGGACTGCCTCAGGATCTGGAGTTGTGAATGGCGTCACAATCAACTGGCGGGGGAGAACGGGGGTTGGTCGGGGAAGTGGTCAGCGGAGAACGGGGGGGAGGGTGGTCGGTGGAGAACATGATGGGGTGGTTGTGGGAGAGGGAAGTGGGGGGGGGGTGGTTGTGGGAGAGGGAAGGGGGGGTGGGGAGGTGAGGAGGAGAGGGGTAGGGGGACAAGAGGGGGAGAGGAGGGTTGGGGAGGAGAGGAGGGAGGTAGGGGGGTGGGAGGTAGAGAGGGGGGTGAGGGTGTAGTGGGAGGGAGTTACATTCAGCAGTGCCTGAAGAGGGGGATGCAAAAGGCAGGGAGCAGACAGCTGCAATGCCTGAAGTACAGTTGAGAAGTAAGGGAGAAAGCGGCTGGATGGGACGGCTGGATGGAGGGGGCCGGAAGTGAGAGGCTGTAGAGAGCCGCCGGGAGTGAGCAGCCGAAGACCTTGGTGTCACCGGGTGCGAGGACCGGCCGGTATGTCTTTTGCTGTTGCAAGTTTATGGCGCACGCGCAGAAAACGCAGTCCTCCTCTCTCCCCCCCCCTCCCCCGTCCCGTTTGCTCGCCCACTCCACTCCCCCCCCAGGCCCACTCCGGCCGCAGCCTGCTCGCTCTCTCACTCCGGCCAGTGTGTGCTGCCATGTGTTTGTTAGGTTGCCTCAGTGTGATTATTTGAGCAGCGCCATCTTTAATCCTGGCAGCTGCCTGAAATCGCAGACTGTGACGTTTTGCGCATGTGCCACAGAAGCGCCACCTACCGGTAGCATTGTCAGCAAATGCAGCCTTATCAAAAGCCTTCTGAAAATCCAAGTATACTCCGTCCACCCACTCCCCTTTATCAATTCTGTTCATAACATCCTCAAAAAACCCCAACAGGTTCATCAAACATGATTTCCCATTCATAATAGGAAGGGTTGCAAAAAAGGAAAAGGAGATGGTGTTGCGCTGATACTAAGGGATGGGATCAGTACATTAGTAAGGGCGGATCTCAGATCGGAAGAACAAAATGTGGAATGTTTGGGAGGAGCCAAGAAACAGCAAGGGGCAGCAAACATTGGTAGGAGTTGTTTATGGGTCAAACAGTAATGGTAGTGTTGGGGCATGGTATTAATCAGGAAATTAGAGAAGCATGTAGCATGGGTCATACAGTAATTATAGGTGACTTCAATCTGCACATAGACTGGGTAAACCTAACTAGCACTAATGCTGAGGGACCAGTGTCTGGAGTGTCTTAGGGATGGTTTTCTAGAGCAATATGTTGAGGAACCGACTAGAGAACAGGCTATTTTAGATCTAGTATTATGTAATGATAAAGGGCTAATTAATAATCTTGTTGTAAAAGAACCTTTAGGGATGGGTAACCATAATATGACAGAATTTTACATTGCGTTTGAAAGTGAGGTAGTTCAATCTGGAGCCAGGATATTTAAATTTGAACATAGGAATTTATGAAGGTATGAGGGGTAAATTGGCTGAGGTGGATTGGGAAAATACATTAAAAGGTATGAGAGTACACACATGGATAGTCATTAAAGAAATATTACATAGTTTACAGCCACTATACATTCTTTCAAGACACAAAAATCCCAAACGTAAGGGCAGTCAACCATGGATAACAAAGGAAGTTAAGGATTGTATAAGATTAAAAGAAAAGGCCTATAAAGTTGCCAGAAACAGTAGTAAACCTGAGGATTTTAGAATACAGCAAAGGAGGACCAAGAAACTGATAAAAAAATAAAGAGAATAGAATATGAATGTAAACTAGTAAAAAACAAAAACGGACTGTAAAAGATCTACAGGTATGTAAAAAGGAATATTTGGCTAAGACAAATGTAGGTCCATTACAGGCAGAGTCAGGAGAATTTCTAATGGGGAATAGAGAAATGACAGAGAAGCTAAATAATTACTTTGTGTCTGTCTTCACTGAGGAAGCTGCAAGAAATCTCCCAAAATTAGAGATCAAAGGGACTAGGAGGAATGAGGAACTGAAGGAAATTAGTATTAGTATGAAGGCTGTATTGGAGAAATTAATGGAGCTGAAGGTTATGTCTCCAGGACCTGATATTCTACATCCCAGAGTGTTGACAGAGGTAGCTATGGAGATAGTGGATGCATTGATCATCTTCCAAAATTCTAGAGATTCTGGAACAGTTCCTACAGATAGGAAGGTGGCAAATGTCACACCACTATTTAAGAAAGGAGGGAGCGAGAAAACAGGGAACTACAGACCCGTTAGCCTTGCATCAGTAGGGAAAATGTTAGAATCTATTCTAAAGGATGTGACAAATGGACACTTGGATAATAAAATATCTAATTTGTTAACATGGATTTACGAAAGGGGAGGAGAGAGGTAGAGGGAGCGAGGAGTCAGTTCTCAATTAGCTAAAGATGGAGAGAATGACACCGTCCTCATGGATACCATCATGATCATAAACAAAAGCCAAGTTCCCACCGACAAGCCCGAGTATCAGCAAGTCTGTCCTGACGAAATGTGGAACGACCACAGCACACTCCTCATTTCCCGTTCTAGATAAAAAAGGCGAAAATCTGGAACTATAGCACAAGGGAAATACTCCAATATTTTATTAATGTTCTTGAGGAGGGGAGTGAGGGGCAGCACACATTCATTTTCACACTTCACTCTTTTCTAGGGGTGTGTAGAGTTCCAACAGGTTTATCAATACAGAGACTACTCACCAAGTCCCTCACTAAACTCTAGAAAACTCGGTCTCAGCACAACCTTAGTGAAAACTAGGAAAAATTCAAGTTTCACAGGTAGAAAGAAATGTGCTGTAGATCCAGAGGGTGGGACAGACAAAATACTTTCATCTGGAATGAAGCAATAACTGTCATGGAGATCCCACATCATTCCCACTTAAGGGTAACGGATGAAACGAACCCAGCAACTCCAACACATCTCTCTAGAATTGTTCAGATACTATTTCCTTCTCTCTCCCACCACCTCCCCACATTCCTCACTTTTACCACTGCCTCATTCACCAATTAATCTAGTCTAAACCCACTTTAGACAGAGGCTTGTGGATCCGGAGTCTAAATTCACTGTAGCCTTGTCATAGCTATTTCGGAACATACAAGGGAATATCACCCATCCCAATTCAGGAGGGAGGTGAAGATACTCAAAAGTGTACATTTTTGTTACTTCAGTTTGTCTTTAATTTTAAACCAGTTGCACAGACAGATAAAATAGTTTTACTTTCTCCCTCAGCCCCAAAAATGTCAATGATCCAGACACCGATCGAACTCAGAAGCTGCCTTTTGAAGGCTTAAAATACAGATCCTCCCACACCCCCAGTGGCAGCCGATGTTGTCAACTCTCAGTACGTTGCAAATCATCACACCTCAGCTCCATTACTTAGACCGTCATCTTATGCACAGCGATGGTGATGCCTCCATGTTTCTGGATCATGATATTCCTGCAGAGAGAGAATGATATTGAGTGAATAAAAATCGTTGCAGCTGCTCGAAGCTGCAGAGTCATCCATTATGAAAGGTGCCTCTCTCCTGCAAGTCGTCTCCTGTCTCTCACTCCTCCCATCCTCAGCTCTCAGCCATGGCTCGTGTCAAGTTCTAGTCCAGATACTCGAGCCTATAATCTAAACCAGCACTGCCTGTGCAGTACTGAGGGAGTGCTGCGCTGTCAGATGGGTTGTCTTTCAGATGAGATGTTAAATCGAGGCCGCGACTGGCCAATATTTATCCCTCAACCAACGTCACTAAAAATAGATTATCTGGTCATTATGAAGTTCCTGTTTGTGGGATCTTGCTGTGTGCAAACTGGCTGCCACATTTCCTACAAGTGACCTCACAGACAAACCCCCCACCTGCCAAGACAGAGGCACACATTATTTCGCCACAAACATGAAAACTTAAAATTGCAAGCCCCTGACTGGAAGGATATTTGTATAGTAACTAGCAGTGTTGGAACAATGGGGACCCAGTCGTTGCTTCCCCAATACACAGAAGTGGTCAGACCAGTTTTAGTCACATGACTAACTGGCTGTTGCAGAGAATTTGAACTCCCAACAAAGGATTTTGAAGAGACAAAGCCATGTGCTCATGGAGTAAAGATCTCTCCTGGAACTGAAGCAAGAAGGGCGGCACAGTGGTTAGCACCGCAGCCTCACAGCTCCAGCGACCCGGGTTCAATTCAGAGTGCTGCCTGTGTGGAGTTTGCAAGTTCTCCGTGTCTGCGTGGGTTTTCTCCGGGTGCTCCGGTTTCCTCCCACATGCCAAAGACTTGCGGGTTGATAGGTAAATTGGCCATTATAAATTGCCCCTAGTATAGGTAGGTGGTAGGGAAATATAGGGACAGGTGGGGATGTGGTAGGAATATGGAATTAGTGTAGGATTAGTATAAATGGGTGGTTGATGGTCGGCACAGACTCGGTGGGCCGAAGGGCCTGTTTCAGTGCTGTATCTCTAAAACTAAAAAACTAAGAATTGCAGCCTCTCCTGTCTGCCTGCTTCCATCGCCTTCCCACAGAACTGAATCTTGTGAAAACATGTAAACTCAGAAAAGTCTCCTACGTGAATAAGGTTTGAAAGGAACACTGGGTCCCAACAAAACACAAGACCATATCTTCAATCAAGGACTACAGCGAGCTCGAGAAACTGTAACAAGATATTGCCTCAAACTGTTCTACTTATCTTTTCTTCTGCTCTTTTCTGTCCCTATTTGCATGTGTGTATCACGGCTGCATGCTAGCATGGGCACATCATATATCCATAGGCATTAACCAGATTAGAGTTTAAGGTTTAATAAATTTCATCTTTCTTCTTTAAACCAAAGAAAGCCTGTTGGTGCTCATTTCTTTGCCTTGTAATTGGAAAGTTGTGAACAAGGATTCACAAAGGGGGAGCTCAAAACACTGTTTAAAATTAAACCCTGTTAGAATAAGACCAGGTGAAGATAGTAACAGACCCCTTGACACATTTCTCACCTGGTCGGAATACAGTATACATACAAAAGTACCACAGACTATAAAACACTTTGGGACAATTCCAAGGTTCTAAAAAGGTGCTATAGAAATTTTATTCCTAATACCAGAATCATATATCACTCTCCCTACTCCACCCAATTATTCAGCCTCCACACTCCTGCCCTGCCAAAAATCTGTTCAGTTCCTCATTTTACCTTATTCTTTCCCCTTCAAAGCTCATCATAAAGAATTCTAAACCATGTGGGATGTACTTACAGAAAAAAAAACTTAATATATTTTTTCCATCCTAGCCCCTCCGCTTTTTTCCTGAACATTCTCTGGGGATTGGGTCCTCGCACCTCATCCAAGCTTCCAGGATCCAGGAACGACTGGACAGTGCCAAGAAGCAGACTTACGGACCTGTCCAGGGCAGAGCCACTTAATCCAGCTGCAACAGCCACACTACAGCCCTGCAACTCTGACCCTTGACCTCAGGCTACACAGCTCAAACTTATCAACCCACTTGCAATCTCTGTCCCGAGTCCATGGCTAAATCCTTCACAGCTTTGCAAGGTCAGCAAAGAGGTCCCCCACACCAGACACCAACTGAAGTTCTCCCTATTCTGCCAACGTGCCTTGACCTCAGAATGAACCCTCAGAGCACCAGTCACCCCGAAATCTCAGCCTGCCTGGAATCTGCCACAAACTGTGGCTGCAGATCAGATTCACATTCACCGAGTTTCAACGAATGCGGATCAGAGAGTGAACGGGAGGTCAGAGGGATGATGGTGAGAGAAGCAGGGAACAGACAAAGAATGTGCAGGGCTCCTGATTTCGCCCACTATTCACTGTGGACCCAAGCTTGGTTATAATGTTAAATACCGGCCTACAGGACAATGACCACTGGCCAAGGTCAGAGGGCAGCCACTGGTCAGACTCCCTCCCAAACAAACACCAGGGAGGGCGAGAGCAAGCAGAGCACTGCTCCCTCTGCAATACACTGAGGCACAGGGCACATAAAGGAATCAAGGGATACGGGGCGAAAGCGGGAACAGGGTACTGAGTTTGGATGATCAGCCATGATCGTATTGAATGGCAGTGAAGGCTCGAAGGGCCGAATGGCCTACTCTTGCTCCTATTTTCTATGTTTCTATATTGCCCCCTGCCAGCTCCCCAGGCAAGGGATGTTTCATGGGCCATGACAACAGGTTGGAAGCACGGTAGTTGTATGAGACAAGACTACCCTGGGCTTTGAGGGCACGTGATTCAGTCACTCCAGTCACAGGACAGAACCCAGCGAAAACTCCCAGAGGCAATTATTTAAATCTTCACCCGCTGTCCGACTCCAGGCAAATCACTGGCACGTCTGTTGGGTCAGTGGTCAGTTTTGCTGCTTGCTGTGCGAGAACGGACACCACGCCTGCGTGTTCATCAATCAGTGACCCACGACCTAGAAAGCATAACATCCTCTGTAAAACTGACCATCACTCCCTCTACACCGCACGCCAGTCCGCGACACTGGGCACCATACGTCACTGCACGACAGGGCACCCAGGGAACAGTTCTCGGGGAGGAGACTGCATCAAGACTGTGATATAGGAACCAAGGCTGGGGTGATTAACTGCTTGATTCATTCTCAGGATGTGGCTGTCGCTGACCATCCCAGTTACCCATTAACTGAGTGGTTTGCTCGGCCAATTCTGAAGGCATTTAAGAGTCAACTACATTGCTATGGGACTGGTGTCACATGATGGCCCAGACTGGGTAAGGACGGCAAGTTTCCTTCCCTAAAGATCAGTAGACCATTGGGCTTTTATGTCAATCCAACAGCTTCACGCTCACGTTGACTGAGACCAGATTTGATTTTATTTTTAAATAAGGTTTATTACTATTGGTAAGATTACTACTACATTTTAATATTGGCGGGGTACATTACCAGTGCTAATGTAGATTAATATTAGTAAAGTTTGTATTAGCAGTAGTAGGGTTATTGCTATTGGTAGTAACAGGGTTTATTAGCATCAGTGTTTAGTTGTAGTACCAAGGTTTATTATCTTATAGGAAAGGCAGGGCTGCTTCACCCTCTGCAGTGCACATCTTGTGCTATGTGGAAACTCCAGGAAATCTGACTAGTTTCCCATTTTGCCTTTTCCTTTCCCCTTCAAAGTTCATCATAAAGAATTCTGAATCACGTGGGACGTACTTGCAGAAAAAAAACTTAATTTATTTTTTCCATCCAAGCCCCTCCCCATTTCTCATGAACATTCTCCAGGGATTGGTCCTCGCACCTCACCCAGGATCCAGGAATGACCAGACAGTGCCCAGAAGCAGATTTGTGGACCTGTCTGGACTTAGAAGGACTTAGTCCAGCTGCGGGAGCAACACTGCAGCCCCGCAACTCTGACCCTCCACCCCAGGCCACACGGCTCAAACTTATCAACCCACTTACAATCTCTGTCCTGAGTCTATGGCGAAATTCTTCACAGATTTGCTGGGTCCTGAATAACTGTACATGCAGGAAATGTCGTCGGTTGCAGCAGCTTGAGCTCCGGGTTTCGGAACTTGAGCAGCAGCTGGCAACACTGCGGCGCATCCATGTTGGCAAGAGTTTCATGGATTGCACGTTTACATATCTGGTCATCCCACAGCTTAAGAGTATGCCGGGAGAGAGAGAATGGGTGACCAACAGACCGTCAAGAACAGGCAGGTAGTGCAGGAGACATCACACCCCCCCACCCCCCCCCCCACCCCCACCAACACCCTGACCGAGTGCATCTCACTCTCCAACAGGTATTCAGTACTGAATACTGAGGAAAGTGACTGTTCATTTGGGGAGTGCAGCCAGAGCCAAGGCCACGGTACCATGGGTGACTCACCTGTATGTGGGGCGGGGGGGTGGGGCAAGCACAGGGAATACTGGAAGAGCAATAGCGATATGATATTTGATAGTCAGGGGAAGAGACAGGCGTTTTTGCGGCCACAGACGTGAATCCAGGACGGTGTATTGCCTCCCTGGTGCCAGGGTCAAGGAAGTTACTCAGCGGCTGCAGAGCACTCAGAGGTAGGGCAGGGCGGGGCGTGGGGCAGATGAACAGCCAGCAGTTGTAGTCCACATTGATACCAACAACATAGGTAGAAAGAACGATGCGGTCTTGCAGAAAGAGTTTACTAAACTAGGTAAGAAATTAGCAAGCAGGACCTCAAAAGTAGTAATCTCCAGATTACTCCCAGTGCCACACACAAGTGAGTATAGAAATAGAAGGATAAAACAGATGAATGTGTGGCTGGAAAGTTGGTGCAGGAGGAAGGGCTTTAGATTCTCGGGACATTGGATCCAGTACAGAGCCAGGACAGAGTTCCTTGCACGATGTTTTACTGGTGCTGTTGGGGAAGGTTTACTAGTTTGGCAGCGGGATGGGGACTTAAGGGTAGATTCAGTTGGGACAAAATCAGAAATGAAAATGGAAGGCAGAAAATTAGTGGATGAGTCTAGAAGGCAGAAGAAACAGGTTAGAAAATTTAAAAAAAACATTTGGCAGTGCTCAAGGGTATATATTTCAATGAAAGGAGTATAGTAAATAAAGCAGACGAGCTGAGGGCACAGATAGACACGAGGCAGTACGACATCATAGCTATTACAGAAACGTGGCTTAAGGAGGGACAGGAAAGGCAGCTCAATGTTCCTGGTTACAGGGTTTTCAGACACGATAGGGAGGAGGATAAAAAAAGGAGGGGGGTAGCAATTATGGTCAAAGTGACAATTACAGCTGTGAGGAGAGATATGATATGTTGGAAGGATCAACAAATGAGGCCATATGGATTGAGCTAAGGAACAAAAAAAGGGGCAATCACATTGCTGGGAGTGTACTATAGACCCCCAAACAGTCCGAGGGAGATAGAAGAGCAGATATGTAAGCAAATCTCGGAAATGCAAAAACAATAGGGTAGTAATCGTAGGGGATTTTAACTACCCCAATATTAACTGGGATAGTTTTAGTGTAAGAGGAATTGAGGGAGCAGAATTCTTTTGGTGCATTCAGGAGAACTTTTTGGCTGGTATGTTTAGTTTAGAGATACAGCACTGAAACAGGCCCTTCAGCCCACCGAGTCTGTGCCGACCATCAACCACCCATTTATACTAATCCTACACTAATCCCATATTCCTACCACATCCCCCACCTGTCCCTATATTCCCCTACCACCTACCTATACTAGGGGCAATTTATAATGGCCAATTAACCTATCAACCTGCAAGTCTTTGGCATGTGGGAGGAAACCAGAGCACCCGGAGGAAACCCACGCAGACACAGGGAGAACTTGCAAACTCCACACAGGCAGTACCCAGAATTGAACCCGGGTCGCTGGAGCTGTGAGGCTGCGGTGCTAACCACTGCGCCGTAGCAAGTCCAACAAGAGAGGGTACAGTTTTTGACTTAGTTTTAGGAAATGAAGATGGGCAGGTGGAAGAAGTGGCAGGGAGAGCATTTTGGTGGTAGTGATCATAATTTAGTTAGTTTTAACAATTATGGAAAAGGACAAGGGTAGAATAGGAGTTAGAGTTCTCAATTGGGGAAAGGCCAATTTTACTAAGCTGAGGAGTGATTTAGCAAAAGTGGACTGGAAACAGCTACTTGAAGGTAAATCAGTGTCAGAACAGTGGGAAGCATTCAAAGGGGAGATTCAGAGTAAACATGTTCCCACGAAGAGAAAGGGTGGGACGACCAATCTAGAGCCCCATGGACGTTAAGGAGCTTACAGGGTAAGATAAGGTAGAAAAGGAAAGCTTATGTCTGACACAGAGAACTCAATATTACAGAAAGCAGCGAGGAGTATAGAAAGTGGAGGGGTAAAATCAAAAATGAAATTAGGAAAGCAAATAGAGGGCATGAAAGAATATTGGCAAGTAAAATCATGGTGAACCCAATACATTAAGAGTAAGAGGATAACTAAGGAGAGAGCAGGGCCCATAAAAGACCAAAAAGGTAACCTATGTGTGGAGGCGGAAGATGCTATAGTTCTGAATACTTTGCGTCAGTCTTCACAAAAGAGGCAAACGATGCAGACATTGTAATTGAGGAGGAGTGTGAAGTATTGGATGTAATAACCATAGGGAGAGATAACATTAATGGGATTAGCAATAAAAACAGAAAGTGCTGGAAATAGTCGACAGGTCTGGCAGAGAGAAGCAGAGTTAGCATTTCAGGTCAGTGACCTTTCATCAGAACTGGATGGGATTCGCATCCTTGAAAGTGGATAAATCACCAGGGCCTGATGAAATGTACCGCAGGCTGTTAAAAGGCAGGGAGGAAATAGCAGAAGGTCTGACCATCATTTTCCAGTCCTCATTGGATACAGGTGCAGTGTCGGAGGATTGGAGCACTGCTAACGTTGTACCGCTGTTTAAAAAGGGAGTGAAGGGTAGACCGCATAATTACAGGCCAATCAGTCTAATCTCAGTAGTGGGCAAATTATTGGAATCAATTCTGAGAGAATAAACTGTCACTTAGAAGGGCATGGATTAATCAAGGATAGTCAGCTTGGATTTGTTAATGGATGACTACTGCGTCTGACTAACTTGATTGAACTTTTTGAAGTAATGAGGATAGATGAGGGCAGTGCAGTTGATGTGGTCTACATGGATTTTAGCAAGGCTTTTGACCAGGTCCCACATGGCAGACTGGTTAAAAAATAAAATCCCATGGGATCCAGGGAAATGCAGCAAGGTGGATACAAAATTGGCTCAGTGGCAGGAAACAAAGGGTAATTGTTGACAGCTGCTTTAGCGACTGGAGGACTGTTTCCACTGGGGTTCCGCAGGGCTCAGTACTGGGTCTCCTGCTGTTTGTGGTATATATTAATAATTCGGACGTAAATGTAGGGGGAATGATCAAGAAGCTTGCAAACGACAAGAACTGGCTTTGTGGTTGATAGTGAGGAGGATAGATATAGACTACAGGAAGATATCAATTGACTGGTCAGGTGGGCAGAAAAGTGGCAAATGGAATTCAACTCGGAGATCTGTGAGGTGATGCACTGGGGAGATCAAACAAGGCAAAGGAATACACGATTCATGGGAAAATACTGAGGAGGTATAGAGCAAGTGAGGGACCTTGGAGTGAATGTCCACAGATCCTTGAAGGTAGGAGGACAGGTTGATAAAGTAGTTAAGAGGCATATGGAATCTTTTCCTTTATTAGTTGAGATCCAGAATATAAGAGCAGGAAGGTTATGCTGGAACTGTTTAATAAGTCATTAGTTAGGCTACAACTTGAATACTGTCTGCAGTTTTGGTCACCTTTTCAGAAAGGATGTAATTGCATGAGAGGGTAGAGGGGAGATTTACAAGGATGTTGCCAGGACTGGAAAATGCAGCTATGAGGAAAGACTGGATAGGCTGGGGTTGTTCTCCTTGGAGCAGAGGAGGCTGAGGGGAGATTTGATTGAAATGCACAAAATTGTAAGGGGCCTGGATAGAGTGGAGGTGAAGGGCCTATTTAACTTATCAGAGAGGTCAGTGACTAGGGGGCATAGATTTAAAGTGATTGGTAGAAAGATTAGAGGGGAGATGAGGAAAACATTTTTCACCAGAGGGTGGTGGGGGTCTGGAACTCACTGTCTGCTAGGGTAGTAGAGGCAGAAACCCTCAACTCATTTAAAAGGCATCTGGATATGCACCTCAAGTGCCGTAACCTGCAGGGCTACGGACCGAATGCTGTGAAGTGGGATTAGGCTGGGTAGCTCAATTTTTTGGCCGGCGCAGACACAATGGGCCAAGTGGCCTCTTTCTGTGCCATAAACTTTCTCTGATTTTTAAATTGAATTCAAATTCTCAAATTGCCAGTGGGATTTGAACTCTCATTCTCTGGATTATTAGTCCACTAACAGAATGCACTCCTGTAACCAAATCACAACATTACTACATCCTAGACACAATGAAGATTGACTGCAAACCACACATAGGGACTCAATATGCAGTAACTTGTGTCTCAGCACTTAAACAGCCAGGCTGCCGTAGGGAAGGACAGGTTGCATTGGATGGGGAGTAACACACTTAGTGGGACAAGTGCTGTGCGGGTTCACACAACCATCGGGGCATCAGTGATGGGATCCAGCTGAATACTCACAACCCAAGTTTAGGCCTTGTTCATCAGCGCAGAGCACCCCAATAATGGCGGGGTTCTTCATCCTGTGGGAATAGAGACGACAAATTCCAGGCAATTGGCAAAAGAACCCGAAGCAAGATGAGGAAACATTTAAGAACATAACAAATTGCAGCAGGAGTAGACCATACAGCCTGTCGAGCCTGCTCTGCCATTCAAATCAATCATGGCTGATCTTAGGCTTCAACTCGACTCTCCCGCCCGCTGAGACACCAAAAATCTGTCCATCCCAGCCTTAAATATATTAACGGAACATCCACAACCCTCTAGGATAGAGAATTCCAAAGGTTCTCAAACCCCTTAAGTGAAGGAATTTCTCATCTCAGTCCTAAATGATCGATCCCTTATCCTGGGAATGTGCCCCCATGTTCTAGATTCCCCAGTCAGGGGAAACAACCTCTCACTGTTTACCCTGTCAAGCCCCTTTGGGGTCTTCTATGTTTCAATGAGATCACCTTTCATTCTTATAAACTCTATAGACAGTATAGGCCCAATTTACTCTGCTGATCATAGGACAACCCTCTCATCCCAGGAACCAATCCAGTGAACCTTCACCGTACCACCTCCAATATCTTTCCATAAATATGGAACCAAAAGTGCACACAGTACTCCAGCTGTGATCTCTCCAAAGCCTTGTACAATTGCAGCAAAACTCCTTTATTCCTGTATTCCAATCACCTTGCAATAAAGGCCAACATGCCACTCACCTTCCTAATTGATTGCTGTACCTGCATGCTAACTTTGTGTTCCTTGTACAAGCATACCCAAGTCTCTCTGATCATTTAGAAGTCTTGTGCTTTTAATAAAATTCTGCTTTTCTGTTCTTACTATGAAAGTGAATAACCTCACACTTTCCCACATTATACTCCATCTGCCACCTTGATAGCCATTCATTTAGCCTGTACATATTTGTTAGCAACCTCTTTCTTTTATTCATTCATGGGATGTGGGCAGCGCTGGCCAGGCCAGCATTTATTGCCCATCCCTAGTCGCCCTAGAAGTGGTGGTGAGCTGCCTTCTTGAACCGCTGCAGTCCATATGGTGTAGGTACACCCACAGTGCTGTTAGGGATTTTGACCCAGCAACAGTCAAGGAACAGCGATATAGTTCCAAGTCAGGATGGTTAGTGGCTTGGAGAGGACTTGCAGGTGGTGTTGTTCCCATGCATCTGCTGCCCTTGTCCGTGTAGATGGAAGAGGTTGTGGGTTTGGAAGGTGCTGTCGAAGGAGCCTTGCGGGTTGCTGCAGTGCATCTTGTAGATGGTACACACTGCTGCCACTGTGGGTTGGTGGTGGTGCAAGGAGTGAATGTTGAAAGTGGTGGATGGGGTGCCAATCAAGTGGGCTGCTTTGTCCTGGATGATGTCGAGCTTGAGTGTTATTGGAGCTGCACTTATCCAGGCAAGTGGAGAGTATTCCATCACACTCCCGACTTGTGCCTTGTAGATGGTGGACAGGCTTTGGGGAGTCAGGAGGTGAGTTACTTGCCGCAGAATTGCCAGCCTCTGACCTGCTCTTGTAGCCAGAGTACTTATATGGCTGTTCCAGTCCAATTTTTGGTCAATGATAACCCCCAGGACGTCTGTGCCCTCTGCACAGCATACTTTCCCACCTAGCTTTGTATCGTCAACAAACTTAGACATGTTAATTTCAATCTCTTAGTCTAAGTCATTAATATAGATTGTAACTAGTTGTGGCCCCAGCACTGATCCTTGTGGCACTCCACTCATCACAGCCTACAACCTGAAAATGCCCCGTTTATCCCGACTCACTGCTTCCTGTCTGTTAACCAATCCTTTATCCATGTGAATATATTTCTCCACAACTCCACGAACCCTTATCTTGTGCATTAACCTTTTGTGTGGCACCTTAGCAAATTCCAGGTAATACATCTACTGGTTCCCCTTTATCTAACCGATTAGTGACATCTTCAAAAATTCTATTATATTTGTCAAACACAATTTCCCTTTCACAAAACCATGTTGACTTTGTCTGATTATGCTGTGATTTACCAAGTGCATTATTAAGAGCAATAGATTCTGGCATTTCCCAAAGACTGATGTCAGGCCGACTGGCCTAGAGTTCCTGGTTTTCTCTCTCCCTCCTCTTTAGAACCTGAGGATTGAGTCTATCAGCTCACCTGGGATCTTCTTTCAGCTCCTTCATTTTCACCAATATTTTTTCTGTGCTGATATTAATTTACAAAGTGAGACGTTAAGGTTGTGAGGTGGCAGCAAACCCCTCCGCACCTCTGGCCCTCCACCCCCCAGTCCTGTATCCCTGTCTCTCCCCCTCTTAGCCCATCTCCCCCCATCCTCACAGTTTCTCTCCCCTGCTCCTCCCGCTCCCCCTCCCTCTTCCCCCCCTCCCCCTCCCTCTTCACCCCCTCCCCCTCCCTCTGTCACCCCCCCCTTCCCCCTCCCTCTTCACCCCCCCCTCCCCCATCCCTACTCCCTCTTCCCCCTCCCCCTCCCCTCTCTCCCCCCCCTCCCCCTCCCCTCTCTCTGCCCCCCTCCCCCTCTCTCTTCCCCCTCCCCCTCCCCCTCTCTCTTCCCCCCTCCCCCTCCCCTCTCTCTTCCCCCCTCCCCCTCCCCCTCTCTCTCCCCCCTCCCCCTCCCCCTCTCCCTCTCTCTTCCCCCCTCCCCCTCCCCCTCTCCCTCTCTCTTCCCCCCTCCCCCTCCCCTCCCCCTCCCCCCTCCCCCTCTCCCCTCTCTCTTCCCCCCTCCCCCTCCCCCTCCCCTCCCCCTCTCTCTCCCCCCCTCCCCCCTCCCCCCTCTCTCTTCCCCCCTCCCCCTCTCTCTTCCCCCCTCCCCCTCCCCTCTCTCTTCCCCCCTCCCCCTCCCCCTCTCTCTCCCCCCTCCCCCTCACCTCTCTCTTCCCCCCTCCCCCTCCCTCTCTCTTCCCCCCTCCCCCTCCCTCTCTCTTCCCCCCTCCCCCTCCCTCTCTCTTCCCCCCTCCCCCTCCCTCTCTCTTCCCCCCTGCCCCCTCCCTCTCTCTTCCCCCCCTCCCCCTCCCTCTCTCTTCCCCCCTCCCCCTCCCTCATCTCTCTCCCCCCTCCCCCTCCCTCTCTCTTCCCCCCCTCCCCCCTCCCTCTCTCTTCCCCTCCCCTCCCTCTCTCTTCCCCCTCCCCCTCCTCTCTCTTCCCCCTCCCCTCCCTCTCTCTTCCCCCTCCCCCTCCCTCTCCTTCCCCCCTCCCCTCCCTCTCTTCCCCCCTCCCCCTCCCTCTCTCTTCCCCCCTCCCCCTCCCTCTCTCTTCCCCCTCCCCTCCCTCTCTCTTCCCCCTCCCCTCCTCTCTCTTCCCCCTCCCCTCCCTCTCTCCTTCCCCCCTCCCCCTCCCTCTCTCTTCCCCCCTCCCCCTCCCTCTCTCTTCCCCCCTCCCCCTCCCTCTCTCTTCCCCCCCTCCCCCTCCCTCTCTCTTCCCCCCTCCCTCCCTCTCTCTTCCCCCCTCCCCTCCCTCTCTCTTCCCCCTCCCCTCCCTCTCTCTTCCCCCTCTCTCCCTCTCTCTTCCCCCTCCTCTCCCTCTCTCTTCCCCCCTCCTCTCCCTCTCTCTTCCCCCCTCCTCTCCCTCTCTCTTCCCCCCTCCTCTCCCTCTCTCTTCCCCCTCCTCTCCCTCTCTCTTCCCCCCTCCTCTCCCTCTCTCTTCCCCCTCCTCTCCCTCTCTCTTCCCCCCTCCTCTCCCTCTCTCTTCCCCCCTCCTCTCCCTCTCTCTTCCCCCCTCCTCTCCCTCTCTCTTCCCCCCTCCCCTCCTCTCCCTCTCTCTTCCCCCCTCCCCTCTCCCTCCCCCTCCTCTTCCTCCCCTCCTCTCCTCTCTCTCCCCCCTCCTCTCCCTCCCTCCTCCCCCCCCTCCCCCTCTTCCTCCCCCCCCTCCCCCTCTTCCTCCCCCCCCCTTCCCCCTCTCCTCCCCCCCCTCTCTCTCTCCCCCCTCCTCTCCCTCTCTCTTCCCCCCTCCTCTCCCTCTCTCTTCCACCCTCCTCTCCCTCTCTCTTCCCCCCTCCTCTCCCTCTCTCTTACCCCCATCCTCTCCCTCCCTCCTCCCCCCTCCCCCCCTCCCCCTCTTCCTCCCCCCCTCCCTCTCCCTCTCATCTTCCCCCCCTCTCTCCCTCCCTCCTCCCCCCCCTCCCCCTCTTCCTCCCCCCCCTCCCCCTCCCCCTCTTCTCCCCCCCTCTCTCCCCCCCTCTCTCCCCTCCCCCTCTTC
Source organism: Heterodontus francisci (assembly GCF_036365525.1). NCBI lineage: Eukaryota > Metazoa > Chordata > Chondrichthyes > Heterodontiformes > Heterodontidae > Heterodontus > Heterodontus francisci. The sequence continues at coordinate 77,515,514 of NC_090395.1, read as the reverse complement.
CTCCCCCCCTCTCCCCCCCCTCTCTCCTCCCCCCTCTCTCCCCCCCTCCCCCTCTTCCTCCCCCCCCTCTCTCTCCCTCTCCCCCCTCCCCCTCTTCCTCCCCCCCTCTCTCTCCCTCTCCCCCCTCCCCTCTTCCTCCCCCCCCCTCTCTCTCCCTCTCCCCCCTCCCCCTCTCTCCTCTCCCCCCTCCCCCTCCTCTCTCTCCCTCTCCCCCCTCCCCCTCTTACCCCCCCTCTCTCCCTCTTACCCCCTCCCCTCTCCCTCCTCTCCCCTCTTCCTCCCCTCTCCCTCCTCTCCCCCTCTTCCTCCTCCCTCCCCCTCTTACCCCCCCTCTCTCTCCCTCCTCTCCCCCTCTTCCTCCCTCCCCCTCTTCCCCCCTCCTCCTCTCCCCCTCTTCCCCCCTCCCTCCTCTCCCCTCTTCCCACCCTCTCTCTCTCCTCCTCTCCCCCTCTTCCCCCCTCTCTCTCTCCCTCCTCTCCCCCTCTTCCCCCCTCTTCCCCCCCTCTCTCTCTCCCTCCTCTCCCCCTCTTCCCCCCTCTCTCTCTCCCTCCTCTCCTCCTCTCCCCCTCTTCCCCCCCTCTTCCCCCCTCTCTCTCTCCCTCCTCTCCCCCTCTTCCCCCCCTCTCTCTCTCCCTCCTCTCCCCCTCCTCTCCCCCTCTCCCCCCTCTCTCCTCCCCCCTCTCCCCCTCTCCCCCCCCTCTTCCCCCCCCTCTCTCTCTCCCCCTCTTCCCCCCCTCTCTCTCCCCCCTCTTCCCCCCCTCTCTCTCTCCCCCCTCTCCCCCCCTCTCTCTCTCCCCCCTCTTCCCCCCCTCTCTCTCCCCCCTCTTCCCCCCCTCTCTCTCTCCTCCTCTCCCCCCTCTTCCCCCCCTCTCTCTCTCCCTCCTCTCCCCCTCTTCCCCCCCTCTCTCTCTCCCTCCTCTCCCCCCTCTTCCCCCCCTCTCTCTCTCCCTCTCTCCCCCTCTTCCCCCCTCTCTCTCTCCTCCTCTCCCCTCTTCCCCCCCTCTCTCCCTCCTCTCCCCTCTCCCCCCTCTCCCTCTCTCCCTCCTCTCCCCCTCTTCCCCCCCTCTCTCTCTCCCTCCTCTCCCCCTCTTCCCCCCCTCTCTCTCTCCCTCCTCTCCCCCTCTTCCCCCCTCTCTCTCTCCCTCCTCTCCCCTCTTCCCCCCCTCTCTCTCTCCCTCCTCTCCCCCTCTTCCCCCCCTCTCTCTCTCCCTCCTCTTCCCCCCCTCTCTCTCTCCCTCCTCTTCCCCCCCTCTCTCTCTCCCCCCTCTTCCCCCCCTCTCTCTCTCCCTCCTCTCCCCTCTTCCCCCCTCTCTCTCTCCCTCCTCTCCCCCTCTCCCCCCCCTCTCTCTCCCTCCTCTCCCCCTCTTCCCCCCTCTCTCTCTCCCTCCTCTCCCCCTCTTCCCCCCTCTCTCTCTCCCTCCTCTTCCCCCCTCTCTCTCTCCCTCCTCTCCCCTCTTCCCCCCTCTCTCTCTCCCTCTTCCCCCCCTCTCTCTCTCCCTCTCCCCCCCTCTTCCCCCCTCTCTCTCTCCTCCTCTCCCCTCTTCCCCCCCTCTCTCTCTCCCTCCTCTCCCCCTCTTCCCCCCCTCTCTCTCTCCCTCCTCTCCCCCTCTTCCCCCCTCTCTCTCTCCCTCCTCTCCCCCTCTTCCCCCCTCTCTCTCTCCCTCCTCTCCCCCTCTTCCCCCCCTCTCTCTCTCCTCCTCTCCCCTCTTCCCCCCTCTCTCTCTCCCTCCTCTCCCCCTCTTCCCCCCTCTCTCTCTCCCTCCTCTCCCCCTCTTCCCCCCCTCTCTCTCTCCCTCCTCTCCCCCTCTTCCCCCCTCTCTCTCTCCCTCCTCTCCCCCTCTTCCCCCCCTCTCTCTCTCCCTCCTCTCCCCCTCTTCCCCCCTCTCTCTCTCCCTCCTCTCCCCCTCTCTCTCCCTCCTCTCCCCCTCTCTCTCTCCTCCTCTCCCCTCTTCCCCCCCTCTCTCTCTCCCTCCTCTCCCCCCCTCTCTCTCTCCCTCCTCTCCCCCTCTTCCCCCCCTCTCTCTCTCCTCCTCTCCCCCTCTTCCCCCCCTCTCTCTCTCCCTCCTCTCCCCCTCTTCCCCCCCTCTCTCTCTCCCTCCTCTCCCCCTCTTCCCCCCCCTCTCTCTCTCCTCCTCTCCCCCTCTTCCCCCCCTCTCTCTCTCCCTCCTCTCCCCCTCTTCCCCCCCTCTCTCTCTCCCTCCTCTCCCCTCTTCCCCCCCTCTCTCTCTCCTCCTCTCCCCTCTTCCCCCCCTCTTCCCCCCTCTCTCTCTCCTCCTCTCCCCCCCCTCTTCCCCCCCTCTCTCTCTCCCTCCTCTCCCCCTCTTCCCCCCCTCTCTCTCTCCCTCCTCTCCCCCTCTTCCCCCCCTCTCTCTCTCCCTCCTCTCCCCCTCTTCCCCCCCTCTCTCTCTCTCTCCCTCCTCTCCCCCTCTTCCCCCCCTCTCTCTCTCCCTCCCTCCTCTCCCCCTCTTCCCCCCCTCTCTCTCTCCCTCCTCTCCCCCTCTTCCCCCCCTCTCTCTCTCTCTCCCTCTCTCCCCCTCTTCCCCCCTCTCTCTCTCTCTCCCTCTCTCCCCCTCTTCCCCCCTCTCTCTCTCCCTCCTCTCCCCCTCTTCCCCCCCTCTCTCTCTCCTCCTCTCCCCCTCTCCCCCCCTCTCTCTCTCCCTCCTCTCCCCCTCTCCCCCCCCTCTCTCTCTCCCTCCTCTCCCCCTCTCCCCCCCCTCTCTCTCTCCCTCCTCTCCCCCTCTCCCCCCCTCTCTCTCTCCCTCCTCTCCCCCCCCTCTCTCTCTCCCTCCTCTCCTCCTCTCCCCCCCTCTCTCTCTCCCTCCTCTCCCCCCCTCTCTCTCTCCCTCCTCTCCTCCTCTCCCCCCCTCTCTCTCTCCCTCCTCTCCCCCCCTCTCTCTCTCCCTCCTCTCCCCCCCCTCTCTCTCTCCTCCTCTCCCCCCCCTCTCTCTCTCCCTCCTCTCCCCCCCTCTCTCTCTCCCTCCTCTCCCCCCCCTCTCTCTCTCCCTCCTCTCCCCCCCTCTCTCTCTCTCCCTCCTCTCCCCCCCTCTCTCTCTCCCTCCTCTCCCCCCCCTCTCCTCCTCTCCCCCTCTTCCCCCCTCTCTCTCTCTCCCTCCCTCCTCTCCCCCTCTTCCCCCCCTCTCTCTCTCTCCCTCCCTCCTCTCCCCCTCTTCCCCCCCTCTCTCTCTCTCCCTCCCTCCTCTCCCCCTCTTCCCCCCTCTCTCTCTCTCCCTCCCTCCTCTCCCCTCTTCCCCCCCTCTCTCTCTCTCCCTCCCTCCTCTCCCCCTCTTCCCCCCTCTCTCTCTA